>NC_065579.1:123156601-123464622 GCF_024542745.1 Macaca thibetana thibetana
ATAAAGAAAATTACAGACCAACATGTCTCATAAAATAGATGCAAAAATCCTTTTAAACACAAGCAAATCAGTAAGAACTAAAGCCACAAAAGTCTTAGAAAAAAGTATGGGGGTCAATCTTCATGACTTTGGATTTCGCAATGAGTTCTTAGATGTTACACCAAAAACACAAGCAAAGAAAACAAATAAGTAAATTGGACTTCATCAAAATTTAAAACTTTAAGTATCAAAGAACACTTCCAAGAGTGGAAAAACAACAGAGAAAATGGGAGAAAATATCTGGAAAATCTATATCTGATAAGGGTCTAGTATCCAGAATACATCAAAAACTCTTACAACTCAACAACAAAAAAAAGGACAAACAACCCAATGTATAAAGGGCTCGAATAGATATTTCTCCAAAGAAGATACATAAATGGCCAAGAAGTATATGAAAAGATGCTCAACATCACGAGTCTTTAGGAAAATGCAAATCAAAACCACAGTGAGATACCACTTCACACCCAAGAGGATGGCTGTAAGCAGGAAAACGTAAGTGTTGGCAAAGACATGGAGAAACTGGAACCTTCATACATTTCTGAGGGGATGTAAAATGGTGCAAAACAGATGTTCAAACAAAACTTATACATGAATGTTTATGGTGACATTACTCAAAATAGCCAAAAGGTGAATACAACCCAAATGTCTATCAGTGGATGAATGAATAAATAAAATGTGATATATTCACACAGTAAATTATCCAGAGATTGAAAAAACTTGAGTACTGATACATGCTACAACATGAATGAACCTTAAAAACATGATGCTAAGTTAAAAAAGAAAAAAGATAGATAAAAAGGCCGCATATTGTACAATTCCATTTATATGAAATGACCAAGACAGGCAAATTCATAGAGCAGAAAGCAAACTAGTGATTGCCAGGGCTAAGGAGAGGGAGGGGGAATGGGGAGTAGCAGTTTAAAGCATATAAGTTTTCCCTTTGGGGTCATGAAGACAGTCTGGAACTAGACAGTCATGATGGTTGTACAACATTGTGACTATACTAAGTACCACTGAATTGAGCACCTTAAAGTTGTTTTAAAAATGTGTATTTTGCAACAGTAAAAAAGCAAATCAATTCCAGCAGTACATAAAAATAATAATATGTAATGACCAAGTAAGGTTTATCCAAGGAATGCAGTTGATTTAATGTAAAAAATACATAAATGTAACTCACCAATATGACATCTCAATAGATGTAGAAAAAATATTTGACAAAATTCAACATCCATTCATAAGAAATAAAACTCTCAGCAAACTACAAATAGAAGGAAATCTCTTCAACCTGATAAAAGGCATATACAGAAAACCTATAGCAAACATACACAACTATGAAGATCAAATGCATTCCCCCTAAGACTGGGAACAAAGCAGGAATATTTGCTCTCACTTCCATTCAACATTGAACTAGAGGTCCTGGCCAGTGAAAATTAGGCAAGAAAAAGAAATAAAAAGCAAATAACACTATTTCTATTTGCAGATTACATGGTCATTCATGGAGAAAATCCAAAACAAAGGCAGACAGTCTCAGAACCAGATAGACAAGCACAGACAGAGGAGCTTCATCCAGCCTGGGAGCCTCAGCACTGTGACCAAAGGCAAAACTGAGATGGGGAGAGGCCTTCCAAGAATAAATTTAGGAAAACAAGAAAAAGATATTTGTAAACACTGAGGACTTTTCTCAAAGAAAATGGAAAGGGGACAGTGATCCAAAAAATGATGGATCTATCTGTTTCAGAGTTTCCCACCTAGTTTTCTTGACTCTCCAGATGGCGCCAGATTTTGAAAGATAAACTTCAAAGAAAAATCACAGACAGACAGACAGATACACACACACACACATACACACACACAGAGAGAGAGAGAGAGAGAGAGAGAGAGAGAGAGAGAAGAGAAGAGAAGAGAAGAGAAGAGAAGAGAAGAGAAGAGAAGAGAAGAGAAGAGAAGAGAAGAGAAGAGAAGAGGAGAACTGAATAGACACCAAAATAACAGATGTGATTGTCACTAAATAATAGGATAGTTGAGACTTCAGTTTTCTTCTTTTTGCTTTTCAGATTTTCCCAAGTTTATTTTTATAATGACCCTGTTTACTCTTGCAATAAATATTAGTCTTAAATGAAAAAAAAAAAAAGGTCAAAACACAAATGACAAATTAGGGAAAAGATGTGCAACAAGACAGATGAAGCTATGTTCTTCAATACATAAAGAGTTTTAAAAATCAATTAAGAAAACGTTAAGAATCCAAAGGGTCACGCATGAACAGAAATACACATTGCTTTTCATTATATGAAAAGATGCTCAATCTCACTAATAATTAAAGAAGCAAAAATTAAAATAATTCTGGCAATTTTGAAAATCTTTATGATTCAAAGTATTAAGAGAGATTGTGAGGGGAAGGCACAACTTTTCATGTAAATGGCTATATTGTGAAAATATTGCAATAAAATACTAGGGCACTTTTCTTAATAGGCATCTAAATGTTAAATGCGCACACTCTTTAACTTAGCAATTCTACTTCTAGACATTTGTTCTACAGGTGTATTTGCAAACATACACAACAATCATGTACAAGGCTGTTCAGTTCTCTTTCAAAATACCAAAAACTGGAAACAACCTATATGTCCATCAATAGGGGACTGGTTAAATAAACTACATTGAGTCCCCACAATGCAGGAAGGTGATTTATGGCTTGATATCAGATATGTTTACTCTCCATCCTACAGAATTAAATTAACAAAGTAAGTTTCAGGATGACATGGAGAGCATTCTCTACTTTGTGTTTTTAAAAAAGTAGATATAAGTTTAGAAAAGTACTGGAGGACACCATGGCACACGTTTATCTCTATAACAAACCTGCACATCCTGCACATGTATCCTGAAACTTAAATTTTAAAAAAGGAAAATTACTGGAGGAAACACAAGAAAATAGTTAACTATGAGTCCAGGTGAGGTGGCATGTGCCTACAGTATCAGCTACCCAGGAAGCTGAGATGGGAGGATCGTGTGAGCCCAAGAGTTCGAGGCTGCAGTGGGCTACAGTCACGCCTATGAGTAAACACTGCAGAAGAGCCACTGCATTCCAGACTGGGCAACATAGCGAGACTGCATCACTTCAAAGAAGGAAAGAGTTAACTATGGTTACCTCTAAGTAGGTAAACTTTTATATACGCTTTGTACTGTTGGAAATCTTACCACATATAAGTATTAGCTTTTATAATCACTTAGTCTTAATAACGTACTGCATCTTGGTTTTCTACTTTGTAAAATGGTAAGCTCATCTCAAAAGGTAATTGTGAATACCAAAAGAGAAAATACAGATGCATGAAAATGATTTGTAAGCTTTATACGGGTGATCCACAAACTGCATATAAGTTAGGTATTATTGCTAATCATGATTATTTTTTCAGCTACAGGAAATCATTTTATGACTCAGAATTTACAATGGATGGGTCTGAGAAAATTTTAATTTACTGGGGAAGGATAAATGAGAAATAAAGGCTAAGAACATTGCTACAAAATGTATTTGTGGAGGAAGGTTTTTGTCTTGTTTTGCCTTTAAGGACAGAGGAGAAAAAATAAAAAGAGTCAGGAAAAAATATACAAAGCTCATGCAGAAAGTTATTTCTGTGCTAAATAAAAATGTAATCCTATATAACATTTTTAGGTCCTTAAAAATGAAGATATAAAACCTCACATGAAGTTCCACAGGAGCCTCATAATTAAAGAAGAGTCAATTGAGGCCAAGGTGATCCAAAGAGAAATATGTCCCCTGCATGCTGAGTGAATTTTAAACAGGTGTTTGCAGGTATCAATAAAGCTAATGTTAAGGGGAAACAGAAAAACAACGAGACCTCAGAGTATTCAGCGGAGACTGAAATTGCAACAAACTAACCCCCTACACTCACTATTAAAAGCTCATTAACTCCCAGCTGTTCATCCATTAGGCTGAGAAGAAGAAAAAGCGCATGTCCTCGCTGTCACATATTTATACCAGAGGTTTTCATCTCATAAAGGGGAGAGAGAGGGAAGATAAGGAGAAGATGACAATCATAATTATATCACCAGGCTGTGGAGAAAGCTGTGGTAAGTATAATAAACCTCTCAGGCAATAAAGTCAGATGAATGTCCAAAGTCTGCCATTGTAAAGAGGAAAGAAGAGAGGAGGGTGAATGTCCATCGGCATCATGGGACTCGACCTTGAGTCACTTACAAACCGGAGCCCCTTGGCTCATCTCACCAGGTCACATCTGATCTACATGACAAGCAGCAACACATGCAAATAAAATTATTTTCTCCCAGTCACTGACTATGGTACACAGTCCCTGACTGCATCAAACTAAACAAAAGAAGGCATAAAGAATACAAATCAAATTTAAAGCAATCTATGCACAAACCATTATTTCCCTTAAAGAATGATGGATCGGAGCTACTTGTTGTGTAATAAAGCTTCTAGACCAGCACTCAAAACGAGCAACTTATAACCCGATTCCAACCCACAGGTGTTTCATTTGGCTCAAGGCTCTGAAAATGTTTTAGTTGTTAGTACTTAAAAATCAAGAGATGTAACTCAATCATCTCTTTCCAGTGTGTCCAGCAAAATTGGAAGATTGCAATGCTAGATGTGCATTTGCATATTTTTGTAAGAGACAAGACTAGTTCCTTTAGGTATATGAGGTTTTTGATCCATTATAGCTCCAGAAGAGTAAACATTTAAAAATAAGAGATTTCTCTACATAAATCTTGTGCAGTGGTGTGTAACACGTGGCTACACTTTCTCACCTCATTTTCATGGCAGTATCTCTATAGCTGCAGCCTCAATCATCTGACTGTATTCCTTACAACCTTCTCCCTCACTACCCTGGCCAAACTACTGCTGCTCCTCAAACATGCCCATCACCTCTGCCTCAGACAGCTGCCCTCACTGTCCCCTCACTTGGAACATTCTTCCCCCAGATATCGTCAGGGCTGGCTCCTTCATCTTCTTTGAATCTTTACTCCAGCATTTCCTTTCTCGGAGAGGTCATCTCTGACTATGCTATTTAAAAGCACAAGTCTTTGCTGTGCAACTTTTGATGCAGTCTCCTGTCATTTACTTTTTGCTTTTGTTGCCAGTGTTTTTGGTGTCACAGCCAAAAAATCATTGACAAGACCAACATCATTGAGCTTTTCACCTATGTTTTCCTCTAGGAGTTTTACAGTTTTAGGCCTTGTGTTTACGTGTGTGTGTGTGTGTGTGTGTATATATATACACTTTTTTTTTTTAAAACAGACAGGGGCTCACTTTGTCACCCAAGCTGGAGTGCAGTGGCATGATCATAGATCACTGCAGCCTCCAACTCCTGGGCTCAAGCCATGCTTCTAGTTCAGCTTCCTAAGTAGCTGGGACTACAGGCATATGTCATCATACCTGGCTAAATTTTTATTTTATTTTATTTTATTTTATTAGAGACAGGATCTCACTATGTCACTCAGCTGGTCTTGAACTCCTGGGCTCAAGCTATCCTCCTTCCCTGGCCTTACAAGGCACTGAGATTATATATAGGTGGGAGCCATCACACCCAGCCATGTTTAAGTCTTTAATCCATTTGGGCCTGGCATGGTGGCTCACGCCTGTAATCCCAGCACTTTGGGAGGCCGAAGCAGATGGATCACGAGGTCAGGAGATCGAGACCATCCTGGTTAACACAGTGAAACCCCGTCTCTCTATTAAAAATACAAAAAAATTAGCTGGGCGTGGCAGCGGGTGCCTGTAGTTCCAGCTACTAGGGAGGCTGAGGCAGGAGAATAGTGTGAACCTGGGAGGCAGAGCTTGCAGTGAGCTGAGATCGCGCCACTGCACTCCAGCCTGGGTGACAGGACAAGACTCCGTCTCAAAAAAAAAAAAAAAAAAAATCTTTAATCCATTTGGAGTCGATTTTTGTCAAGCACTAGTTGACCATTTATTCCAGGGTTGATTTCTGGGCTTTCTAGTCTGCTGGCCTATGCACTTCTTTTCATGCCTGTATCATACTGTTTTAATGACTTAAAGTTTGCTAAGAGAGTAGATCTTAAATATTCTTACCACACACATAGACACACAGGTAACTATGTGAAGTGATAGATATGTTAATTAGCTCAATTGTGGTAATCATTTCACAACATATACATATATCAAAATATCACATTAGACACCTTAAATATATGTAATTTTTATTTGTCAATTGTGCCTTAATAAAGCTGAGAGAGCACATCTCTGACCCCAGCTTTATTTTTCCCCCACAGAATTCACGACATATTATGCTTTGTTTGCTTATTTACTGTCTATCCCCCATACGTGATGCTCAAGAGGGCAAAAAAAAATTTCCGATTCGTTCACTGCCATATAATTAGTAGTTTCAACTAGTGCCTGACATGGAGTAGCCACTGTAAAAATACCCATTGGATGAATTAACTTTGTTTCTCATCAGAAAACAAAAGAAATGCACACATTTAACACATACCCACACACATCAATAAAACCGTGGTAACCTCACACCTCTAAAATGAGGATAAAATTCACTGGCAACAGACTTGCCCTACAAGAAGTGCTAAAGGATATTCTTCAGGCTGAAGGGAAACCACGTCAGAGGGAAACTTGAAGGAAGAAAATCAATGAAGGAAGAACAACAAAAATCATTAATATCTGGGTAAACATAGTCTATTTTTTGCCTCAAGTTCTTAAAAATATGTATAACTGTTGAAAGCAAAAATTATAACATTTTTGAATAGAGTTTTTAATGTGTGTAGATGTAATATATATAATTATCATATAAAGGGAGGAGGATAAAGAGACCTATATGCTTGCGAGGCTTCCATGTTTTGCTCAGTGTCAAAATATTAACTCTAATGTACACTTTAAGTGTGTACATTAGAGTTAATGTACTCTCATGTCCTATTTTAGTGATTTTAAGCCCTAGAGCAATCACTAAAATAGGAAAAAAAGGAAGTATAAAAAAGTCAATAAATAAATTGAAATGAAATACTAAAAATTATTCAAATAAAAGAAAGCAGGAAATGGGAACAAAGAAGCAAAAGGCAATGGTGACAAACAGAAAATAATAAAATGGTAAACCTAAGTCAAAATATTTCAATGATTACATTAAATGTAAATGATCTACACATACAAATTAAAAGAGATTATCAGATTAAAGTGTGAATACTCATAATTTAACAAAATAAATGGGGAAAAAGGACCATGCTGAGTATACTCAAATGAGTCATGTTATACAGTAAATTCTCAGGTAGAAGGTCAGCATCTTATTCATATGGATATGAGAATCCCCTAAATTACTAGTGCAAATGACCTCAAATCAGACATTAGTGCAGAGGTATCCCAACCAGGGAACAGGGAATGTACCATCCCAACCGATGGTACATCGGCATAGTAACAAAGAAAAATGTGCCAAGTGGGGAGAACACAGGAGCAGTGAGGAGTGAAAGGACCTCTCCTACCTTTTGTACCACCCTTAGCACTAATGAAGGAAGGAAGCAAGTCTTGGGAACACTACTTTGGCCATTTTTGCTCTCTGTCCCACTTCCTCAACATATTTATTTCCTTTCAAAATATTTATGGCAACCCCCAATGTGTGTAGTAGGTCAGTGGAAGGATAAGGCAAACATGGATGGATGGAAACTCTTATAAGCACATGTGACCAAACAGGAAGAAACATGGTAAAGAACTAAAACAAAGTGATGAAACATAGAGTCATCTTTCTCCTATGGACTGATCTCAGGCCACCTGGTCCACAAAAGGGAACCACCTTAACTACCTGACCACACATGGCCCTGGGGCACCAGTCACACTGTTCCTGCTCTCTGCACAACACAAGTATTCTAAGTTGAATTGTGTCCCATCAAAAGATATATTTAAGTCCTAATCCCTGTAAATATGACTTTGCTTGGAAATAAGGTCTTTCCATGTGTAATCAAGTTAAAATGAAGTCTGATCTAACATGTTGGTGTCCTTGTAAGGAGAGGAAAATGTCATGTGAAGACAGAGGCAGAGAGAATATGACAATGGAGGCCAAGATTGAAGTGCTCCAACTGCAAACCAAGGAATGCCTGGGGCTACCAAATGCTAGAAGAGGCAACAAGGATCCTCCTCTAGAGGATTCTGAGGAAGCGTAGCCCTGCCAACACCTTGATTTTAGACTTCTAGTCTCCAGAACGGTGAGAGAATAAATGTTTATTGTCTTAAGCCACCCAGCTATGGCACTTTGTTATGGCATCCTTAGGAAGTTAATGCAGCAGAGGACTGTATTTCTCTTTATAATGTATCATCACTTGAAGAAAAAGAAAAGAAGAAAATTAATGACTTGGTTTCTGTCAGGAAGCCCAAGAAATAAACCATACTGTGCCTCACTCTCTTATCATGAAGCAGAGATCTCAAACTTCAGCGACTACAAGGTAAATAAGAAAGGCAGCTATATAACCTAGTGGGACACAGAAGCAAAAGGGAGCCCTGTCCCAGAGGAACAGCAGTATCTCAGCTCTAGATATGCTAAACTTTTGTTAGGAACTAGAAATTAGGACCTTGATGTGGTATTTCCAGAATCTAAAACAGCACAGTGGACCAAACCTGGCCCATAGGCCACCAGTTTATAATCCCTGCTCTCAAGCATACTCCTGTACCCTAAGGCAAAGATTCAGATTCTAAAAAAACTGAGACAGTCAGAAAATTCAGAGGACTTTCAATGTGTAATAGCCTACTAATGGATTTCATTAGTTTTCTAGATTTTCTCAAGTTATTAAACAATCTGATTGTTCTTAGAAACATGCCATCAACACTTGTGTTTGCAAGCTCATTTCACTCATTTGCAAAATGAAAGGCTGAACTAATACCATATTATTAAATAGTACTCATCAAGAATAAGAGGTTAGCAGACTAAAAAGTCCTTTCATCATTAGTGGAGGGAAAGCATCAATTATTAATCTTATTTCTATTTTTTGGTTGAGAAAATTAGCTATGATTATACATATGGACTTACCCAGTGACAATCATGTTCTCCCTCAATGAGTCAATGAAGATTTTTGGAAGAGAGGGCGTTGGTATCTCAAACTTGGAGGGACATACTATGATTTCATAGTCTGGGATATGACCTAGGCGTTCAGATTTTTAAAAGCTTCCCCAGTATCTTAGCATGCCGCACAGTTTGCAAGCCTCCACAGTAGACAAAAAAAGAAGAAATTTTTCTAACATTGGGATAGTAGTCTTTCTCTATTTCAGATTCAGAATATGACACACACATACTCCAAAGATAATCCCCTCAAAGCTCTCAAAGTTTCAGAACAGATTGATTTATTCTATCTCTTGCCCTGCTGTTGGTTGACAAAAATCTTCTGTGTTCCTAAATTGGTCTGCAGTTGCACATGTAATTTTGTAATTATTGTTCAGGCAGCAATAATTTTCATCTAAGATCTTTTCAAATTAACTAGATTAAAAGAATGCCACTTATGAACAAAATATATTCTGAAGATAGAAACAACTTTGCTTCCATTCCTAATGAAACTCAGACCTTTCATCTTAAATTCAAGCAAAATCTCAAGCACTAAAATGAGTTTGGTACTTTCATATTTCTATTAAATTGATGGCCACCTACACAAAGGTAAAAAGCCTTCTTATTCTCTTCATGATCCTTATACAGCTGTGCTACTGCTTCTGTGAGATCAAGGAGTTATATTGTCTCTTAATGGTGGGATTACATTTTTCCTATATTTCTGCTTTTATTGTTCTTGAGTTTGCAAAGCATCTCCATTTTGGCAGGCAAATATAGGCAGTTAATCACTCTCTGATTTCAGGGACATAGAAACTGATTTATCCAAATGTACCCTGGGAGATGGATCATTGAGTGAGATCATCTGATTCCATTCAGAAAAAAAAAAGAAGATGGTCCACTGGCATGAGCCCAACATTTACTAGATAGAAAAAGAGAATGGAATATTGTTTTTAAATTCCACCAAGCAGACTGAATAATTAAAAGAATATATGGCCAATAACTGCACTGCGATGGCTGTTGCTCTATTGAACACACCCTCCGTTTTAATTGTTTGCTTGTAATTCATTTCAGGGTTTGGTTTTAGCAGCAAACTGCTTCAGATAAGCAATCCTATTTGGTGGTTCATAGCTAGGCAGCCCAATTTGGAAATCCAATTGCCGCTTATGCAATAATTAGTCATAAAGCTAAATTGCAAAAATGGCATTTTAACTTTGAGCTTATATTTGAGCAACAGAACATTAAAAACATTTAGTATGAACCAATGCTCTCTCCTGTAACAGTTAGCTGAACTTCATGAAGAGTAACAATTACGATCTTTCGTGAAAGGAATGAGTGAAACTTTGAGCCGTTTTTTTTAAAAGGGAGCTGCCGTTTTTATTGCTGTGCTTGAGTTACGGACTTTAAAAACTGCATCATGCATGCAAGTTTAATTCACCCTGTAACAATGAATCAAATGTAGGTGCAGAAAGAGGAATTCCATAGAGAAAAAGTGAAATTCAGAAAATGCCATCTCTTTACCTGCCGGTCTATATAATAACTCAAGATGTAACCTTACTGTGTTTAATGGTGTAATCAAAAAATGTGTCAAGACACTGGAATTTTGAAGCTGTTCCACATACAACCCATCCCTGATGACTCATTTAAAAGTGGGCAGGTTGTCAGAATCAATGGGACATAAACATCTATTCCCTGAGGAGCTTCAAGGATCCTGACCTGTATAAACCCTGATTTTTTTTTCAAACTCCTTCTCTTTAGAATAAAAGGTATTCTTGAAAATTCTAGTATGTTTTTGCCAGGCTTTGGTAGATACATGAGGATTTATTTTGATGAGAACATGGAATTCATGTTTTAAGGAGTCACTGTCCATGAACCCAAGCTAAGGAAAGATTACACCAATTAATTTGTGTCACTTTTTTCCCCTCTACTTACCCTTCCTGGAGAACTAATCATTAACATGGGGAGGTTTGTTTTCTACTCTGGCTGTTTTCATTTCTCCTGTCATAATTTTAAAAGCCACAGGGTAAATAAAGATCATTGTATTTCACTCATGTTAAATACATGCTGCGTTATTACAAAGTAACCTAACACCTGGCTTTAAAGTCCCTTATTTTCAAATAAATATAAACAACAGGGACAGCTCTAGCCTTCAGATGACTTTCTCTCTCCCCCACACCATTCACAGCTGCTCAGCTCTTCCCTCTCCTTAGCACTTTCATATCGCTTCTACTTCCTATGGCTTCCTCTTTTCATCGTATTGCTTTCAAAAATCCACACTGTGTAGTGATCTCACTAGTGAGCAGCTATGCCCACCTACAGATGCCACAGTTGGCATCCCTGCCTGCAGCCCAATAAGCCAGGAAGACACCTCTGTCAATCATTTTGGGTGGGGTAAAATATATACACTCCACACCTCAGAAAGCATGATGCAGCACCATTATTTAACATGACCCAACAATTCTGATTCTCTTTATTATTTTTAATAGCCATCCTATTAATACCACTAATGCAGAGAGATAAGCCATAGGAACTGCTCCCATCAAAAAGACAAACAGAAAAAAAAAATACAGCTGTTGCAGAACCAAGAGTAGATATAGATGAAAAAGCATACCCTACCAAGTGTTAGGAAGCCTATTCTAAGCCTGTTTTTGAATCACATTTGTGTCTCAATAAACACACACACACACACAGAGTCTTTTTGTCCTCAGCATACAGGGTCTGAGAGATAAATAATACTTTAGATGTTTGTAAAATAAAGGACAGATTCCATAGTTATTCAGATAAATTAGAGATTACTTTGTGCTGGGAGTTCAGCAGGAAAGACTCAAAGAGGTGAAGATCTTAGCTAGATCTTAAAGAGATTCAGATGCTGATAACAGAGAGCGTACAACACCTTCTAGATGGAGAGAGCTTTGACAAGTGTTAGTTTGGGGCCATTCAGTATCCATTACCCTCAATGCTAGTAACACCTCCAATTAAAACACCCTTCCCCCATTCTCAATCTTCAGGTTTACATGAGGCCCTACCTTCCAGCTTCAGCTACAGATCATATGACCCCAACCTAAGATGGCCAACGCCTTGCATTTACCCCTAGCCACAACCACTGATTTAGTCACGAGTTATTGACTCAAGCTTACCCAAGCAAGACCCCAGTTAGGGCTAACTCAGGGTGTTCTGCCATATTGACCAGGGTTCATTGCTCTATCCTGCTAAACCAAAATTTACAAGGATGTAATGCTTGAGCTACTGTCATCATCTTGCCACCACATGGAACCCAAAAATAAATATAAAAACCAGAGGAAAGTAGAGGTAAAAGATAAAGAAAAACTGAATACTTGAGCCACTGTTTGAAGCTCAAGCCCATTTGGTGAGGCCATGTATTCCTGTATGGTGTTGGTGCTTGTGGATGTTTGTTGGTGTCTGAGCATTGAAGGGTTAGTTATTTAATGTAGTCTTTGCTGTCTGAGTTTGTTTATACCCTTCCTCTTTTGGGAAGGCTTTCCAGGTATTCAAACAGATGTGGGTGTTGTGATCTAAGCCATATCTGCATTATAGGGCACCCCAAGCCCAGCAACGCCGTGATTCTTGCACACTTATAAAGTATCACCTTGGTAGTCGTGGAGAAGAGCTGCAAGAATTCTCTGCATTACCAGGCAGAGACTGTTGTTCTCATCACTTACTGTCTCCCAAATAAATGGAGTCTCTCTCTATGCTGAGCTGCTTGGAGCTAAGGGTGGGGTGACACAAGCACGCCTGCGGCCATCACCACTGGACTGCTCTGAGTTGCTAAAAACTCAGGGCAAGTTCTATAGACCCTAAATAAACCACTTGCTGGTTGCAGTGGCATATATAACAATGATTAAGAAATAAAGCAATAAATGAAAAATTAGTGACAAACTGTAGAATAACAAACACCTGATTATAAGGTTCAGATTTAAAGAAATTATACACTACTACAGTATATATAATTTTAATATATACAACATCTCTCAACTTTTAAAGGACAGAAGAAATCCTTTGGCCTTAGGAGCCAAAAAGACATGGTGCAACTATATATATACTGGAATTATACATTCCAAAAGAATGTGGCAGGGTTGTTACTCACTATTTTTAAAATCTATATATGTAACTCAAAATGGATCAAAAACCTAAATGTAAGACCTAAAACTATAAACTATTAAAAGAAACAGGGAAAAGCTTCATGACATTAGATTTGGCAGTGATTTCTTGGATATGACCAAAAGCACATGCAACAAAAGAAAAAATAAATTGAACTACATCAAAGTTTAAAATTTCCATGCATCAAAAGATATAACTAACAGCGTGAAAAAGCAATCCACAGGATGAGAGCAAGTATTTGCAAATCATATCTCTGATAAGAGGTTAATATCCAAAATATATAAAGAATCCCTATAACTCAAAGACAAGGAATCAAACACTCCAATTTAAAAATGGCCAAAGAACCTGAATAGACATTTCTCCAGATATATACAAGTGGTCAACAAGCACATGAAAAGATGTTCAACATCACTAGTCACAAGGGAAATGCAAGTCAACACCACAAAGAAATACCTGCTCCCACTCATTACAATGGCTACTATCAAAAAAAGTAAATAAATAAAATAGAAAATAACAAGTGTTGTCGAGAAAACAGAACCTTTGTGCACTGCTGGCAAAAATGTAAAATGATACAACTACTGTAGAAAACAATATGGCATTTCCTTAAAATTAAAAATAGAATTACCACATGATCTGGTAATCCCACTTCTGCATATATATCCAAAAGAATTGAAGGCAAGGACCTCAACAGATATTTGTACACCAATATTCACAGCGATCTTATTGCAATAGCCAAAAGATGGAAGCAACCCAAATGCCCATCAACCAATGAATGAATGAATAAAATGTGGTATGTACATACAATGGAATGTCACTCAGGCTTAAAAAGGAAGACAGGGCCAGGCGCGGTGGCTCACACCTGTAATCCCAGCACTTTGGGAGGCCAAGGTGGGTGGATCACAAGGTCAGGAAATCAAGACCATCCTGGCTAACACGGTAAAACCCCGTCTCAACTAAAAATACAAAAAATAAGCCGGGCATGGTGGCACACACCTGTAGTCCCAGCTACTTGGGAGGCTGACGCAGGAAAATCGCTTGAACCTGGGAGACAGAGGTTGCAGTGAGCTGAGATCTTGACACTGCACTCCAGCCTGGGCAACAGAGTAAGACTCTATCTCAAAAAAAAAAAAAAAAAAGACAGTTCTGACACATGCTACAACATGGAAGAACATGAAGATATTATCTAAGTGAAATAAGCTGGTTACAAAAGAAATACCATATGTGGTACCCAGAGTAGTCAAATTCATAAAGACAGAAAGTAGAATGGTGGTTGTCAGAGGCTGAGGGTGACAGATACTGTCACCCTCAGTTATTGTTTAATGGGTACAGAGTTTCAGCTTTGTAAAATGAAGAGCACTCCATGGATGCATCTATAGCACAGCGATGTGAGTATACATAATGCCACCAAACTGTACACTTAAAAATTGGTAAAATGGTAAATTCTGTGCTTTGTGCATTTCACTACAATTTTTTTAAATGTTTAATGAAATAGTGGATGAATGAACAACATATTTCTCAGAAAGGATATAATGTAGGTATATCTTCAGTTGTCATTCATCATCAAGGATTTCATCACACAGTATCTCACAAGAAAAATCTAGACCATCCTGTTTTTATTAAAAGGTGGCATGGCAATACTCTTTCCTCTTTTATGATGCCTATGTACCAAAATTTACTTGATGCAATTGGTAAATGGAGATATGCTGAAGGCAGGTGATGTGTAGAAAGGTGAATGAAGGGGAAGAGAGAATGCAGAAATGAAAAAATATTCACCCAATTTGTCATGTTAATTGGTGTTTATAAATCTAAAAATATAAATGTCTTGTAATTATGGAGCAAAGAAAATGGCTTCCTCTCTTCAACAAAATTATAAGCCGTCGATTTTTTCAAAAGTATGGTGTTTGACAATATAAGTGCAAGAAAAATTAAAATAACCAGAAGTAATAAGTAGAACCTATTAGAAATGTATCTGGAATCTGGAATTAATTTTTATAAGAGGGATATGTTCCAGCTTCATGCATGCAGCTGTTGAACATTTAGTTGCATTCAAGGGACATTGCTCATTTGTGGTATGCACACCATCAAAACCAGAAAAATATAAAATCATTTCTTGTTTAGATTCATATAAATGTGTGAATAACAGCTTGAGATATAATTCATATACCATACAATTAAGTCAAAGTGTACAATTCAGTAGTTTCTGATATATTTGGAGTCGGGCTATGTTTGAATTCTTGTTAAAACTTATAAAACTGTTTTTTACTAAAATAAAACTACATACAAGATAAAACCATCAACTTTTTTAAGAGAAGCAGAACTAGTAAAATTGAGTCATACAAAATTTAAAAGGAACAAGAAAAAAATAAAATATGCAAATTTAAATTTCAGCATGGTCACTGCAATTAAGTTTAAATATGTCACTGGTAAATCAAGATGAAAAAGAAACTGCAGTCTGTTTTATTGTAGTCCTGGTTTGTTTTTTGTTAAAAGACATACCTTTAAAAATGCTTTACTTTCTAGGCAACAGGGAGTCAATGAAGAGTTTTTGAGCAGTGAAGTGTCAGGAGTTTCTGGTAGACAGAATAATGCTCCCCCTCCCTCAAGATGTTCACATCCTAATTCCCAGAACCTTATGTATGTGTTGCCTTACCTGGTATCTTAGTTCATTCAGGCTGCTGTAAAAACATACCATAATTTGGGTGGCTTATAAAGAACAAAGATTTATTTCTTATAGTTCTGGAGGCTGGGAAGTCCAAGACCAAGGTGTCTGCAGAGGGCCTGATTCCTGGTCCTGGAACAAAGCCTTCTCTCTGTGTCCTCATACAGTGGAAGAGACTAGCTGTGCATCTTTCATAAGGGTACTCATCCCACTGATGAGGACCCTGCCTTCATGACCTAATCAGCTCCCAAAGGCCCCACCTCTTAATACCATCACCTTGGGGGTTAGGATTTCCACACATGAATTTTGAGGTGGCCACAAACATTCAGACCACAGCACCTTTAGGGGCTTTGCAGTTGTGATTAAATCAAGGAGGCCAAAATGGGAAAGCTATCCCTCATTAACCACATGGTCCCAATTTAATCCCATGGCTCCTTACAGGAGGAGACAGGAGGATCAGTCAGGAAGAAGGCAATGTGACAAAGGAAGCAGAAGGAGAAAAGGCAAAGTGATGAGAGGCCACGTGCTAAGGAATGAAGATAGCCTCTAGAAGTTGAAAGGGGCAAAGAGATCGTTTCTCCCCTAGAGCAGGTGTCTCCAACCCCCGGGCCATGGACCGGTACCTGTCTGTGGCTTGTTAGGAACCAGGCTGCACAGCAGGAGGTAAGCGGCCAGTGAGTGAGCAAAGCTTCATCTGTATTTACAGCCATTCCCCATCACTCACATTACAGCCTGAACTCCGCCTCCTGTCAGATCAGCAGCAGCATTAGATTCTCATGGAAGTGTGTATTCTATTGTGAACCGCACATGTGAGGGATCTAGGTTGCCGGCTCCTTATGAGAATCTAATGCCTAATGATTTGTCAGTCTCCCATCACCCCTAAATGGGACTAACTGCAGGAGAAAAAGCTCAAGACTCTTACTGATTCTGCATTATGGTGAGTTGTATAATTATTTCATTATATATTACAACATAATAACAGAAATAAAGTGCACAATAAATGTAATGCACTTGAATTATCCCAAAACCATCCCTCCATTCCCCACTCCATGAAAAAAAAAATGTCTTTCACAAAACTAGTCTCTGGTGCCAAAAATGCTGGGGACCACTGCCCTAGAGCATCCAGAAGGAAACATCCCTGCCAATATTCCAGCACTATGAGATGATAAATTTGTGTTGTTTTGAGCAACTCAGTTTGTGATCGTCTGTTACAGCAGCAGTAGGAAATTAATACAGAATAACAGTGCTGACCCTGAACCCCAGTGAGCACAACAACAATCTGAGTATAAAACATATTTTCTCACTGGCATTCTATCCCAGTCACTTACAGAATCGAACTTGTCGAAACAGATGGAAACATGGAGTGGACCTTACCCAGCCCCGCAGTTTTGCTTATGAAGAAAAGTGAGCCACAGAGTGGCCAGACAACTGCCCCAACTTAGCAAGTATGAGTTCTCTGCCTTCCTGTTCACACTCACCTCCCTAACTGGTCTGCTCCACACTTGCTTCTCAGCTCACCAGGGACTGGCACTAGAATGGGGAGGCCACTCTTGAAGAATTTCATTAAGGCACGTTTGAAAGCTTGTCAAAACTTAGGAGAAAAGAAAGTCAAGTTCTTCTACGAGGTGCATATTCCACAAATTTAATGAGAACCGAAGTACTTGAAGAACTAAGCTGGAATCTTTATTAACAAGACAGGGAATTGAAAATGAGGCTAAGGAAAAGGCAAAGCTATGAGATCAAAATGATGGGACATCAGCTTTGTCACCAAAGCGGTGGGCAAGAGGCAGGAATTTGAGAAGAGAGAAGATGCCATTTGCAACAAAGGGCAAAGCTAATTGGGCTTTCAAGTGTTGAATGGCCAACAGCTGCCTGGATGAAAAAGCCCATCATTAACTTGCACAACTCCCTCCAGACTCCAGAATTTCACAGCCAGACTTCTGGATTTAAATCCCAAGAAAGTTCACCCACCATGCCAGGGCTATTTGTTTTCTTTTTATAGAGATAAAAGATTTAACAAATATTGTTTTTCTGATGGTCATAGGCATGTAGGTTTCCAAGTGAAACTCATCCATGTCCCCCTGGGCCAAAATATCGGAAGGGATTATTGTTTTGCTGATGCATCCCTGTTTTATTCTGTCTTTGCCTAACTGGCCATCATAGCTTTGAACTAGCTCTAGAATCCCTGTGAATTTTGCTACAGCCTTTGGGGGAAATATACAGGTCCAGGTTAAGAACCACCCAAATCTCTTTTCCACGGGATGGCTGTTCAGCGGCTTACATAAAAAGCTGGGATTAAGTAGCTTCTCAGTTCTTAAAGTATTTCCACACACAGCACAAATTGCAGTGGTGCTTTTCTTACTACAAATATCTGTTGACACAACATGAATGTGACCCATAAAGGCATTTTTACCTACTACACGTCTATCGTGCAATTCATTTAGGTCTTATCACCATAATCTAGATCAAGGGTTAGTGAACTTATTCTTAAAAGACCAAACAGTAAATATTTCAGGCTTTAGAGGCTGCAAAATCAAGGCTGTTATAATCATTTTTAAAATGACCACTTAAAAAATCAAGATTATTCTTAGCTCATGTGCCCTACAAAAAGATACAGTGGGCCAGATTTGACCAAAGTTTACCAACCTCTGATCAAGATAATTAAGAAAGCCTATTTATAGGTGGGGAAAAAAATCCATAATTTGAATTTTGAACTTGTCCTCTAATCATTCAAATAATTTACACAAAATTCGATGCTTTTTCCTGAATCTAGAAATCTACAGTGTGGTACAAGATACAAGCCAGTCACTGGTATCTTCAGATTTTTTCCAAGTAAATGCAACAAAGGAATATTAATACACAACTAGGTTCACTAGGTTTTTCAAAATTACAAAATGGAGGTTAAACTTTTACTCTGTTACAAAGTAATAATGGTGGTATTAAGCAATAGGAAAAACTATCCTAATTGATATCACCAGTTAGCTAACTTTCATATATAGTTTTGCCATCTCTAATTGACATTTTATAAATGGTATCTTTTTCTAAGTGTTCCATTTTGATTCATACCAATCTGTTGGCATTACACACAAACTGGAAGAAAATATGGAGCATTCTAATTCAAGTATCCTAATTTACATGCTAAATCAGAAGGTCAAAATCAATCTTTTGATCATTGGCCCAGAAATAAAAGGTAGCATGTTGATTTCTTTAGGGGGTGGGGGCTTGGCAGGAAGGATAATTGTAAAAAAAAAAAAAAAAAAGTACCAAGTAATAAGTCAATGTGAGTTTAGAACAACAAAATTTAGTGCACTAGAAGGTAAATACTATGAGAAGTGCTTTGGTGTGGTGAGTATGGCTTTGTTAAAGTTGAAAATTGTTCTTCATTCTCTGATAGTAGTTGAGCGGCAGATGGCCTGAAGTTATCATAAATATGTAAGCCCTAGAAGTACTCTGCATTGAAGAGCAGCCAAAACACAATAGTGTTGAACAACACAGAGCACACAGAGAACTGTCTGACACATATAGAGAAATGAGAATCTTTCCACCGCACAGTAACATTTCTAAGCATAGAACATCCGAGAAATCACCTTAGCTTCTCCATGTAGTATTAATGCATACAGCAACCCCGTTTTTTAAAGGTTACATGG
Organism: Macaca thibetana thibetana; assembly: GCF_024542745.1. Classification (NCBI taxonomy): domain Eukaryota; kingdom Metazoa; phylum Chordata; class Mammalia; order Primates; family Cercopithecidae; genus Macaca; species Macaca thibetana. The sequence goes on from NC_065579.1 coordinate 123,176,077, forward strand.
TGAGGAAGTTGGTCTTTCAATTAAATTACCACATTTTCACAATATAGAACTTGAAGTGGAGCTTCAAGTGCTTTCTTCTTTGGCAATTTGCTGTCAAAATCCAAGCTTACGGTGATGTTGAGCTGTACAATGCATGAGAGAACTCTAAGAAGATGGTTTGCTCTAGCTTTATTTCCCTTGTTCCCTTCTTCCTAATTGAGTACCTGAAATGCCATCCAAAATGATCTCTACTGAAAATGTCCTTCATTGCCAAATTACAAACATAGTTCATTTTCTATCTACTGCAGCCAGTTATAATATTTTGTGGTTACCAGGCTTCAGTAAATAAATACATGTGAGAGCCATCTATCTATTTGTTAATGCTTATTATGTTCTGTGCTAGATAATGAGAAATAAATAGATGAATAATTTAAAGAGAACAGTTCCCCTTTCTGTGTGTTTCTACAGAATGGGTTTGAAACTGCTGCCTGGTTGCACTTGCTCCTCCAAATGGGAAGAGGGAGATTTGATTTGATTGGTGAAATGACAAGAGTCCGACATCCACAGTCCATAATTCTGTCCTGGGCAAAGCTGATTTATTCCCAGTTGCTGTGTTTATGTGGCCTTGCTTTGTTCAAGGGACATGATGAAAGCCATAATCAGACATGATCGTTCATAGGGGCCTGTTTTGCCATGTGTAGGTCCCAAGGAGAAAACTCAAGGCAGGGAGGGAAGTATTAAGAAGTCCATCTAGGCTCAAGGGTTGATTCTCATTCTCTAACCCAATTTTACCAGTGGTAAAACTGAAGTTTTGATTCCTCTCTGACCCTGTGTTTGTTTTTCAACAGCTTCAGTAAGTGGAGGTGGGAAAAAAAAAAAGAGGGATGTGACTCATTGTCTTCCTAAAGCCCTACCAAATAAGATTCCTGCCCTCAAGAGGCTCCGAGCCTTCAAGGATCTCTGCATCTCTGACTCTTTTTTTTTTTTTCTTTGAGACAGAGTCTTGCTCTGCCACCTAGTCACCTAGGCTAGAGGGCAGCAGTGTGATCTCGGCTCACTGCAACCTCCAACTTCCAGGTTCAAGTGATTCTCCTGCCTGAGATTACAGGCATGTGCCACCACACCTGACTAATTTTTGGATTTTTAGTCGAGATGGGGTTTCTCCATGTTGGCTAGGCTGGTCTCGAACTCCTGACCTCAGGTAATCCACCTGCCTCAGCCTCCCAAACTGCTGGGGTTATAGGCGTGAGCCATCATGCCTGGTCTATTTTTCAAACTTTATATAATTAAACCATAAGTAAAAATCAAGTTGTAGCCCACTGCTCCAGGAAACACCATGAATTCAATTCAACCCTTTAAGGAAAACATAAAAGAAAATCACCAATCCACACTTTTAAAGCATCTCTGAATAAATCATTACATAAAAAGTATCAGTTACACATAAAACAACATTATAAATTATCAGGAAATAACTCAAAAACAACAAATTGAGTACAAAAGTTGGGTCTTGAATTTGTGACTTTAAGGTGACTTTAAGTACCTGACAACATTGTGAACACTGTAAAAAGCAATATGCCAAGGACTTGGGCAGTATTTCATTTTATAGTTTATGCTTCAGTAGTCAAGAAGCAGGAAACAAAAACAAAAACAAAAACCACTTTCCCTGAAGTCTGTGACATGGCATTTTCTTGTTAAATAAGGAGAATAAATAGTTTTCCTCAAATTTACTAGTAGGTAGAAGACACTCTTCTAGCAGTTTCCACACATTCTAATTGCCTGCTTTAAAAACTGTCAAAAGCAACAAACAAGAAAAATGTTTTAATTCAAATGACATTTCTAAGGAAGGACAAGTAAGCCCATGCCATTTAGTTTATCATTCTATGTTATATATTTATGTCATATATTATATGCTCTGTTGTTAAGCTTTTTGTAATAAGAGTTTTTACCCTAACTCTTTTACACACAAGAGTTGGCCAAGAGTATATAAGATAGCAATGATACACAAATGTCACCAACATTCTTTCAATAGTTGTTTACTGTTATGGACTAAATCTTTATATCCCCCACAATTCATATGTTGAAACCCTAGCCCCTGCAATATGATGGTGGTAGAAGGTAGGACTTCTGGGAGGTAATTAGAATTAGATGAGGTCATGATGATAGAGTCCTCATGAATGCGATCAGTGCCCTTATAGGAGTCATGATTGAACTTGCTTTCCCTTCTCTACTCTCTGCCATGAGAAAAAAGTAGAAGCCTGCAGTCTGACACCTAGAATCTGACCATGCTAGAACCCTGATCTTGGCTTCCAGCCTCCAGAACTGTGAGAAATCAATTTCTGTCAAGCCACTCAGTATATGGTATTATGTTATAGCAGCCTGAAAGGACTAAGACATTTACTGAGTGCTAACATGTACCAGAAACTAGTCTAGGAGCTGGAAATAGAAGAATGAACCACATGAAGTCCTGCCAATGCACCTCTACTTTACTGATGAACATGAAAATCTAAGCATATCAGACATGTCCAGTACGAAGCATGCTAACTCCTTTTCTCTTCAATCCTGCCCCTTGTTTGCCTCAGCTGATCGGTCTAGGGCAGCTAATCCACAGGCTGGCTAGTGACTTGGATCATGTGCCTGAAGTTTCAAAAACAAGATCAAAACAAAAACTCACCATGTTGGGTTCATCCTCTTCCAGTGCTTAGAATTTGAACAAAGATTACCAAAAGACAAAGGCAATTCACAATAGAAGCTGAAGCTGATAGTTCATGTCTGTCTATCTTTAGGGAGGGCAGTGAGGCCTTGTTGAGGCATAGGCAAGCTGATGTTACCATGGAGCAGAAGCAATGATGAAGAACAGTAATTCCCAAATCCAAGCCAGACTGCCCACAAGTAGACATTTTTTAAACATGGGGCATTGTAGCTTGTCACAAGAATTGGGTAGACAATGACATTTGATATCCTACAATGCTCCTGGAGTCCTGCAAAATGAAGAATCATCCCAAAAACTTTACTATTCTTAATGACCGGCAGGGCATTCACATAGGCAAAAACATGTTTGTAATTATAAGAGCCTAGAGCCTGACTTGACTTTGCACCTGAATGCAAAGTATGTTTATATAGTGTTAGATAGAAATCACTGCCTATTAAAGTTAGGAGTGTAATTATGTCAATCCAGAGAGAGTTGTTTTCTTCAGAGCTTTATCAAGAGACACTCACCATTTCATGTAGCTCCATCACCTATGTAAGATTGCTTTGTATTAAGTTCACCAACCTAACACACCTTTGCTGAGCTGCATTTGAAGCTGTGTCATTCACAAAGATTTGACATATAACTGCAAGTATCTGGTAACATCAGTATGTCCTCTGATGTTGTCATGCCTGAGCATCTACATATTGAACTACAGATTATTGTATGTGTCTTTTGTGTCTCCCTTACAGAAGAGCATTATATTGGAAGGATGTTTAACGTATGCATATAGATTATATTATGTGTAAAATTTAGCACAGAACAGTAAAGGAAGTGCTACAAAATGTTTATTAGAAAAAAATGGGGTTGGGTTTGATGAAGTTGAAAATCACTGAGACAGAAAAGAGAAGAAAGGGGTTAAGTTACTAGTCAGAACAGAGAAGAAGGAACACACAGGAAAAGCAGAGTCTCACAAGACAGAATTGTTCACATACATGAGCAAGCCCCTAAAAATGACCCTTCCATTGACAGCTTCCAGCTGGTCCTGGGCCCTCAGCCCTCCCACCTGAGTCCAGCCACTGGAAAGCATCCTTTGTTTCCTGTCTCTAATACATCATTCTAATACATCATTCTATCATAACAATTGTTCTAAAACAAAGCAGTACTAATTTCTACATCTTATGTAAAAGCTTTCCAAATTTTCAAATTATCTTCAAGTGTTGATAATCTAGAACCTACCTACCTTAACAAAATAATTTACTGCCTTCTTAAACCCTCTGAATGAGCCACCGTAGCCTACTTTTTTTCCTAATAGGTCATGAGCAGTCCCAAATTCTATCTTCATACCTTTGACTTCTCTGATTTCCCCATGACAAATTCCATTCTCATCTCTAATACTCTAAACTCTAGACTTTCGTTTATGATTCAATTCAATATCCACATGCACACACCCTTAGTGAGCATTTCTTCCTCTGAAAACCTAGAGATAACAATTAAGTGTGGCATAGCAGTCAGAATAGGTTAAGTTACACTGTAATAACAAAAAAGCCCAAAATATCAGTGGCTCACAACAAGGGTTTACTTCTGACTTAATGTCAAATGTCTACTGAAAAGCAGCCATGCTTCTGGTTCCATGTCATCTTCATTCTGGTATACAAATTAAGGGAGTAGGCTTTACCTGGAATATTGCTGCTTATCATGATAGTAGGAAAAGAACATAGAAACCCCCACTAACTTTACACTTTTGTCCAGGAGGTACACATGTTACTTTCACTCAGATTTCATTGGTTAAAGCAACTCATCTGATCAAACATGTCAATGAGGCAGAGAAGGGAGGAGCTACAAATATTTTCAAACAAAATTGAAATCTATAATAGTCAAATCAACTTCATAGTTAACAATTGCTTCCAATGAATGCCCTTATACCCTAGAACACAGTGCAAGTTTCATGGTTAGCAACAATCCATTTACAGGTATTCTACTCAAATATGATGATAGAAGTGAGCTTACACATCTTAAAGTACAGATCAAAACACTGAAAGCACAGAATGAATAAAAATAAATGTTTCATTGAAGCCACCAGTTTTTAAATTTGGTTTACCAATGCAATGGAATTCTAGTATAACAAAATAACTTGAACATTAATTTAAAGTTCACTATAACAGTATGGGAATAGTTATTTGTCTAGAAATATAATTTGTTGCCAATATGATTTGTTTGCGATTTTCAGTTTCAAAATATGCAAATTTTAAATAGTGAAATCTAAAATATTATCAATGTCTCCACTATGTTGATTTTTTGTTGGTGGTGTGCAGAGTTCTCTAGTTTGATGTAATCTCCTTTTCTTATTTTTGCCTTTGTTGCCAGTACTTTGGGGTCATAGCCAAAAAAAATCATTGCCCAGACCAATGTCATAAAGCTTTTCCCTGTTTTTCCTTCTAGCAGTTTTACGGTTTCATAGTCTTATGTTTAACTCCATTTTGAGTTGATTTTTGTACATAGCATGAGATGAGAATCTAATTTCATCCTTCTGCATGTGGATATCCAGTTCTCCCAGCACCATTTATTGACAGATTGCCCTTTCCTCACTGTGTTGGCATTGTGTTTTGGCACCTTTGTCAAAACTCAATGGTCAGTAAACGTGTGGATTTATTTCTGGGCACTTTATTCTGTTTCCTTGGTCTATGTATCTGTTTTTCTGCCAGTACCAGGTTGTTAAATTACTTGTTTGTAGCAGATTTTCAAATCAGGTAACAGGTTTTCTAATCATGATGCCTCTGGCTTTGTTCTTTGTTCTTTTTGGTTCAAGATTGCTTTGACTATTCAGGGTCTTTTGTGGTTCCACATGAATTTTAGAATTTTTTTTTCTATCTCTATAAAAAATGTAATTGGAATTGTAATAAGGAATACATGGAATCTGTGCATTGTTTTGGGTAATGTGGACATTTAAAAAATAGTAATTCTTCCAATCCATGAGCATGGGATATCTTTCCATTTATTTGCCACTTCTTCAAATTATTTGATCAGTGTCTTGTAGTTTCCAGTTTAAAAATCTTTTATGTACTTGAGTAAATTTATTCTTACATATTTTTGTAGCTACTATAAATGGGATTGTTTGCTTGACTTCTTTTCAGATGTGTTGCTACTGTACAGAAATGCTGATTTTTGTATGTTGATTTTTATTATGCAACTTTACTGAATTCATTATTAGTTCTAATAGTTTTTATGGAATCCTCAGGATTTTTCATATATAACATCATGTGATCTGCCAACAGAGACCATTTAACTTCTTCCTTTCTGACTTGGGTACTTTTTACAGGCATCTCTCTGAGATATTGCACGTTCAGTTTCAGACCACCAGAATACAACAAATGTAGCAAGAAAGCAAGTCACACAATTTTTATTTCCCAGTGCATATAAAAGTTATGTTTATACTCTACTGTAGTCTATTCAATTACTTTATGTCTAAAAAACTTAATTGAAAAATATACTACTGCTAAAAAATGCTAACAATCATCTGAATCTTCAGTATGTCATAATCTTTATGCTGGTGGAAGGTCTTGCGTTGATATTGGTGGCTGCTGACTGATCAAAGTTGTGGTTGCCAAAGGCTGGGGTGGCTGTGGCAATTTCTTAAAATAAGACAATAATGAGTTTTGATCCATCAATTAACTCTTTCTTTCATGAAAGATTTCTCTGTAGCATGTGATGCTGTTTGAAGACATCTTATCCACAGAACTTCTTTCAAAATTGAAGTCAATTCTCTCAAACTCTGCGTTTTATCAAATAAATTTATGTAATATGCTAAATCCTTTATTGTCATTTCAACAATGTCCACAGAATCTTCACAAAATTCCATCTCAGGAAACTACTTTTCTTTGTTCATTCATAAGAAGCAACCCCTCATCCACTAGTTTTTTCATAAGATTACAGAAATTCAGTAACATCTTCAAACTCGACTTCTAATTCTCTTGCTATTTCTACCACATCTGCAGTTACTTCGTCCACTGAAGTCTCAAATTCCTCGTAGTCATCCATGAGAGCTGGAATCAACTTCCTGCAAACTCCTGTTAATGTTGATGTTTTGACCTCCTCCCATAAATCCTAGTGGTATCTAGAACGGTGAATCATTTCCAGAAGGTTTTCAATTTCCTTTGCCTAGATCCATCAGAGAAAATAACTATATAAAGCAGCTATAATGCTATGAAATGTATTTCTTAAGTAATAAGACTTGTAAGTTGAAATTATTCCTTGGTCCATGGGCTGCAGAATGGTTGTTGTGTTAGCAGGCGTGAAAACAACATTAAATCTCCTTGTGCATCTCCCTCAAGCCTGTTGGGTGACCAGGTGCATTGTCAATAAGCAGTAATATTTGAAAAGGAATCTCTTTTTTTTCTGGGCGGTAGTTCTCAACAATGGGTTTAAAATACTCAGAAAACCATACTATAAATATATGTGCTGTCATAATGGCTGTACTCATAAGCAGAGTAGATTTAGCATAATTCTGAGGATTTTCGGGGTTGTATTCAAGCACTGGGTTCAACTTAAAGTCACCAGCTGCATTTGCCTCTAACAAGAGAGTCAGCCTGTTCTTTGAAGCTTTGGAGCCTGGCATTGACTACTTTCTAGCTAGGAAAGTCCTAGATGGCATTTTCTTCCAGTAGAAATCTGTTTTGTCTCCCTTGAAAATCTGTTGTGTAGTATAGCCACTTTCATCAATGATCATAGCTAGATCTTCTGGATAACTTCCTGCAGCTTCTATATCAGCACTTGCTACTTCATCCTGCAGTTTTCATGTTATGGAAATGGCTTCTTTCCTTAATCCTCAAACCTCTGCTACCTTCCAACTTCTCTTCCAGAGCTTCCTCACCTCCCTTCAGCCTTCACAAAACTTAAGAGAGTTAGGGGTTTGCTTTGGATTAGGTGTGTTACAAGAGTGTTGAGGCTGGTTTGATCTATCCAGATTAAACTTTCTCCATATCTTCAATAAGGCTGTTTTGCTTCAAAAAAAATCATTCATATGTTCACTGGTATGGCACTGTTAATTTCCTTCACGAATTTTTCCCTTGCATCCACAACTTCACTAACTGTTTGGTGCAAGAGGCCTAGCTTTCAGCATATCCCAGCATATTTCAATATGCCTTCCTCACTAAGCTTAATCATCTGTAGCTTTTTTTTTTTTTTTTTTTTTTTTTGAGACGGAGTCTCGCTCTGTCGCCCAGGCTGGAGTGCAGTGGCCGGATCTCAGCTCACTGCAAGCTCCGCCTCCCGGGTTCGGGCCATTCTCCTGTCTCAGCCTCCTGAGTAGCTGGGACTACAGGCGCCCGCCACCTCGCCCGGCTAGTTTTTTGTATTTTTTAGTAGAGACGGGGTTTCACCGTGTTAGCCAGGATGGTCTCGATCTCCTGACCTAGTGATCCGCCCGTCTCGGCCTCCCAAAGTGCTGGGATTACAGGCTTGAGCCACCGCGCCCGGCCCATCTGTAGCTTTTGATTCAAAAGGAGACACATGTAACTCTTCCTTTCACTTGAACACTTAGGAACCAATGTAGGGTTATCAATTGGCCTAATTGTAATATTATTGTGTCTCAGGGAATAGGAAGGCCTAAGGAGGGTGAGAGAGCTGGGAGAATGGCTGGTCGGTGGAGTAGTCAGCATACACACAATACTTATCAATTAAGTTCACCATCTTACCTGGGCACAGGGCATGGTGTACCCCAAAACAATTACAATAGTAATGTCAAAGATCACTGATCACAGATCACCATAACAGATAATCATAATAATGAAAAGTTAGAAATAGTATGAGAATTACCCAAATGGGACATAGATACATGAAATAAGCACATGCTGCTGGAAATATAGCACTGATAGACTTGCTGGACATAGGGTTGCCACAAAACTTTAATTTGTAAAAATTGCAATATCTAGGCTGGGTGCAGTGGCTCATGCCTATAATACCCAGCATTTTGGGAGGCCAAGGCAGGTGGATCACTCAAGCTCAGGAGCTCAAGACCAGTCTGGGCAACATGGTGAAACCTCATCTCTACAAAAAATGCAAAAATCAGCTGGGCATGGTGACAAAACCCTGCAGTCCCAGCTATCTGAAGGCTGAGGTGGGAGAACCACTTGAGCCTGGGAAGCAGAGGTTGCAGTGAGCTGAAATTGTACTACTGCACCCCAGCCTGGGTGACAGAGTGAGACCCTGTCTTTAATTAAAAAAAAAAAAAAAAAAAAAAAAATCTGCAAAGCACAACAAAGCAAAGTGCAATAAAACAAGGATGCCTGTGTTTCTTTGTCTTGTCTAACTGCTCTGTCTACAACTCCAGTAATATTCCAGTATTATGTTGAGTGAAAGCAGTAAGTGTGGGCCTCCTTATCTTGTTCCTAAGATTAGAGGAAAAGCTTTCAACTTCTCACAATTGAGTTTGGGTATTTGTCATCTATGGCCTCTATTGTGCTGAGGGAAGAGACAACTAATGGATTGTATTTGCAAACCATGAACCTGACAGGGAGCTAATATCCAAAATACATAAAGAACTCAAACAACTCAATAGTAAGAAAACCTATAAGCCTGATTTTTTTAAATGGGCAAAGGACCTGATAGATATTTCTCATGTAAATGGCTGACAAGTCATTCTCACCATCATTAATCATCACAGAAATGTAAATTAAAGCCACAATGAGACATCCCTTCACATCAGTTAGGACGGCTATTATCAAAAAGACAAAAGCTAAGTGTTGGTGAGGGTGTGGAGAAAAGGGAACCCTTGCACACTGTTGGTGGGGATGTAAATTAATAAAGCCATTATGGAAAATAATACGACATTCCTTTGACAAAATTAAAAATAGAACTACCATGATTTAGCCATCCCATTACCAGATAGACATCCAAAGAATATGAAATCAGCATGTCAAAGAGATACCTGTACTCCCATATTCACTGCAGCACTATTCACAATAGCCAAGATATGAAATCAACCTAAGTGTACATAAATGAATGAAGGAATAAAGAAAATGTGGCATACATACACAATGCAATACTATTCAGCCTTACAAAAGAAGAAAATCATGTCATTTGAAACAACACAGATGAATCTGGAGGACATTATGTTAAGTGAGATAAGCCAGGCACAAAAAGACAAATATTGTACGACCTCACTTATTTGTGGAATCTAAAAATGTTGAACTCAGAAACAGAGAGTAAAATGGAGCTTGCTAGAGTTTGGGGGATAAGATATTTGTCAAATGACATAAAATTTCAGGGAGAATAAGTTCAAGAGATCTACTGCACACCATGGTGGTTACAGTTAATAATGATATGTTACAGACTTGAAAATTGCTAGGCTGGGCATGGTAGCTCACGCCTGCAATCTCAGCACTTTGGGAGGCTGAGGCAGGGGAATTTGAGATCAGGAGTTCGAGAGCAGCCTGAACAACACAGTGAAACCTCATCCTACCAAAAAAAAATTAAAAATTAGCTGGGCATGATGGCATGTGCCTATAATTCCATCTACTTGGGAGGATTACTTGAACCCAGGAGGTCAAGGCTACAGTGAGCCATGACAGCACCACTGTACTCCAACCTGGGCAATAGAACAAGACCCTGTTTCAAAAAAGAAAAGGAAAATTGCTAAGAGAATAGATGTTAAGTGTTCTCATCACAAAAAAAAATGGTAAGTATGTGAGGGAATATCTATGTTACATAGCTTGTTTTAGCCACTCCACAATGTACAGCTACATCAAAACATCATCTGTACACCATAAATACATATGACTTTTACTTGTCAATTAAACAAATTATTAAAGTCTCACGTTATGCACAAAATTTTAAAAATGTAAACATGCCATAATTTTTAAAAATGCAAAGATTTCAAAATTGGTAAACCAAAGGAATTAAAAACTGTGTTTATGCTGTACCACATGGTGGTACCAAATGATGTAGTGTACAAAGACCCACAGACTTAGTAGTATGGAAATGGAGTCTGTAAATCATTTTAATCACTATTGTGCTGTCTCTTTTAACAGCCAATACTCCCAGGTTAAAATCTTTTACAAATTCTATAATAATGTCATCCATACATTCAGTGATGCTGAAAAACATAACCAAAAATCAGTAACTTTTGAACCACTGCCAAAATATACCATGCTGTTAATTTAAGTGCAGACTCACAGCTATTAGAGATAATCCTAAGATACAAACACAGCATCAAAACAACAATAAGATATGATGGCTGTAGATTTATAAACTATGAAGACAACCTCCCTGCTTTTTTAAGAGAAAACAAGTCCTGAATGATACGCTTTGTGAATTATATGAGTTTTTCAAGGCACTACCTTGGCAATAAACACGACTGCTACCCTGAATTTTCAACCTTGCCACAAAGAGTGAAGCCTGAAGGGCGAATTCCCAATTACTACACTTCTTTCAGGTGTTTTACCCTTACGTTACTTTTTATTCAAAGAAAAATGAGAAAATATTGACGTATTTAAACCACGGTAAGTACCTAACAGCTCTCTGTCTTCTATTTAAAGACTGTGCTGCCAAATCCATCACTTAAAAAGGTATTTGCCAATGCTTCTCCAGTAATTCTGCGATGGAAACCGCCTGTAGAAAATCTCTACTGGTATTAATTTTGCAATCCTATGGAGCCTCATGTTAACAAAATAAAAATGTATTATGCTTGCTCTTTTTATATGGCAGGTGTGGACAGCTTTGAAAAGCTACTTGTTTACTTGTGGCTGCCATAGCTGCCTTTCTAAATTATCCAGTGAAAACAAATACTGACTTTAAAAAAAAAAAAAAAAGTAACCCAAACAGTGAATGGCATATAAAATGTTATTGAGTCAAAACAATTTAACGAGCATTTGGATGCCTACTATGTGCAATGCCATAAGCCAGATATAAGCCTAAAGCTTTCACCAAATGAGCTATTTGATATGCTCTCCAATAAGCTACTCTACTATGAACTCTGACTGAAGCTCAGTTGTGTGTCCTGCTGAGTGACAATGGCCAGCACAATCTACTTGGCCTTTTTTCTTATTCACTCCTGGACAAGAAATTTGTCTTACCCACTCTTTTTTATCCAAAATTACCTCCAAGAGGCAACGTTGCTAAAATTCTTTTTTCTTTTCTTTCTGAGACAAAGTGACACTTTGTCACCCAGGCTAGAGTGCAGGGGTGCAATCATAGCTCACTGCAGCCTTGACCTCCCTGGGCTCAAGCGATCCTCCCACCTCAGCCTCCCGAGTAGCTTGGACCACTGATGAGTGCCACCATGCCCAGTTCATTTTTGTCTTGTAGAGATGGAGTTTCGCCATGTTTCAGGGAGGCTGGTTTCCAACTCCTGAACTCAAGCCATCCGCCTGCCTCAGCCTCCCAAAGTACCGGGATTGTAGGCATGAGCCACTGCACCTGGCTGCTCAAATTCTTATCATGACATTTCTTTCATTGTGTTAATGCTTTTCTAAGATGGAATTTTACCTTCACCACTCTCAATTCTACTCTAAAACTGTTTATTTGCTAACTTCTCTCTCCTGGTAAGTCTGCTTTACAAATAACATTCCAAACTATGAGGCCCAAATAAACTCAGTTGGGTTTACAAGAATGGCTTTGGCATTTCCCAAATGCCTAGGAGCAGTCATTCCTCTTCCTAACAGTCCTATTACCCCTTCAACCCCTAATGATTTATAGAATACCAACATTGACTCTTAATATAACTATCAAGATCTTGAGGTTTCACCATGATTTCTAGTGGTCTTTTCACAATGTCCCTGCCCGGGATTCAAACCTGAGGTTTCAGGACCCCTTAAGGGGTCGACAGACAGAATTTGGGGAAATGGGGTGCTGAACCTGGATGAGATAAAAAATTACATCTTTATTCCATTAACCCCCAACAAAAATCTAATATTTCTTTCGACGATGAATACAAGCACTAAAATGCAGTAGTAGTAGCAGTACCCGCAAACTTGTCATCAAAAGAAATCGAATACTTTCTTCATCTCATATCTCAGTTATTGCAGATATGTTGAAGTGTCACTGAATGCTCATCACTATTTCAAATTATAGTAGTTTTGAGGCCTGCTGCAAGATCTTTTTTTTTCATTTTTATTTTTAGTTCTGGGGTACATGTGCAGGACGTACAGGTTTGTTACATATGTAAACATGTGCCCTGGTGGTTTGCTACACCTATCAATCCATCACCTAGGTATTAAGCCCAGTATGCATTAGCTAATTTTCCTAATGCTATCACTCCCCAAACCCCACCTCCAACAGGTCCCAGTGTATATTGTTCCCCTCCCTGTGTCCATGTGTTCTCATTGTTCAGCTCCCACGTGTAAGTGAGGACATGCAGCGTCATCCATGTCCCTGCAAAGGACATTATCTCGTTCCTTTTTACAGCTGCATAGTATGCCCATCAATGATAGACTGGATAAGGAAAATGTGGTACATATACAAGATCTTTTTAAATGTGTTAATAAAGTACACATATTACTCTATCACACTTGTTTTTAATATCTGATCATTTTATTTCAATATAATTGGTCTCCTTTGTTCTATTTCTGATTTTATTTTACAAACATAATTATGAGAAGGGTCCCTCAGCTTCACCACCCTGCTAAAGGGATCCATGAGTCAGAGAAAGAACTCCAGTGGTATGCCACAGTGATCATGCCCAAGTACTAGGAAGGAAGCAGAAAGCTGGAGAGGCTAAATAACTGCCCTAAGTTATTTAAAAAAAAAAAAATAGTAACAACAACAACATAGATCATTTGTGAATACTTCCTATAATTTTTTCTATTACTGCTGTAACCAATTACCACAAATTTAGTGGCTTAAAATGATGTAAATTTATGATGGTTCTGCATGTCACAAGTCCCGAATGGGTTTAACTGGGTTAACCTCAAGGTGTCCACAGGTCTGGAGGCCCTAAGGGAAAATTATTTCTTTGCCTTTCCCAGCTTCTGAAACAGGCTGCCCATGTTGCTTGGCTTGTGCCCCTGTTCCATCTTAAAAGTACATCACTCCGACCTCTGTTTCCATCATCATATCTCCTCTCTGATTCCACCTCTCCTGCCTCCTCATGTAAAAGGACCTTGGTGATGACAGTGGGTCCGTTTACTTAATCCAGGATCATTTCCCCATCTCAAGATCGTTCGTTACATCTGCAAAGCCCTTTTCACCATGTAAGGTAAACATGTTCATAGGTTCCAAGGATTCAAATGTGCATCTCCTTAAAGGACCATTATTGAGCCTACCACATACTAAATACCAGAAATTATGCTTTATGTGACACAGAATGCAATGTTTTTGGAAATATCTTCAGGCTCACAGATGACAATTTTGAAGCTCTGACTTCAGAATTCAAGGTCACGCAGGCAGCAAGCGGCAGAACTAGGATTCAGTCATTTTAGCTACCAGACTCTAACAGCAGCTACTTTTAAGCACCTACTATGAATCAGGCATTTTACGCGTACAGGATTTTCTCACCTTGAATTTCTAAACTCACTGTCCAATGCTTGCTTGGTCAACTCTCACTTACCTCTTGGGTGCAAAGTTTAATGCTTTTTTTTTAATTTTTATTAAGTTCTGGGGTACATGTACAGGACATGCAGGTTACATAGGTAAACATGTGCCATGATGGTTTGCTGCATAGATCATCCCATCACCTAAGTATTAAGGCCAACATGCATTAGCTATTTTTCTTCAGACTCTCCACCCGCTGCTGCCAGACAGGTCCTAGCATGCGATGTTTCCTCCTTGTGTCCATCTCTTCTCATTGTTCAGCTCCCACTTATAAGTGAGAACATGCAGCGTCTGGTTTTCTGTTTCTATGTTAGTTTGCTGGGGATAATGGCTTCCAGCTCCAGCCATATCCCTGCAAAGGACATGATCTCAGTCCTTCTTATGGCTGCAAAGTATTCCATAATGTATATGTACTACATTTTCTTTATCCAGTCTATCATTGTTGGGCATTTGGGTTGACTCCAACCTCATTACTGGGTATATACTCAAAGGAATATAAATTATTCTATTATAAAGATACATGCATGTGTATGTTCATTACAGCACTATTACAAAAGCAAAGTAACACTTTCTTTAGTGGCTTTCTGAGGCCTTCACTAGAGTGTGTGCAGTCACAGAATTGTATTTTTATTTATCCAATATTAACCTTACCTTAATGAACACATTTCAGGATAGGGAGAATAAAAAGGAGAGGCTCACTGAGGAGCTTCTTTACTCTTTAATAAACCTAGTCTCCAGCATAACTCATAAGAATGAAAATGCAACCTTTGAAAGGACAGCTTTTCCCTATGTGTGAGGCCTTCCAAAAGGTATCTCAGGTCAAATCTGTGAATATTCTGCCCTTCTATGCAAGGCTCCATCTTGGATTCTATTGAAGACACAATAGAGGTGTCTATCCCTCCTCTCAGACAGTTTATAACCTAAGGGATGAGGAGAGGGAATAAGTAAAACTTCATCAGTTCAAACATGATTCAGGCAGAGAGAGCAACACTATCAGTTACCCAGGCCAAAGGTCAACATCACAACGAGGTTTTTCATAATACAAGAAGCCAAACTAGGAGGACCCTCAGAACAGGCAAGAATGCTGCAAGAGCTCTAGAGAATGAAGTGAGTTCTGCAAGGTGAGCGAGGGCTGCTGAGCATTAAATAAAAATTAAAAAGCACAGAGGCTGGAAATCATGTCATAGGGCAGGAAAGTCTTATTTGCACCGAAGGGAGAAGGTGCTATAAATCGGAAGGCCCAGATTTCAGACGCCAGCTCTGCCACTACCTGTGTAACCATAGGTATTTGATTACACCAAGATTTCTTATGCATAAAAAGGGATAATAAGAAGGTTAACTCAGAAAGATATTATGAAAAATAAGTAAAATAATGTAAGTGAGCATGCACAAATGCTCATCTGAATTTGAGGGTAGGATAGTAGGCAGAGAGGATCACCTGGCAAGGAAGGGGAAGAGGAGGCACAAAATAGTATTATAAAGAATGTAAGGAGGCTCAAGAATGAGGAGAACCTACATTCCTTCTGAAAGTTTAATACCTTTCTACTCCAACCTCTTTCTTACTCAGGAATATGATGAGAACAATCAGATATAAGAAGAAATAACAGGTCTTGTATAATTTCAAAAAATTTCTATTTTTTTTTATTATTATACTTTAAGTTCTAGGATACATGTGCACAACATGCAGGTTTTTTACATAGGTATACATGTGCCATGTTGGTGTGCTGCACCCATCAACTCCTCATTTACATTAGGTATTTCTCCTAACGCTATCCCTCCCCCAGCCCCCCAGCCCCAACAGGCCCCTGTGTGTAATGTTCCTCTCTCTGTGTCCATGTGTTCTCATTATTCAACTCCCACTTATAAGTGAGAACTATGGTGTTTGGTTTTCTGTCCTTGTGATATTTTGCTGAGAATGATGGTTTCCAGCTTCATCCATGTCCCTGCAAAAAAACATGAACTAATCCTTTTTTATGGCTGCATAGTATTCCATTGGTGTATATGTGCCACATTTTCTTTATCCAGTCTATTATTGATGGACATTTGGGTTGGTTCCAAGTCTTTGCTATTATGAATAGTACCACAATAAACATATGTGTGCATGTGTCTTTATAGAAGTATTTATAATCCTTTGGGTATATATACACTAATGAGATTGCTGGGTCAAATGGTATTTCTGGTTCTAGATCCATGAGGAATTGCCACACTGTCTTCCACAATAGTTAAAATAATTTACACTCCCACCAACAGTGTAAAGGCCTTCCTATTTCTCCATATCCTCACCAGCATCTGTTGTTTCCTGACGTTTTAGTGATCGCTATTCTAACTGGTGTGAGATGGTATCTCATTGTGGTTTTCATATGGATTTCTCTGATGGCAAGTGATGATGAGCATTTTGGCATATGTCTGTCAGCTGCATAAATGTCTTTTTTTTGAGAAGAGTCTGTTCATATCCTTTGCCCACTTTTTAATGGGGTTGGTTTTTTCTTGTAAATTTGTTTAAGTTCTTTGTAGATTCTGGATATTAGCCCCTTGTCAGATGGACAAATTGCAAAAATTTTCTCCCATTCTATAGGTTGCCTGTTCACTCTGATGGTAGTTGCTTTTCCTGTGCAGAAGCTCTTTAGTTTAATTAGATCCCATTTGTCAATTTTGGCTTTTGTTGCTATTGATTTTGGTGTTTTAGTCATGAAGTCCCTACCCATACCCATGTCCTGAATGGTATTACCTAGGTTTTCTTCTAAAGTTTTTATGGTTTTAGGCCTTTCATTTAAGTCTTTAATCCATGTTGGGTTAATTTTTGTGTAAGGTGTAAGAAAGTGATACAGTTTCAGCTTTTTACATATAGCAAGCCAGTCTTCCAAGCACCATTTATTAAATAGGGAATCCTTTCCCCATTGCTTGTTTTTGTCAGGTTTGTCAAAGATCAGATGGTTGTAGATGTGTAGTGCTATTTCTGAGGGCTCTGTTCTGTTCCATTGGTCTATATATCTGTTTTGGTACCAGTAACATGCTATTTTGGTTACTGTAGCTTTGTATTGTAGTATAGTTTGAAGTCAGGTAGTGTGATGCCTCCAGCTTTGTTCTTTTTGCTTAGAATTTTCTTGGCTATGCAGGCTCTTTTTTGGTTCCATACAAACTTTAAAGTAGTTTTTTCCAAATCTGTGAAGTAAGTCAGTGGTAGCTTGATGGGGACAGCATTGAATCTATAAATTACCTTGGGCAGTATGGCCATTTTCATGATACTGATTCTTCCTATCCATGAGCATGGAATGTTCTTCCATTTGTTTGTGTCCTCTTTTATTTCATTGAGCAATGGTTTGTAGTTCTCTTTGAAGAGGTCCTTCACATCCCTTGTAAGTTGGATTCCTAGGTATTTTATTCTCTTTGAGGCAAGTGTGAATGGGAGTTCACTCATGATTTGGCTCTCTGTCTGTTATTGGTGTATAGGAATGCTTGTGATTTTTGCACATTGATTTTGTATCCTGAGACTTGGCTGAAGTTGCTTATCAGCTTAAGGAGATTTGGGCTGAAAAGATGAGGTTTTCTAAATATACAATAATGTCATCTGCAGAGACAATTTGACTTCCTCTTTTCCTTAATTTGAATACCCTTTATTTCTTTCTCTTGACTGATTGCCCTGGCCAGAACCTCCAATACTATGTTGAATAGGAGTGGTGAGAGAAGGCATCCTTGTTTTGTGTCGGTTTTCAAAGAGAATGCTTCCCATTTTTGCCCATTCAGTATGATATTGGCTGTGGGTTTGTCATAAATAGCTCTTATTATTTTGAGATATATTCCATCAATACCCAGTTTATTGAGAGTTTTTAGCATGAAAGGCTGTTGAATTTTGTCAAAGGCCTTTTCTGTATCTATTGAGATAATCATGTGGTTTTTGTCATTGTTTCTGTCTAAGTGATGGATTATAGTTATTGATTTGCATGTGTTGAACCAGCCTTGCATCCCAGGAATGAAGCCAACTTGATTGTGGTGAATTAGCTTTTGGATATGCTGCTGGATTTGGTTTGCCAGTATTTTATTGAAGATTTTTGCATCGATGTTCATCAGGGGTAATGGCCTGAAATTTTCTTTTTTTGTTGTATCTCTGTCAGGTTTTGGTATCAGGATGATGCTGGCCTCATAAAATGAGTTAGGGAGGAATCCCTCTTTTTCTATTTTTTGAAATAGTTTCAGAAGGAATGGTACCAGCTCCTCTTTGTACCTCTGGTAGAATTTGGCAGTGAGTCCATCTGGTCCTGGGCTTTTTTTGGTTGGTAGGCTATTAATTCCTGCCTCAATTTCAGAACGTGTTATTGGTCTATTCAGGGATGCAACTTCTTCCTGGTTTGGTCTTGGGAGTGTGTATGTGTCCAGGAATTTATCCATTTCTTCTAGATTTTCTAGTTTATTTGTATAGAGATGTTTATAGTAGTCTCTGATGGCAGTTTATATTTCTGTGGGATCAGTAGTGATACCCCTTTTATCATGTTTTATTGCATTTACTTGATTCTTCTCTCTTTTCTTCTTTATTAGTCTTGCTAGCGGCCTATCAATTTTGTTGATCTTTTCAAAAAATCAGCTCCTGGATTCATTGATTATTAGAAGGGATTTTGTGTCTCTATCTCCTTCAGTTCTGCTCTGATCTTAGTTATTTCTTGTTTTCTGCTAGCTTTTGAATTTGTTTGCTCTTGCTTCTCTAGTGCTTTTGTGATGTTAGGTTGTCAATTTTAGATCTTCCCTGCTTTCTCTTGTGGACATTTAGTGCTATAAACTTCCCTCAACATACTGCTATAAATGTGTCCCAGAGATTCTGGTATGTTGTGTCTTCATTCTCATTGGTTTCAAAGAACATCTTTATTTCTGCCTTCATTTCATTAGTTACCCAGTAGTTATTCAATGAGCAGGAGCAGGTTGTTCAGTTTGCATGTAGTTGTGCAGTTTTGAGTGAGTTTCTTAATCCTGAGTTCTAATTTGATTGCACTGTGGTCTGAGAGACAGTTTGTTGTGATTTCTGTTCTTTTACATTTGCTGAGGAGTGTTTTACTTCCAATTATGTGCTCACTTTTAGAATAAGTGAGATGTAGTACTGAGAAGAATGTATATTCTGTTGATTTGGGGTGGAGAGTTCTGTAGATGTCTATTAGGTCCACTTGGTCCAGAGTTGAGTTCAAGTCCTGAATATCCTTGTTAATTTTCTGTCTCATTGATCTGTCTAATATTGACAATGAGGTGTTAAAGTCTCCCATTATTATGGTGTAGGAGTCTAAGTCTCTTTGTAGGTCTCTAAGGACTTGCTTTATGAATCTGGGTGTTCCTGTATTGGGTGCATATATATTTAGGATAATTAGTTCTTCTTGTTGAATTGATCCCTTTACCATTATGTAATGGTCTTCTTTGTCTCTTCTTATCTTTGTTGGCTTAAAGTCTGTTTTTTCAGAGACCAGGATTGCAACCCATGTTTTTTTCTGCTTTCCATTTGCCTGGTAGATCTTCCTCCATCTCTTTATTTTGAGCCTATGTGTGTGTTTACATATGAGATGGGTCTCCTGAGTACAGCCCACCAATAGGTCTTTATCCAATTTGCTTATCTGTCACTTTTAACTGGGGCATTTAGCCCATTTACATTTAAGGTTAATATTGTTACGTGTGAATTTGATCCTGTCATTATGATGCTAGCTGGTAATTTCACCCATTAATTGATGCAGTTTCTTCATAGTGTCAATGGTCTTTACCATTTGGCATGTTTTTGCAGTAGCTGGTACCGGTTGTCCCTTTCCTTGTTTAGTGCTTCCTTCAGGAGCTCCTGTAAGGCAGGCCTGGTGGTTATAAAATCTCTCAGCATTTGCTTGTCTGTAAAGGATTTTATTTCTCCTTCACTTATGAAGCTTAGTTTGGCTGGATATCAAATTCTGGGTTGAAAATTGTTTCTTTAAGAATGTTGAGGCCGGGCGCAGTGGCTCAAGCCTGTAATCCCAGCACTTTGGGAGGCCGAGATGGGCGGATCACGAGGTCAGGAGATCGAGACCATCCTGGCTAACACGGTGAAACCCCGTCTCTACTAAGAAATACAAAAAATAGCCGGGCGAGGTGGCAGCGCGTGTAGTCCCAGCTACTCGGGAGGCTGAGGCCGGAGAATGGCGTGAACCCGGGAGGCGGAGCTTGCAGTGAGCTGAGACCCGGCCACTGCACTCCAGCCTGGGCTACAGAGCGAGACTCCATCTCAAAAAAAAAAAAAAAAAAAAAAAAAAAAAAAGAATGTTGAATATTGGCCCCCACTCTCTTCTGGATTCTAGGGTTTCTTGCTGAGAGATCCGCTGTTAGTCTGATGGGCTTCCCTTTGTGGGTAACCCGACCTTTCTCTCTGGCTGCCCTTAACATTTTTTCCTTCGTTTCAACCTTAGTGAATCTGACAATTGTATGTCTTGGGGTTGCTCTTCTTGAGGAGTTTCTTTGTGGTGTTCTCTGTATTTCCTGAATTTGAATGGTGGCCTGCCTTGCTAGGTTGGGGAAGTTCTCCTGGATAACATCCTGAAGAGTGTTTTCTAACTTGGTTCCATTCTCCCTGTCACTTTCAGGTACACCAATCAAACGTAGATTTATTCTTCTCACATAGTCCCATATTTCTTGGAGTCTTTGTTCATTTCTTTTCACTCTTTCTTCTCTATTGTCTTCTCACTTTATTTCATTAATCTGATCTTCAGTTGCTGATATCCTTTCTTCCTCTTGATCAAATCAGCTATTGAAGCTTGTGTATGCTTCCTGAAGTTCTCATACTGTGGTTTTCAGCTCCATCAGGTCATTTAAGCTCTTCTCTACACTGGTTATTCCAGTTAGCCATTCGTCTAACCTTTTTTCAAGGTTTTTAGCTTCCTTGTGATGGGTTAGAACATGCTCCTTTAGTTCAGAGGAGTTTGTTATTACCCACCTTCTGAAGCCTATTTCTGTCCACTCATCAAACTCATTCTCCATCCAGTTTTGTTCCCTTGCTGGTGAGGAGTTTTGTTCCTTTGGAGGAGAAGAGGCGCTCTGGTTTTTGGAATTTTCAGCCTTTCTGCTCTGGTTTCTCCCCATTTTTGTGGTTTTATCTACCTTTGGCCTTTGATGTTAGTGACTTACAGATGGGATTTTGGTGTGGATGTCCTTTTTGTTGATGTTGATGCTATTCCTTTCTGTTTGTTAGTTTTCCTTCTAAGAGACAGGCCTCTCAGTTGCAGGTCTGTTGGAGTTTGCTGGAGGTCCACTCCAGACCGTATTTGCCTGGGTATCACCAGCAGAGGCTGCAGAAAAGCAAATATTGCTGCCTGATCCTTCCTCTGAAAGCTTCACCCCAGAGGGGCACCCACCTGTACGAGGGTCTGTTGGCCCTTACTGGGAGGTGTCTCCCAGTCAGGCTACACAGGGTTCAGGGACCCACTTGAGGAGGCAGTCTGTCTGTTATCGGAGCTTGAACACCATGCTGGGAGAAACATTGCTCTCTTCAGAGCTGTCAGGCAGGGACGTTTAAGTCTGCAAAAGCTGTCTGCTGCCTTTTGTTCAGATATGCCCTGCCCTCAGAGGTGGAATCTAGAGAGGCAGTAGGCCTTGCTAAGCTGTGGTGGGCTCTGCCCAGTTCAAACTTCCCTGCCACTTTGTTTATTCTGTGAACACAGAACTGCCTACTTGAGCCTCAGCAATGGGAGATGCCCCTCCCCCCACCAATCTCCAGCATCCCAGGTCAATCTCAGACTTCTGCGCTACCAGCGAGCAAGGCTCCATGGGCACAGGACCTGCCAAGCCAGGCACGGGAGGGAATCTCCTGGTCTACCTGTTGCAAAGACCATGGGAAAAGCACAGTATTTGGGCAGGAGTTTACCCTTCCTCCAGGTACAGTCACTCACAGCTTCTCTTGGCTAGGAAAGGGAAATCTCCTGACCCCTTGTACTTCTCAGGTGAGGCAATGCCCCACCCTGCTTCAGTTCACCCCCTGTGGGCTGCACCCACTGTCCAACCAGTCCCAATGAGATGAACCAGGTACCTCAGTTGGAGATGCAGAAATCACCCATCTTCTGCATCAGTCTCACCGGAAGCTGTAGACCGGAGCTGCTCCTATTTGGCCATCTTGGAAGGGACTATAAAAAATTCCTATTTTAAAGAAAGTTACCTATTCCTCAAAGCACCACAGAATGCAGATTCAGTGAACATACAGCCAGAGTCTAGAATCTTCCATGCATGAAAATGGAGTTTACGTGAAATCCAACACTTAACTTTATTGTAGCATGTCTGAGGAGCTCCAATAAAAGGACCAATATAAAGATTATTTTGACTACCTAAAGTATTTAGACACTTAGGGATAAAAGGTAAAAACAAGTTTTTCTAAAAATAAGTCCAATAAGAATGAACAGTCAATAGTCTTTTTTAATTTAAATAGCATGTAAATACTTAATTTGGTTGGAAGAATCATTTTCTTTTCATAACTTTGAATAAAAGTTTTTCTTAACTGGCATCCACTCTTAGCACCCTATCAACAACAAACACTTTCATGGATAAGTTTGAAAAATGAATAAATGAACTGATCGCCCCTTTCGGTTTATTGTTTCACAAAATACAGCAGAGGAATATGTGGCCAGTGTCAAAGTCATACTGTGCTCTTACCACTCCAAGTTAGAAGAACTTAGGAAATTGCTCTCTTTAAGTTTCAGTTGTCTCAACTGTGAAATGTTGACCAAAATGTGAAGATTCAGTGAAACAATTCGTGTAAAGCCCCTAACACTCAGTTGGAGGGGAGAGGCAGACACCTATTCCCAACTCTTCATGCTCCATTAGCCAGAGTTGATGCTCACCCTGACTTCTCTCCCCAAACCTCAGGAGCGCCTCCATAGAGTAAGAGGAATGACTCATATAACTGGTTGATTGGCAAGTTTGGAGAAAAGGAACCTAGCATTCAAAGATCATTCCCTGGTAGGATCCCTTTTAGGGTCTGCCTACTTGAGCAGAGGCCAACATTCTGATCTGTTCAGTTCCATGTAGTAATGAGCCTACCCTGCTAGGAACATCCTGAAAATACTGCTTTAGCCATGCCTGGTAGAATAAACTATGACCAAGTCCACTTTCCCACAGACACAAAGCCATTGTCTCTACTCCTACTATTATCAATTATACAGCTGAAATTTCAGCTCTCTATCTATATAACTTTTTGTTAATTTATCTGTTGGTTCTAAACTCAGATATGGAAAATTGTGTCGTTTACTGTGCTCATACAACCCAACAATCAATACAAAACACCAATAGCTATTACTATCATTATCATCATCATCATCATCTTCTGTATCCTCCTACTGGATCTTCACCATCTTATATCTTTTTTGACATCTCCATTTGGATAGCTAATAGGCATTTCAACCAACATATCCGAAATCAAACTTCTGATTTCCTCTTTCACCTCCCACACCTATTCCTCCCCTATACCTCCTCATCTCAGAAACAACAACCCCTTCTTTCTGGCTGCTCAAGCCAAAGAGACTGGCATCTCTCTTGATCCCCCTCTTTCTCTTACACTCTCCATCCCATCTGTCAGCAAAATGGCACTGGCTCTATTTCACAACATTTTCACAGTCTATTCCATTCTTACTACCTCTGCTGCTATTCCCTTTTCCCAACCCACCCTCGCTTCCTGACAGTATTACTTTCAAAGCCTCCCAATGAGTCTCTGTTTCTGCTCCTGCCCTCCTATGTAAAGTGTAGGTCAGATTATGTCTCCCCCTGATCAAAACCCTCTAATATATGGTCATCCTACTCAGGATAGAAGCCAAAGTCTTCACAATGGCCTACACTTGTGGGGGCGGGAAGCACAGTATTTGCTCCACTTAACACTCTGGCCTTATCACCTACTCCTTTCCCTCCTCCCTCATGGCCTCTGCACCTGCTGTGCCCGCCACCTGGAACACCTGGCCCCCAGTTATCTTTAGTCTCTATCCAAATAGCATCTGCTTAGTAAGGCCTTCCCTGGTGACCCTATTTGAAATAGCAAACTCCCCTACACCCACCTGGCTCCCTCAGTTCCTTGACTCTATGTTATTTTTCTCCTTAGAACTAATCACCATCTGACATTTACTTTTTTCTGTTTGTTCACTGTCTGCCTCCACTCACTATTACTAAAAGCTCCTTGAGGGCAAAATGTTTCCGCAGAAAAAGAACAGTATGTACCTGATGCACAGTCAGTATTCAAATATTTGCTGAATGAATGAATGAATGAATGAATGAGGTAGAAGTATATGATAAAAAAATGCATTTCTTCCTTGCTAGCTGGCTTCTAGAAGGCATAATAATACATGCCATGAATAAATAAACCCCAAAATTGTAAAGTTATGATTTCTCCATCTAAGGTAAACTAGTCGGGTTCATTGTTCAAGTAGAGCAGAGATAGATGTTTTTGTGAAAAATTTCACTACAAAGTCCAGATGCCATGTGGCTGTCTAACATGCATACAAAGTAAAGTACAAAGTTGTGCAGCTTACAGGTGACATAATTAGGTCACTGGGGGCAAGAATGCTTAGAAATGATAAAGAAATCTGTATGACTTCTCAAATGAGTCTTTGTATAGCTGCAGCAGATGTGCTTTCTTAGTTCCCAAGCATCAAATGCCAACTTCAGCCTTTACTGCAGCCTCTTTCCTCTAGATAATTTCACTTCAGGGCTGCCATTTTACTTGTCATCTTCACATATCCCTCTTTAAAATTATGTGTGATGTTTCAAACACACCTACCAAATTGCCCTTTCACTTTGTGTCAGAACTGTGTGCAAATTACAGTGCATTTTCTCATTATATGCAATATTATTACGAAGAAACCCACCCCAGCTAGGTCTGTGGATTTCAGTTTTTAAATCTCATGAAGTATTCTAAAATAAGAAACTACAGAGAAGAAAGACGAAGTTATAATACCCAATCTCCCGCTCAGGCCCCTTATGTTTTCTGGTGGGTGATGTAAGAATTGAATATTGGTTCTGTTTTGGAGGAACTCCCCATCACAAGGAGATGGGGTTTTGTCTGGATTCTTTTGCCTCAGGAATAATCTTCAGTTCCTCCAGTCACCAGGATGGTTTGCCAAACCACAGCTTTACTCCAAATGCTGAGAAAAGAGTGGTGGCTCAAAATTAACAGCGGATAATAGCTGTTTGAAACCACAAGTAACATTTATGTCCCTACAAATGGTACTAATCAAACAGTTAAGTGAACTGCTGACTACGAAGAAGACTGTGTGTAGGAAAGTCTGGCTTCTAGAACTTACTCTAAGGGTCACTAAACTGTATCATTGGTTACATTACTCTGAAATCTTTTTGTAGAAAAATGCTATTACTAGAAGTCAGAAATCATAAAATAACCATTCATTCAATATATATTCATTAAGCACCTACTATGTTCCAGGAACTCTTATAGGCAGTAGAAATCCAGAGAGAATTAAACATAAAAACCCCTGTCCTCATGGAAATTACATTTCGGTAGTCCTTCAAAAGAAAATTTATTTACAATAGTAAGATTTATTACTAATTTGGAACCCACTTTGTAGAGCAAAAAAACACTCAGATTAGAGTCCAGGGGTCACGGTTCAAGTACTCTTGCTCCCAGACCTTTAGTTTTGTGTATTCTACTGGGATGCGAATGAATGAAATAAAGTACCCAGCAAATTACCTGTCGTGTGGAAAATGATTGATAACTCTGAGAACAGTAATGATAATCGGTATGGTTCTCGAACATAGGAATTGACAAATTATGGCCCACAGGCCAAATCCAACTGGCCATTTGTTTGAATAAACAAAGTGTGAGTGGGACACAAGCACACCTATTCATTTATGTATCATCTGCGGCTGCTTTCGCACTACAGTGGCAGAGTTGAGTAGTTGCAACAGAAGCTGTATGGCCCTCAAAGCCTAATAATTTTACTATGTGACCCCTTGAAGAAATAAAATTTACCAACTCTGACTCTAATCTCTTGCTATGCTAAATGATGTCCAAGAACAGACATCATCAGCATTACTGAGCTGGCCTGTTGGAATTGCAGAATCTGAGGGCCCTTCTCCAGACTGAATCAGAATCGACATTTTAACAAGATGCTCAGGTGTGATCCATATGATCTCAGGAAGCCCAAGAAACACTGCCATGAAGTGTGCCCATGAGGACGTAACTGATCTTGCTGTATACCAAAATGGTCAATTTCAACCCTCCTCTTCCTTCCACTCCAGCCAATAGCTAAATTCAGAACAATGATGGTTTTCCAACTTAGTAAACATCAGAATCACATATGGAGCTTCCTAAAAATATAAACTCCTGGCACCCCGCTCCAGTGATTCTGATTCAGTGCATCAGAGGTGGGGTTCAAAGATTCCACATTTTTAAAACAAATACCCAAGGGAAATTCAAACACAAGTGACCCTAGGATATCACTTTAGAAATACTGTTTTTAAAAAGTACACTTATATATACTCTAGCATTGGGACAAAAATTAAGAAATAGTCTGCATGTTCATCATTATTAATGTTTTCCTTTTGGATATATAAAATACCAATGGGAGATTTGTCAGCAATCGTTTATAGTAATTACTTTTTTGTTTTGGTTTGTGTTTTTTTTAGTTCAAGATCTGTTTATTATTTAATTCTTTTTAAATTTAAAAATGCAACTATGAGTTTCGGAGCAAGATGGCCGAATAGCAGCAGCTCCAGTCTCCAACTCCCAGCGCGAGCGACACAGAAGACCGGTGATTTCTGCATTTTCAACTGAGGTACTGGATTCATCTCACTGGGGAGTGCCGGACGATCGGTGCTGGTCAGCTGCTGCAGCCCGACCAGCGAGAGCTGAAGCAGGGCGAGGCATTGCCTCACCTGGGAAGCGCAAGGGGGAAGGGAGTCCCTTTTCCTAGCCAGGGGAACTGAGACACACAACACCTGGAAAATCGGGTAACTCCCACCCCAATACTGCGCTTTAAGCAAACAGGCACACCAGGAGATCATATCCCACACCTGGCCGGGAGGGTCCCACACCCACGGAGCCTCCCTCATTGCTAGCGCAGCAGTCTGTGATCTACCGGCAAGGCAGCAGCGAGGCTGGGGGAGGGGGGCCCGCCATTGCTGAGGCTTAAGTAGGTAAACAAAGCTGCTGGGAAGCTCGAACTGGGTGGAGCTCACAGCAGCTCAAGGAAACCTGCCTGTCTCTGTAGACTCCACCTCTGGGGACAGGGCACAGTAAACTAAACAAACGCAGCAGACACCTCTGCAGACCCAAACGACTCTGTCTGACAGCTTTGAAGAGAGCAGTGGATCTCCCAACACGGAGGTTGAGATCTGAGAAGGGACAGACTCCCTGCTCAAGTGGGTCCCTGACCCCTGAGTAGCCTAACTGGGAGACATCCCCCACTAGGGGCAGTCTGACACCCCACACCTCACAGGGAGGAGTACACCCCTGAGAGGAAGCTTCCAAAGCAAGAATCAGACAGGTACACTCGCTGTTCAGAAATATTCTATCTTCTGCAGCCTCTGCTGCTGATACCCAGGCAAACAGGGTCTGGAGTGGACCTCAAGCAATCTCCAACAGACCCACAGCTGAGGGTCCTGACTGTTAGAAGGAAAACTATCAAACAGGAAGGACACCTCCACCAAAACCCCATCAGTACATCACCATCATCAAAGACCAGAGGCAGATAAAACCACAAAGATGGGGAAAAATCAGGGCAGAAAAGCTGGAAATTCAAAAAATAAGAGCGCATCTCCCCCGGCAAAGGAGCGCAGCTCATCGCCAGCAACGGATCAAAGCTGGACGGAGAATGATTTTGACGAGATGAGAGAAGAAGGCTTCAGACCATCAAATTTCTCAGAGCTAAAGGAGGAATTACGTACCCAGCGCAAAGAAACTAAAAATCTTGAAAAAAAAGTGGAAGAATTGATGGCTAGAGTAATTAATGCAGAGAAGGTCCTAAACGAAATGAAAGAGATGAAAACCATGACACGAGAAATACGTGACAAATGCACAAGCTTCAGTAACCGACTCGATCAACTGCAAGAAAGAGTATCAGCGATTGAGGATCAAATGAATGAAATGAAGCGAGAAGAGAAACCAAAAGAAAAAAGAAGAAAAAGAAATGAACAAAGCCTGCAAGAAGTATGGGATTATGTAAAAAGACCAAATCTACGTCTGATTGGGGTGCCTGAAAGTGAGGGGGAAAATGGAACCAAGTTGGAAAACACTCTTCAGGATATCATCCAGGAGAACTTCCCCAACCTAGTAGGGCAGGCCAACATTCAAATCCAGGAAATACAGAGACCACCACACAAAGATACTCCTCGAGAAGAGCAACTCCAAGACACATAATTGCCAGATTCACCAAAGTTGAAATGAAGGAAAAAATCTTAAGGGCAGCCAGAGAGAAAGGTCGGGTTACCCACAAAGGGAAGCCCATCAGACTAACAGCAGATCTCTCGGCAGAAACTCTCCAAGCCAGAAGAGAGTGGGGGCCAATATTCAACATTCTTAAAGAAAAGAATTTTCAACCCAGAATTTCATATCCAGCCAAACTAAGTTTCATAAGTGAAGGAGAAATAAAATCCTTTACAGATAAGCAAATGCTTAGAGATTCTGTCACCACTAGGCCTGCCTTACAAGAGACCCTGAAGGAAGCACTAAACATGGAAAGGAACAACCGGTACCAGCCATTGCAAAAACATGCCAAAATGTAAAGACCATCGAGGCTAGGAAGAAACTGCATCAACTAACGAGCAAAATAACCAGTTAATATCATAATGGCAGGATCAAGTTCGCACATAACAATCTTAACCTTAAATGTAAATGGACTAAATGCTCCAATTAAAAGACACAGACTGGCAAACTGGATAAAGAGTCAAGACCCATCAGTCTGCTGTATTCAGGAGACCCATCTCACACGCAGAGACATACATAGGCTCAAAATAAAGGGATGGAGGAAGATTTACCAAGCAAATGGAGAACAAAAAAAAGCGGGGGTTGCAATACTAGTCTCTGATAAAACAGACTTTAAACCATCAAAGATCAAAAGAGACAAAGAAGGCCATTACATAATGGTAAAGGGATCAATTCAACAGGAAGAGCTAAATATCCTAAATATATATGCACCCAATACAGGAGCACCCAGATTCATAAAGCAAGTCCTTAGAGACTTACAAAGAGACTTAGACTCCCATACAATAATAATGGGAGACTTCAACACTCCACTGTCAACATTAGACAGATCAACGAGACAGAAAGTTAACAAGGATATCCAGGAATTGAACTCATCTCTGCAGCAAGCAGACCTAATAGACATCTATAGAACTCTCCACCCCAAATCAACAGAATATACATTCTTCTCAGCACCACATCGTACTTACTCCAAAATCGACCACGTAATTGGAAGTAAAGCACTCCTCAGCAAATGTACAAGAACAGAAATTATAACAAACTGTCTCTCAGACCACAGTGCAATCAAACTAGAACTCAGGACTAAGAAACTCAATCAAAACCCCTCAACTACATGGAAACTGAACAACCTGCTCCTGAATGACTACTGAGTACATAACGAAATGAAGGCAGAAATAAAGATGTTCTTTGAAACCAATGAGAACAAAGATACAACATACCAGAATCTCTGGGACACATTTAAAGCAGTGTGTAGAGGGAAATTTATAGCACTAAATGCCCACAAGAGAAAGCAGGAAAGATCTAAAATTGACACTCTAACATCACAATTAAAAGAACTAGAGAAGCAAGAGCAAACACATTCGAAAGCTAGCAGAAGGCAAGAAATAACTAAGATCAGAGCAGAACTGAAGGAGATAGAGACACAAAAAAACCCTCCAAAAAATCAATGAATCCAGGAGTTGGTTTTTTGAAAAGATCAACAAAATTGACAGACCACTAGCCAGACTAATAAAGAGGAAAAGAGAGAAGAATCAAATCGACGCAATTAAAAATGATAAAGGGGATATCACCACCGACCCCACAGAAATACAAACTACCATCAGAGAATACTATAAACACCTCTACGCAAATAAACTGGAAAATCTAGAAGAAATGGATAATTTCCTGGACACTTACACTCTTCCAAGACTAAACCAGGAAGAAGTTGAATCCCTGAATAGACCAATAGCAGGCTCTGAAATTGAGGCAATAATTAATAGCTTACCAACCAAAAAAAGTCCAGGACCAGATGGATTCACAGCTGAATTCTACCAGAGGTACAAGGAGGAGTTGGTACCATTCCTTCTGAAACTATTCCAATCAATAGAAAAAGAGGGAATCCTCCCTAACTCATTTTATGAGGCCAACATCATCCTGATACCAAAGCCTGGCAGAGACACAACAAAAAAAGAGAATTTTAGACCAATATCCCTGATGAACATCGATGCAAAAATCCTCAATAAAATACTGGCAAACCGGATTCAGCAACATATCAAAAAGCTTATCCACCATGATCAAGTGGGCTTCATCCCTGGGATGCAAGGCTGGTTCAACATTCGCAAATCAATAAACATAATCCAGCATATAAACAGAACCAAAGACAAGAACCACATGATTATCTCAATTGATGCAGAAAAGGCTTTTGACAAAATTCAACAGCCCTTCATGCTAAAAATGCTCAATAAATTCGGTATTGATGGAACGTACCTCAAAATAATAAGAGCTATTTATGACAAACCCACAGCCAATATCATACTGAATGGGCAAAAACTGGAAAAATTCCCTTTGAAAACTGGCACAAGACAGGGATGCCCTCTCTCACCACTCCTATTCAACATAGTGTTGGAAGTTCTGGCTAGGGCAATCAGGCAAGAGAAAGAAATCAAGGGTATTCAGTTAGGAAAAGAAGAAGTCAAATTGTCCCTGTTTGCAGATGACATGATTGTATATTTAGAAAACCCCATTGTCTCAGCCCAAAATCTCCTTAAGCTGATAAGCAACTTCAGCAAAGTCTCAGGATACAAAATTAATGTGCAAAAATCACAAGCATTCTTATACACCAGTAACAGACAAACAGAGAGCCAAATCAGGAATGAACTTCCATTCACAATTGCTTCAAAGAGAATCAAATACCTAGGAATCCAACTTACAAGGGATGTGAAGGACCTCTTCAAAGAGAACTACAAACCATTGCTCAATGAAATAAAAGAGGACACAAACAAAT
Organism: Macaca thibetana thibetana; assembly: GCF_024542745.1. NCBI lineage: Eukaryota > Metazoa > Chordata > Mammalia > Primates > Cercopithecidae > Macaca > Macaca thibetana. The sequence goes on from NC_065579.1 coordinate 123,207,427, forward strand.
GGAAGAACATTCCATGCTCATGGATAGGAAGAATCAGTATCATGAAAATGGCCATACTGCCCAAGGTAATTTATAGATTCAATGCTGTCCCCATCAAGCTACCACTGACTTACTTCACAGATTTGGAAAAAACTACTTTAAAGTTCATATGGAACCAAAAAAGAGCCCGCATCTCCAAGACAATCCTAAGTCAAAAGAACAAAGCTGGAGGCATCACGCTACCTGACTTCAAACTATACTACAAGGCTACAGTAACCAAAACAGCATGGTACTGGTACCAAAACAGAGATATAGACCAATGGAACAGAACAGAGTCCTCAGAAATAATACCACACATCTACAGCCATCTGATCTTTGACAAACCTGAGAGAAACAAGAAATGGGGAAAGGATTCCCTATTTAATAAATGGTGCTGGGAAAATTGGCTAGCCATAAGTAGAAAGCTGAAACTGGATCCTTTCCTTACTCCTTATACGAAAATTAATTCAAGATGGATTAGAGACTTAAATGTTAGACCTAATACCATAAAAATCCTAGAGGAAAACCTAGGTAGTACCATTCAGGACATAGGCATGGGCAAAGACTTCATGTCTAAAACACCAAAAGCAACGGCAGCAAAAGCCAAAATTGACAAATGGGATCTAATTAAACTAAAGAGCTTCTGCACAGCAAAAGAAACTACCATCAGAGTGAACAGGCAACCTACAGAATGGGAGAAAATTTTGGCAATCTACTCATCTGACAAAGGGCTAATATCCAGAACCTACAAAGAACTCAAACAAATTTACAAGAAAAAAACAAACAACCCCATCGAAAAGTGGGCAAAGGATATGAACAGACATTTCTCAAAGGAAGACATTCATACAGCCAACAGACACATGAAAAAATGCTCATCATCACTGGCCATCAGAGAAATGCAAATCAAAACCACAATGAGATACCATCTCACACCAGTTAGAATGGCGATCATTAAAAAGTCAGGAAACAACAGGTGCTGGAGAGGATGTGGAGAAATAGGAACACTTTTACACTGTTGGTGGGATTGTAAACTAGTTCAACCATTATGGAAAACAGTATGGCGATTCCTCAAGGATCTAGAACTAGAAGTACCATATGACCCAGCCATCCCATTACTGGGTATATACCCAAAGGATTATAAATTATGCTGCTATAAAGACACATGCACACGTATGTTTATTGCAGCACTATTCACAATAGCAAAGACTTGGAATCAACCCAAATGTCCATCAGTGACAGATTGGATTAAGAAAATGTGGCACATATACACCATGGAATACTATGCAGCCATAAAAAAGGATGAGTTTGAGTCCTTTGTAGGGACTTGGATGCAGCTGGAATCCATCATTCTTAGCAAAGTATCACAAGAACAGAAAACCAAACACCACATGTTCTCACTCATAGGTGGGAACTGAACAATGAGATCACTCGGACTCAGGAAGGGGAACATCACACACCGGGGCCTATCATGGGGGGGGGGGGGGGGGGGGAGGGGGGAGGGGGGAGGGATTGCATTGGGAGTTATACCTGATGTAAATGACGAGTTGATGGGTGCAGCATAGCAACATGGCACAAGTATACATATGTAACAAACCTGCACGTTATGCACATGTACCCTACAACTTAAAGTATAATAATAATAAATAAATTTAAAAAAAAATGCAACTATATGGTATACAACATGATGTTTTGAAAAATGTATACATTGTGGAATCACTAAAACATATGCATTGCCTCACATACTTACCATTTTGTGATGAGAACACTTAAAATCTACTCTCAGCAATTTTCAAGTATACAATATATTGTTATAAACTATAGTCACTGTATGACTATAGTTAATATACTCACAACTAATGTTGTATTAGGTTGGTGCAAAAGTATTGCAGTTTTTACCATAGAAAGTAACAGCAAAAACCCAGTAACTTTTGTACCAACCTAATAAAATAGCTCTATTGAACTGATTCTTCCTGTCTAACTGAAATTTTATACGGTAATGATTCGTGGTGCCTCCATGGCTAGATGTTAACTAAGTGCACTAACTGAGCTACCAAAAATACTTTACCACAATTATTATTTTTAATGTCAAGAATACATTTTTATGTTTTCATTTCCTTATTCAAGAAATTATTGAACACCAAATGTTTTCAGGCATCATTCTAGACAGATCAAGGATTTAAGAAATGAAAAATAACCCTTGTAGAAGCCAAAATGGAGTGACCCAAGCAGCATTCTCATGCATTGGACAAGTATTTGGTGAGGACCTGCTCAACAGCCAGGCACCGTTCTAGGTTAGGGGTCAGCAGACATTTTCTGTAAAGGGCCAGATAGTAAATATTTTAGGGTTTGCAGGCCATGTATAGTTTTTGTCACATATTATTCTTTCAGGTTTTTTATCCCTTTGTTAAGCCTTCAAAAATGTAAAAATCATTATTCATTCTCAGTTAGTACAAAGACAAACCATAGGCCAGATTAAGCCTGTGGGTCATAGTTTGCCAACCCCTATTCAGAGTGACAGGGACACAGCAGGGAATAAAACAGACAAAAGTCCCTGCCTGCCAGGTGTGGTGGCTCACACCTCTAATCCCAGCACTTTGGGAGGCCAAGGCTGGTAGATTGCTTGAGCCCAGGAGTTTGAGACCAGCCTGGGCAACATGGTGGAACCCTGTCTCCACAAAAAAAAGACAAAAATTAGCCAGGTATGGTGGTGCACACCTGTAGTCCCAGCTACCGGGAGGCTGAGGTGGGAGAATCACTTGAGCCTAGGAGGTGGAGGCTTCAATGAGCCATGATTATGCCACTGCACCCCAGCCTGGGAGACAGAGCGAGATCTTGTCTCAAAAACAAACAAATAACAACAACAAAAAGTCCCTGCCCTTGTGTAGATTATATTCTAGCAGAGGGACACATATAATAAGCAGATAAACGCAGTAAAATGGGGAGCAATTGTGTCCTACAAAGGAAAATAGTAAGGGCATAAAATAGGAGAGAACATTTAATAGAGGGTAGCCAAGGAAGGTGACATTTAAGCAAAGACCTGAATGAAGTGAGTAAATGAGCACTCCAGTTTCAAATACAGCAAGACTTGCCCAAGTTAAATTATTATATGGGGAATAGTGTTAACACCATTTGAGCACATTAGAAATAATGTCCAAAACAACAACAACAAACAAACAAAAGTAATTCACAAAAAAATGGCCTGCAGTCCCCCAAATATTGTAGTCAAGGTAGGTATGAACCTCTGCCTACACGATGTAAATGAAAAGATTCCAACAGGTCCTGGAAAAGTCAGCATCTTCTCAAACATCATTAACACCCAGATGCGATTCACAACCTTTTCACATTGAGAAACGTAAATCTGTCTCTTAAAAAATCATTCTATTTCCTCCTTTCCCTGACAGATGGCCTGCAGCTCTGCTTTCCAACCTCTTCTTAATCCATTAGAGGAGTTAACTTTAGATGAGTTGATCCTCACTGCAGAAGTTTGTTGCAAAGGAGGTGCTGGGTCTCTGAGGATACAGCTGAAGGGGAAAGCGTAATGAGAGCAACTTGGTAAACTGGCTAGAAATTTCTGAGGTCAGACAGAGCAGCTGCTGCAGTAGGAACAGAGGCAGCGGGCTGGGAGAAAAATGGGAGAGACCCTTGCTGGATCTATCATGGAAATGAAGCACTAGCCACAGACAGATTTAATACACAGGCAGAAAGCTTTAGAGAGAAACGTGGCTGTTTTACGCCTTCCTCTTAACCTCTCCTGGATTCCAGGGAGAAGTTGTCTATGCCACTGTCTTTTCTCCAAGGAGATGCCTTTGTTCCCTCAGGCTAAAGTCACCAGAAAAGATGGAGATGGTGAGACTCAAGGACCCCATGGCTAATGTGGGCTATGTCAGTGGGCATTCCCTGGACAGAAATCAAGATCTTGGCACTTTTGGTTGGTTGGTTAGTTGGTTGGTTGGTTGAATGACTGAATGACTGATTGATTTATGACAGGGTCTCAAATAGTGTTGCCCAGGCTATAGTGCAGTGGTGCAAACACAGCTCACTGCAGTCCCGACTTCCTGGGTTTAAGTGATCTCCCCGCCTCAGCCCCCCAAGTAGCTGGGACCCCAGGCATGTGCCACCATGCCCAGTTAATTTTTGTATTTTTTGTAGAGACACATTTCACCGTGTTGCCCAGGCTGGTCTCGAACTTCTGAGCTCAAGCGATCTACCTACCTCAGCCTCCCAAAGTGTAGGGACTGCAGGCACAAGCCACCATGCCAGGCCCACTTACTAGTTTTAGAGAAGTCATTTGTAAGTAGTCTCCCTGAGAAATACTTAAGAAGTACAAATACGTGCCTTTAGAAGGTAAATAAAAACTCTTATGTTGTTTCCTTCAATACCCAAAGACAGAAGCTGGCTGATGACATTCACACATATAGAATATAGCCATGGAGAAAGAATAAAGCCTTGGCCCCTCCCATATGGAAAAAGTACAGTTCCACAGCTAGTTTAGCAGTAAACTCTCTTCATGCATGGGGAACCCTTAGTGATTTGTCCTTCGGTGGCACCATGTCTGCCAAAGACCACACTGGGCTTACTGTGCTTGCCCATGGCTAGACTAACCAACCACTCTTGCTTCAGCTACTATTATTTCCTGTAACATGAACTAAATGGAGTTTCTTTCTAACCCTGGACTTACCCTATCTCAATTCTGCACCTCTGCTACCAATACGATAGCACTATAATCTGTGCAAAAATCTAGCATCATTAAACGGCTTCCATCTTTCCTCTACAAGGCTAAATAGAAGGTGATATTAAAGAATAAAACCCACACACATTCTCCACAAAACTTTTAATTTGCATTAAGTCCCTGTGGTTTCACAATTGGCTGGTGCTGTTCTTACCTTCTTTCCTGACAGGACAAGGCCACCTGCCCCAGAGCTAAATCACAATGTATGAGTATCACCCTACAAAATTCATGCACTGTCACCTCCACTTGATTTACTATAGGGGTTTAAGAGGAATTTTTTTTCTGATTTTTTTTTATTATACTTTAAGCTCTGGGATGCATGTGCAGATTTGTTACATAGGTATACACGTGCTGTGGTGGTTTGCTGCACCCGTGAACCCATCATCTACATTAGATATTTCTCCAATTCTATCCCTCCCCTACCCCCCAACCCCCTGAGAGGCCCTAGTGTGTGATGTTCCCCTCCCTGTGTCCATGTGTTCTCATTGTTCAACTCCCACTTATGAGTGAGAACATACACTGTTTCGTCTTCCTTTCCTGTGTTACTTTGCTGAGAATGATGGTTTCCAGTTTCATCCATATCCCTGCAAAGGATGTGAACTCATCCATTTTTATGGCTGCATAGTATTCCATGATGTATATGTGCCACATTTTCTTTATCCAGTCTATCATTGATGAGCATTTGGGTTGGTTCCAAGTCTTTGCTATTGTGAATAGTGCCACAAGAAACATACATGTGCATGTGTCCTTATAGTAGAATGATTTATAATCCTTTGTGTATATACACAGTAATGGGATTGCTGGATCAAATGGTATTTCTGGTTCTAGATCCTTGAGGAATTGCCACACTGTCTTCCACAATGGTTGAACTAATTTACACTCCCACCAACAGTGTAAAAGCCTTCCTATTTCTCCACATCCTCTCCAGCATCTGTTGTTTCCTGACTTTTTAATGATCACCATTCTAACTGGTAGGAGATGATATCTCATTGCGGTTTTGATTTGCATTTCACTAATGACCAGTGATGATGAACTTTTTTGCATGTGTTTGTTGGCCATATCAATGTCTTCTTTTGAGAACTGTCTATACATAACCTTCACCCACTCTTTGATGGGGTTGTTTTATTCTTGTAAATTTGTTTAAACTCTTTGTAGAGGCCGGGGGCGGTGGCTCAAGCCTGTAATCCCAGCACTTTGGGAGGCCGAGACGGGCGGATCACGAGGTCAGGAGATCGAGACTATCCTGGCTAACATGGTGAAACCCCGTCTCTACTAAAAATACAAAAAACTAGCCGGGCGTGGTGGCGGGCGCCTGTAGTCTCAGCTACTTGGGAGGCTGAGGCGGGAGAATGGCGTGAACCCGGGAGGTGGAGCTTGCAGTGAGCCGAGATCACGCCACTGCACTCCAGCCTGGGAGACACAGCGAGACTCCGTCTCAAAAAAAAAAAAAAAAAAAAAAAATCTTTGTAGATTCTGGATATTAGCCCTTTGTCAGATGGATAGATTGCAAAAATTTTTCTCCCATTATGTAGGTTGCCTGCTCACTCTGATGATAGTTTCTTTTCCTGTGCAGAAGCTCTTTAGTTTAATTAGATCCCATTTGTCTATTTTGGCTTTTGTTGCCATTGCTGTTGGTGTTTTAGCCATGAAGTCTTTGTCCATGCCTATGTCCTGAATGGTATTGCCTATGTTTTCTTCTAGGGTTTTTATGGTTTTAGTTCTTACATTTAAGTCTTTAACCCATCTTGAGTTAATTTTTGTATAAGGTGTAAGGAAGGTGACCAGTTTCAGTTTTCTCCATATGGCTAGCCAGTTCTCCCAGCACCATTTATTAAATAGGAAATCCTTTTCCCATTGCTTGTTTTAGTCAGGTTTGTCAAAGATCAGATGGTTTGGCATTATTTCTGAGTCCTCTGTTCTGTTTCATTGGTCTATATATCTGTTTTGGTACAAGTACCATGCTGTTTTGGTTACTGTAGCCTTGTAGTGTAGTTTGAAGTCAGGTAGCATGATGCCTCTAGCTTTGTTCTTTTTGCTCAGGATTGTCTTGGCTATATGGGCTCTTTTGCAGTTCCATATAAAATTTAAAGTACAATTTTCTAATTCTGTGAAGAAAGTTAATGGTGGCTTGATTGGGATAGCATTTAATCTATAATTACTTTGGGCAGTATGGCCATTTTTACAATATTGATTCTTCCTATCCATGATCATGGAATTTTTTTTCATTTGTTTGTGTCCTTGCTTATTTCCTTGAGCAGTGGTTTGTAGTTCTCCAAGAAAAGGGCCTTCACGTCCCTTGTAAGTTATATTCCTAGGTATTTTATTGTCTTTGAGGCAATTGTGAATGGGAGTTCACTCACGATTTGTCTATTATTGTATAGTAATGCTTGTAATTTTTGCACATTGATTTTGCATCCTGAGACTTCGCTGAATTATCACCTCAAGGAGATTTTGAGCTGAGACAGTGGGGTTTTCTAAATAGACAATCATGTCATCTGCAAACAGAGACAATCTGACTTTCTTTCTATTTGAATACCCTTTACTTCTTTCTCTTGCCTGATTGCCCTGGCCAGAACCTCCAATACTATGTTGTATAGGAATGGTGAGAGAGGGCATCCTTGTTTTGTGCCGGTTTTCAAGAGGAATGCTTCCACATTTTGCCCATTCACTATAAATTGGCTGTGGGTTTGTCATAAATAGCTCTTATTATTTTGAGATACATTCCATCAATACCCAGTTTATTGAGAGTTTTTAGCACGAAGCGCTGTTGAATTTTATCAAAGGCCTTTTCTGTATCTATTGAGATAATCATGTGGTTTTTGTCATTGGTTCTGTTTAAGTGATGGATTATACTTATTCATTTGCATATGTTGAACCAGCCTTGCATCCCAGGGATGAAGCCAACTTGATTGTGGTGAATTAGCTTTTTGATATGCTGCTGGATTTCGTTTGCCAGTATTTTGTTGAAGATTTTTGCATCGATGTTCATCAGGGATAATGGCCTGAAATTTTCTTTTTTTGTTGTATCTCTGTCAGGTTTTGGTATCAGGATGATACTGGCCTCATAAAATGAGTTAGGGAGGAGTCCCTCTTTTTCTATTTTTTGGAATAGTTTCAGAAGGAATGGTACCAGCTCCTCTTTGTACCTCTGGTAGAATTTGGCAGTGAATCCATCTGGTCCTGGGCTTTTTTTGGTTGGTAGGCTATTAATTCCTGCCTCAATTTCAGAACGTGTTATTGGTCTATTCAGGGATGCAACTTCTTTTTGGTTTAGTCTTGGGAGTGTGTATGTGTCGAGGAATTTATCCATTTCTTCTAGATTTTCTAGTTCATTTGTGTAGAGGTGTTTATAGTATTCTCTGATGGTAGTTTGTATTTCTGTGGGATCAGTGATGATATCCCTTTTATCACGTTTTCTTGTGTCCACTTGATTCTTCCCTCTTTTCTTATTAGTCTGGCTAGTAGTCTATTTTGTTAATCTTTTAAAAAACCAGCTCCTGGATTCATTGATTATTTGAAGGGTTTTTTGTATCTCTATCCCCTTCAGTTCTGCTCTGATCTTAGTTATTTCTTGCCTTCTGCTAGCTTTCGAATGTGTTTGCTCTTGCTTCTCTAGTTCTTTTAATTGTGATGTTAGGTGTTGCTTTTAGATCTTTCCTGCTTTCTCCTGTGGGCATTTAGTGGTATAAATTTCCCTGTAAACACTGCTTTAGCTGTGTCCCAGTGATTCCAGTGTGTTATGTCTTTGTTCTCATTGGTTTCAAATAACTTATTTATTTCTGCCCTAATTTTGTTATTTACCCAGTAGTAATTCAGGAGAAGGTTGTTCAGTTTCCATGCATGTGTGCGGTTTTGAGTGAGTTTCTTAATCCTTAGTTCGAATTTGATTGCACTGAGGTCTGATAGACTGTTTTTTATGATTTCCGTTCTTTTGCATTTACTGAGGAGTGTTTTACTTCCAATTATGTGATCGATTTTTACAATAAGTGCAACATAGTGCTGAGAAGAATCTATATTCTGTTGATTTGGGGAAGAGAGTTCTGTAGAGGTCTACTAGATCTGCTTGGTCCAGAATTGAGTTCAAGTCCTGAATATCCTTGTTAATTTTCTGTCTCATTCGTTAATCTAATATTGACAGTGGGGTGTTAAAGTCTCCCACTATTGGTGTGTGGGAGTCTAAAAGTCTCTTTGTAGGTCTCTAAGAACTTGCTTTATGGATCTGGGTGTTCCTGCAGTGGGTTCATATATACTTAGGATAGTTTGCTCTTCTTGTTGCATTGATCCCTTTACCATTATGTAATGACCTTCTTTGTCTCTTCTTATTTTTGTTGGCTTAAAGTCTGTTTTATCAGATACCAGGATTGCAACCCCTACTCTTTTTCTGCTTTCCATTTGCTTGGTAAATATTCTTCCATCCCTTTATTTTGAGCCTATTTTGAGCATTTGAGTCTTTGCACATGAGATGAGTCTCCTGAACACAGCACACCAGTGGGTCTTGACGCTTTATCCAATTGGCCAGTCTGTGTCTTTTAATTGGGGCATTTGGCCCATTTACATTTAAGGTTAATATTGTTATGTATGAATTTGATCCTGTCATTATGATGCTAGCTGGTTATTTTGCCCATTAGTTGATACAGTTTCTTCATAATGTCAATGGTCTTTACAATTTGGCATGTTTATGCAGTGGCTGGTACCAGTTTTTCCTTTCCATGTTTAGTGCTTTCTTCAGGAGCTCTTGTAAGGCAGGCCTGGTGGTGACAAAATCTCAGCATTTGCTTGTCTGTAAAGGATTTCATTTCTCCTTTGCTTAAGAAGCTTAGTTTGGCTGGATGTGAAATTCTGGGTTGAAAATTCTTTTCTTTAAGAACGTTGAATATTGGCCCTCACTGTCTTCTGGCTTGTAGGGTCTCTGCAATTAGATCTGCTGTTAGTCTGATGGGCTTCCCTTTGTGGGTAACCCAACCTTTCTCTCTGGCTGCCCTTAACATTTTTTTCTTCATTTCAACCTTGGTGAATCTGGCGATTATGTGTCTTGGGTTGCCCTTCTTGAGGAGTATCTTTGTGGTATTCTCTATATTTCCTGAATTTGAATGTCGCCTGTCTGCTAGGTTGGGGAAGTTCTGGATAATATCCTGAAGAGTGTTTTCCAACTTGGTTCCATTCTTCCTGTCACTTTCAGGTACACCAATCAAATGTAGGTTTGGTCTTTTCACGTAGTCCCAGATTTCTTGGAGGCTTTGTTCATTCCTTTTCACTCTTTTGTCTCTAATCTTGTCTTCACCCTCTATTTCATTAAGTTGATCTTCAATCTCTGATATCCTTTCTTCTACTTGATTCAGCTATTGATACTTGTGTATGTATGCTTCAAGAAGTTCTTGTGCTGTGTTTTTCAGCTCCATCAGGTCATTTATGTTCTTCTCTAAACTGGTTATTCTACTTAGCAATTCCTCTAGCCTTTTTTCAAGGTTCTTAGCTTCCTTGCATTGGGTTAAAACATTCTCCTTTAGCTCAGAGGAGTTTGTTATTACCCACCTTTTGAAGCCTACTTCTGTCAATTCGTCAAACTTATTCTCCATCTAGTTTTGTTCTCTTGCTGGCGAGGAGTTGTGATCCTTTGGAGGAGAAGAGGCGTTCTGGTTTTTGGAATTTTCAGCCTTTTTGCACTGGTTTTTCCTCATCTTCGTGGATTTATCTACCTTTGGTCTTTGATGTTTGTGACCTTTGGATGGGCTTTCTGTGTGGATGTCCTTTCTGTTGATGTTGATGCTATTGCTTTCTGTTTGTTAGTTTTCCTTCTAACAGTCAGGCCCCTCTGCTGTAGGTCTGCTGGAGTTTGCTGGAGGTCCACTCTAGACCCTGTTTGCCTGGGTATCACCAGTGGAGGCTGCAGAACAGCAAAGATTGCTACCTGTTCCTTCCTCTGAAAGTTTCATCCCAGATGGGCACTCGCCAGATGCCAGCCAGAGCTCTCCTACATGAGGTGTCTGTCGACCCCTGCTAGGAGGTGTCTCCAGTCAGGAGGCATGGGGGTCAGGGACCCACTTGAAGAGGCACTCTGTCCCTTAGTAGAGCTCAAGTGCTATGCTGGTAGATCCACTGCTCTCTTCAGCGCCAGCAGGCAGGAACATTTAAGTCTGCTGAAGCTGTACCCATAGCCACCCCTTCCCCCAGGTGATCTGTCCTAGGAAGATGGGAGTTTTATCTACAAGCCCCTGACTGGGGCTGCTGCCTTTTTTTCAGAGATGCCTGCCCAGAGAGGAGGAATCTAGAGAGGCAGTCTGGTTACAGTGGCTTTGCTGAGCTGTGGTGGGCTCTGCCCAGTTCAAACATCCAGGCCGCTTTGTTTACACCGGGAAGGGAAAACCGCCTACTCAACCCTTAGTAATGGCAGATGCCCCTCCTGCCACCAAGCTTGAGCATCCCAGGTCAACTTCACACTGCTGTGCTGGCAGTGAGAATTTCAAGCCAGTGGATCTTAGCTTGCTAGGCTCCGTTGGGGTAGGATCTGCTGAGCTAGGCCACTTGGTGCCCTGGCTTTAGCCCCCTTTCCAGGGGAGTGAATGGTTCTCTCTCACTGATGTTCCAGGTGCCACTGGGATATGGAAAAAAAAACTCCTGCAGTTAGCTCGGTGTCTACCCAAAGGGCTGCCCAGTTTTGTGCTTAAAACCCAGGGCCCTGGTGGCGTAGGCACCTGAGGGAATCTCCTGGTCTGCAGGTTGTGAAGACCATGGGAAAAGCACAGTATCTGGGCCAGAGTGCACTGTCCAACACGAAAATTTTTTAAAGGCCACCAGTTCCAAATTAGCAGATTTGAACACAGTAAGGTGTGAAACCACTTGGACATAAAATCCACTGAAATTTCTCAGGTGTATAGCATGTTTTAGAAACATTTACCACCCTTATGTGCAATGCCTGCTTTGAACATGCCCTCCAAAGGTTAAGTGAAATAAATCCATGCAGAATTCATTCATCAAACCTTTTAAAATTTCTACTTTGCATCAAGACCTAATGCTAGGAACAGCTCTCGAAAAGATAAATATTACTGCTGCTAACAGCTATCACTTTTGTAGCATTTACTGTATCTACTTTACATACAATAATGCATTTAACACTCATAACTGTACTAAAAGGTAGATGCTATTATTATCTTCATTTTATAGTTGAGAAGTTTCCACAGCTATTAAATAGCAGAACCAAGCTTGGAACATAAAGTCTGGCTCCAGTGCCTGTAACATTAACTGTCACACTATACCACCTGGCAACACCTGTGAGAATCTGTCTTCTCCATACTTAAGTAGAACACCCATGAAATTAACCTGTCCAGCATTTCCTGATGTCCTATCTCACACATGGCTCTAAGGCTAGGCATGGGATGAGAGACAATGAATCGGAGTGTCTTCTCTGCTCTCAGATAGCTATGTATCAACAAATAAAAAATGATGGTCTTGCTTTTATTTTTTAGTTCTTTAGACACAAGATATAACTGGAGTTTCCTGTGACTTATATGCCTTTTTCCCCAGGAAGGAGGTATCTTAAATCAATACAGTAAAAACTTTCAGCAGCCTTTTCAATGTACTTTACAGCCTTTCCATGGACCATGGTAAATCAGCTCACCTTGGTGGCAATGATACCATGCATTTGGATTAAAGGTATAAATGGACAAGCATATTCAATATCATTACCTTCTTCCCAGTAGTCTCATGCCCTTTTAACATTTCCCATGTCCAGTACCAGTGGCTCAGACAGTATTTCTATTGCCAACGCCAGAGGAATAGAAATCTGTCCTGCACCACTCCCTACACCAAAATAAACTCCCTAGCCCCTCTGCCATGTCCTCTGGCATGACCATCTTGGGGTGGGAACATGCACAGCTCATGGTGCATTCAAAGTGACAGGCTGTCTCCTTTCCACCTCATTAGCTCACCCAACAAAAATCAACTTGATTCCTTGGAATGCCTCACCAAGTAGAATGCTAACTTTAAAAAAAAAAAAAATGTACCTAGTGAGAAAAATAAACACACTCCTCTGAAATTTCTCCCTAAAATAAATAGATTTCCTACACCTAGCATAAGCTATCCTTCTAGAATGGAATAAAAAAATTCTTGCTGATAAAAATATAATGATAAATATATAGTTTTCTATGATACATTTTTCTTTGGCTCTTCCAGCAGTAAGATCCTTGCCTAAAACACATATTTCCTACTTCTCAGATTTCTTAAACTCTTTTTGTCCAGTAGATTGATGTAAAAGGTGGTAACTCATTGTGCCATATTTAAGATCGACACAAATGCTTCTATGCTTCTCAGATGAAGACATGAGGTCTATAGCCCCTTCCTTTGAATATGAATGGGCTCTGTGAATGGTTTAATAGAATATGGCAGAAATGACGCTGTGCCCATTTATCGCCCAGGCTTCATGAGATAACAGCTTCCACTTCTTGGCTCTGGAATGCTTGTTCTTGAATCTTGAGCCATTAATAAGAAGTACAGTCACCCTGCTAGAGAGACTCTGTGAGAGGCCCTGAGACCACACAGATCAGCAGAGGCACCCAGCTGAGCCCAGCATTCCAGCTGTCCTTGACAAAGTAGCAGAAATATGAGTAAAGCCATCTTGGACCCTTCGGACTAGCCCAGGTGTCAGCTGACTATCACCAAGAAACCCAGTCCCTGTGGAGAACCACCACCTAACCAGGTCTGCTAGAATTCCCAATCTATAATCATGACATATAATACAACATTAAGTCATGAAGTTTTGGAGTGGTTGCTTACACAGTAATGAAACACTGAACACCAGCCCTTTCACAAAACCCCAGCCTTCATTCACATTGTATCTTACTCAGTTTCTTCTCTCACAAAGGATCCATTACTGAACAGTTAATTCAAGTTCAACAGCCTTCAACAGGTTCGTCTAATCACATGCCAGCCCCATTCTTCAGTCTTCCAAATGATTTTTTTCTTGCAGTTTTATTGAGGTACAATTGACAAGTAAAACTGTATAAACTTGAGATGTACCACACAATGATTTGATAAAGGTACATGTTGAGAAATGATTATCACAATCAGAGTTTTTGGCTTGCCAGTTTCCATTTACCATTAAGTTGCAAAATTGCCTCTTTCACCATGAAACAACCAGAATCTATACCCTTCTCTTCTTCAAATTCTATCTGACTCACAAAGCGCTCTTAAACCTTCAAATAAATGCAACTCATTTATACTAAACGCTCAGGGGTAGGTATTGTACAACAGTAATATTGCCTAAGATAGGGAAGTGAGGACTCCAGGCATTGTTTCAGTTGCTCATTTCTTTTCATTTATTCAACAATAACTACCGAGCATTCACAATGTACCCATCACTGCTCTCAGGACAAGGGCCATGGCAAGTAAGTAAAATATAGCCCCTATCCCCATGGAGTATATGTCTTAGTGAGGGATCAAACAGATGATAAGTAAAATAAAAACATGAAAAATTCAAATTATGGTATTTCTGGTTCTAGATCTTAGAGGAATCACAATACTGTCTTCCACAATGGTTGAACTAATTTACACTCCCATTAACAGTGTAAAAGCATTCCTATATCTCCACAACCTCACCAACATCGGTTTCTTGACTTTTTAATAATTGCCATTCTGACTGGTGTGAGATATTATCTTATTGCAGTTTTGATTTGCACTTATCTAATGATCAGTGATGTCAAGCCTTTTTTCATGTTTGTTAGCTGCATTAATGTCTTCTTTTGAGATGTGTTCATGTCCTTTGCCCATTTTTAATGGGGTTTTTTTCTTGTATATTTATTTAAGTTCCTTGTAGATTCTGGGTATAAGACCTTTGTCAGATGGACAGATTGCAAAAAAATTTCTCCCACTCTGTAGGTTGCCTGTTCACTCTGATGATAGTTTCTTTTTCTGTGCAGGAGCACTTTAGTTTAAATAGATCCCATGTGTAAATTTTTGCTTTTGTTGCAATTGCTTTTGGTAATTTTGTCACGAAATCTTTGCCCATGCCTATGTGCTGAATGGTATTGTGTAGACTGGGTATATGCCCAAGGGATTATAAATTATTCTATTACAAAGATAGATGTGCCCATATGTTCACTGCAGCACTATTCACAATAGCAAAAACATGGAATCAACCCAAATCATCCAACCAATGATAGACTAGATAAAGAAAATGTGGTATATATGCACCATGGAATACCATGCAGCCATAAAAAGGAATGAGATTATGTCCTTTACAGGGACATGGATGGAGCTAGAAGCCATTATCCTCAGCAAACTAATGCAGGAACAGAAAACCAAACACATGTTCTGACTTAGAAGTGGGAGCTAAACAATAAAATTACAAGGACATAGGGAGGGGAACAACACACACTAGAACCTGTTGGGGGGGTACAGTGCAGGGAAGGAGAACATTAGGAAAAATAGCTAATGCATGCTGGGCTTAATACCTAGGTAATGGGTTGATAGGTGCAGCACTCACCGTGGCACACATTTATCTATGCCTGCACCTGTACCCCAGAACTTAAAAATAATAAACATAAATTCAAATTATGCCACTATAAAGGACAGAGCATGGTGATCATAGAAACTGGGTGAAAAGAGAGAGACATTTTAGCTAGGAAAGGCCTTCCTAAGGAAAATGAAGTTTTTACTTGCTAGGCAAATATTATCATCTCAAATCTATCGATATGCATACTCTCCCAGCCATAGATTGCACAACCTGCCGTTACCTGGTAGCTAATAGGATTAGAAACTGGGATTTCATTGACAAATGGGATCTAATTAAACTAAAGAGCTTCTGCACAGCAAAAGAAACTACCATCAGAGTGAACAGGCAACCTACAGAATGGGAGAAAATTTTGGCACTCATCTGACAAAGGGCTAATATCCAGAACCTACAAAGAACTCAAACAAATTTACAAGAAAAAAACAAACAACCCCATCGAAAAGTGGGCAAAGGATATGAACAGACATTTCTCAAAGGAAGACATTCATACAGCCAACAGACACATGAAAAAATGCTCATCATCACTGGCCATCAGAGAAATGCAAATCAAAACCACAATGAGATACCATCTCACACCAGTTAGAATGGCAATCACTAAAAAGTCAGGAAACAACAGATGCTGGAGAGGATGTGGAGAAATAGGAACACTTTTACACTGTTGGTGGGATTGTAAACTAGTTCAACCATTATGGAAAACAGTATGGCGATTCCTCAAGGATCTAGAACTAGAAGTACCATATGACCCAGCCATCCCATTACTGGGGATATACCCAAAGGATTGTAAATCATGGTGCTATAAAGACACATGCACACATGTTTATTGCGGCACTATTCACAATAGCAAAGACTTGGAATCAACCCAAATGTCCATCAGTGACAGATTGGATTAAGAAAATGTGGCACATATACACCATGGAATACTATGCAGCCATAAAAAAGGATGAGTTTGTGTCCTTTGTAGGGACATGGATGCAGCTGGAAACCATCATTCTCAGCAAACTATCGCAAGAACAGAAAACCAAACACCGCATGTTCTCACTCATAGGTGGGAACTGAACAATGAGATCACTTGGACTCGGGAAGGGGAACATCACACACCGGGGCCTATCACGGGGAGCGGGGAGTGGGGAAGAATTGCACTGGGAGTTATACCTGATGTAAATGACGAGTTGATGGGTGCTGACGAGTTGATGGGTGCAGCACACCAACATGGCACAAGTATACATATGTAACAAACCTGCACGTTATCCACATGTACCCTAGAACTTAAAGTATAATAAAAAAAAGAAAAAAAAAAAAGAAACTGGGATTTCAAAACTCATTGAAAGGTTATAATAGGTGGGAAAGAATCAAAGGAAGACAAGACCAGAGGAGGAAATAAAATGAGAGAGAGATCAATGAGGCTGTACCCTGGGATGGTGGTACCAGAAATGTAGGGAAACAAACTGTGGAGACAATATTGAGATCAGATCTATAGGACAATAGTGAGCAAAGGTTAGCATGCCTCAGATGACCAGAAGAGCTCCTTAAAAGTCAGATTCCTGGGCTCCCACTAAGAGACTCTGACTCTATCTGTCTGGGTGGGAGCCCAGGAATATGTGTTTTAACAGCTCCCCAGTGATTCTGATGCAAGTGGCCAAAGACTACGCTTTAAGAGTCCCTACCTGAAGTCTTAACAACTGATAGGTGAGGAAGATGAGAAGAAATGCAGAATCCACATTGACTCTTGCATCTCAAGACTGAGGGAGGCCGATACAGAAAGAAGGAGATCTCTAGGAGCAAAGTTTGGAGAGAGAGGACTCTTTTGTGCCATATAACACTAGGAGGGACCATGCATCTAAAGGAGGAATGACTGACAGAATTAATGAGTTTGGAGGATAAACTGAGCCTAGGACTTTCTTCTCCCGCTTTGGGGCTTGCATTCCCAGAGCATACTTATATTTGGTCAGTTCTGAGCCAACTGGGGCCTATTCTGGTGTGGAGGCCTGTGGCTGCCTAGCTCTGCCAGCAACTGGGTATACAAGTCCATCAAATTCCAGAGAGAAGCATTAGCAAGCCTCCTTGGCTGCAAACCTAAAGGCAGCCTGTTTCACCAGTGCCTAACGTGATGTACTCGCCTCCAACTGCCTGACTCCATGGCTGTCTCAACCAGCTCAGGGGATGGAGAACCCAGGGTAGGGGGTATAATTTACCAGGCCTCCCAAAACCCCAATTAAATGTTTTGAGTTGAATTGGCCAAGTTTAGTGTCAGTATAAAAGTCAATACACACCCATGATCAATTTCTTTTCCAATTTACTAGCCTTAAATCCTTAGTCACTGAAATTCACTAACAAAGTTCCCAAACATTATTATGTCACCCTTACCTTAGCATTGTCACCTACTAAAAATAAAATAAAACATAAATAAAGCAAACCAATGAGACTGAGACCCTGGGATCCTGTGAGCAATGGAAAAAGAAAAAAATAAAAAGAAAACCTACCTCATCTACCTCATCTCATATTCAAGATAGGACTAGTTAATCCTTTTGGATCTAAAATCCTGCATGTTTCCCAATAGTGTTCTGAAATAATTCCTCCTTAATAAACTCTTCTCCCTTCTCATGAAAACTGAGCGTTCTTAAACAAGAAATGGAAAGATTCAATTGTGATTCACTTGAATCATTTGCAAGAACACAGTAATAAAGTACAAAGCAATGATTCCTGAATAAGTAAATTATACTTTATGATGTCAGATAGATATAAACTTAGAGTGTCACAATGTTTATATCTTCATTAGCTTTAATTACTATTATTATCTACTATAGAGTTAAGGAAAAAACTTTTTTTTCTCTGCTAGTATTCTAAAAATAAATCTTCAAGTGTTAATAGACATGAGTCAGTTGTGCTTTGAATATGGGAAAGTGTGACTCCGTAATATCTATCTTCCTTCTCTTACCTTCAAATCTATTTTAAGTAATATTTTAAATGCATGGTTTATCACTTATGATTAATTTTCCCTGAGATGCCTACCTTTCCTCCTCTCTGCCTACTGGAAGATGTTTGTTCTTAAAACCCAGGCAAGCCCCATATCTCTTTTGAAGAGGGTCTGGGAAGGAGGAGAGGATGGGTCTCTACCTTCCCTGGGTCACTCCCTTTGCTAATTCCTATCCTGCTTCTCATGTATACAACACAGTTAGCACCCATCTACATTTTCCTTCAGTGTCTTACCATCCATTTTCCACAATATGCCCCCTTTATTAATTATTCATTTCAATGTAATAAATATTTATTGATTGTCTGCTAGAGGCAAAGAAAGGCACAACAAGGTAGCTAAGGGCAGGGAAAAAGGCCCCAAGTTGGAGGCATTCTGGATCCTCCACTTACTATGTATGTGACTTTCAGCTAGCTGTTCAACTGCTGTGTCTCAGTTTCCTTGTCTCTGCAGAGATAATAGCAAGACCCACCTCAAAGGCTTTTTAAATAAACGAATACTTGCAAAGCACTTGTAACAGGGTCTACAGTATAGCAAGCTTCAATCAACATCAGCTGTTATTGTTATTATTATTGCTAGGCACATTCCTGGGCTCCAAGCATACAGAAATAAACAGGGCACGATGCCTGTCATATTTTTGAACTCATTCACTGATTTAGCAAATATTTACTGAGCACCTATTATGTATGAGGCACCATGGAATATAATTAGGAAAATCCTCTTTCAATGAGAAACTAATAAATGAAACCATAATTATTTTCACTGGAAAAATAAAATATAATAGGATGTCATACAATTATGATTTATATCAAGAATTATAAAGCATGAGTATGGGAGAGTGACTTGGTGGAAGAGGAGACACCTAAAGAGGTGACATTTACATTTAAGGTAAGCTCTCAATGGAATGGAAGAATGACCATGAAAGAGGGCTCCAGGCAGAGGGAACACAGGCCTGAGATAAGAATGTTCTCTGAGGAACAGCAAGAAGGCTAGTGTGGCTGAAACAAGGTGATCAAGAAGAGAATGGCAGATGACATCAGGGATAAAGCCAGAACTCAAGCTGCACAGGGCCTTAGAGGTCATGGAAATGACTACAGAATTTATTCTAAGGACTATGGGAGCCACTAGAGGATTGCAAGCAGGGGAGGTGACATGATCAGCTATGTGGAGAATGTTCTAGATTCATATACATTTTCACTAATGGGCAAAAGGCCGTGTGTTCACAGCTGCTCTTGTGAGTTCTCTGAGCTCCTTTTTGGGTAGGCACCAAGTCTTAAGAGTCTTGAAATGTCATACAGTTACACAGAATAAAGAACAAATATATGGTTAAAGCCTTACAAATTGGATGAGTGGCCTTAGCGTCTTACTTGACTTGGTTTTGTTTTTGTTATATTTTTTTAATTGCCAAGTACCCTCTAATACATTCTTCTCTCTGGTTGTATATTTTATTAGTTTTTTTTATTTGTTTGTTTCTTTACCTAACCAATTTGAAAAGACAGTTGAACAGTAATTCTACCTTCACAGAAGTGTGCTTTCGAACAACCTTAGGCTTCTGGAAAATAGACTTGAAAAACAGAAAAAGAAACATTTTACTGAGCTCTCCAAAAATCAATCACAACTTCCCAACACAAAGCCTCTATATTTTACTTGTGTCTGTCTGGATACCAGCAGTTAACTCTTAGTTAACATATAATTCTAACACCCCTGGTTCCAAACCCACAGCAGAGTAAAAATCATAATAGGGGCCAGTGGAACTCTTAGGAGCCAGAACAATGACAACGATAAATAACAAGTGACTATATGAAAGCTAAGTAAGAAATAAAAAATGTAAGTCACAACAGAACTATGCTGGCTTATACAACTCAACTCAAAACTAAATGTTTCTAAAGTAACCAACACCAAAGAGTTCAATTATGTTCTCTATCTTCTAATTTACAAAAAAGAAAAAATATAATCTAGATTATTTCTATGCAAAATGGTTATAATCAGCAAAGTTTTTGGTATGCAATAAGAACAGCTTGATTTATTCATGTACTTTATACATAATGGGAAGACAATTTGGTTTCAATAATGAAGCCCAATAAATTGCTAACATAGAACATAGGTCAGGGAGTCAACTTTTTATTTAATTCCACAACTGTTATAAGAATGTACTTTCAAACATTCTGTATAATAGTAAAAATTTAGCAATCCCAAAATGCCCATCAAGAGAATAAGGGTTAAACGCACTACAGGACACACATACTATGGAAAAACAGCCACTGCTGAAAAGAATGAAACTGATAAACATGTACTGACATAGCATTTGATCCCTAAGACAAATTGATAATTAAGGGACAAAAAGTTGTAGAACAATACCTAGAGTAGATGTCATGTATCTTAAAAGACAGAGAGACTTCCACACATATATATACATGTATATAAATCCACTGAAAACGACTGAGTAAACAGATACAGGTAAATGCCAACCCAACACCCCTTCTCCCCATCTTCCCTGCAAGCAGAAACATGATTCGTTCCAAAGTGGTCAAGTAACCTTGTTCTGACCAATGAATGCCATCATCTGTCACTGGGCATGGCTCCCCGAAAGCTACCATTCTCCTGACAGAAAGGGCCAAGCTCACTGCCATGTACCTGTTTTCCTTTGCCCTTTCCTGTCTTTCTTCCTGGAATGTAGACACGATATTTAAAACTAGAGAGCTGCCTTCCTACCACAAGAACACAAGTCCCAAACTAAGATGGTGAGGCAGAAAAGAAGACTGTGTTTGGATCCTTAATATTTGTATCAGTTCTGGACTACTTGTCCAGACTACTTGTCCAGACTACAAGTCCAGACTACTTGTCCAGAACTGATACAACTACCCTCCCCCAGACTCCTTGGTGTAAGGAAAAAACATGCTGATTTGGTTAAGCTACTCAGTTGGTTCCATGCAGATGAACACAATCCTAACTGATTAACAATCCAAACAGAGTAGTGGTTACCCCTAAGGAGAAAACCAGGTAAGAGCATGGCGGGAGAGGAAGATTGAGAGGTCTAAGGCAGCTTTATCTACTTTCTAAAATGTTTTAAAATAAGAATGCTTTATTATTTGTGTCATTTTTAAATCAATAAAATAGGCGTGCTCTTCTGAAATTCCGTGTCTAAATGGCACAAAAGTGTAAGAAAGGCACCATAGTTGCCTTATACAACATTACTCTCCAAAGATCATATTCCCAAACATTTTACATAATCCCTGTTAGAAAAGACTTCCAGAGTCTTTTAGTCTTAATCTTGGCCTATATTTTCAACCCATTAGGCAGCCTCTTGGGGTAACTTTAGCAGGCTCCGTACGTACAATAACCTTCACGTGATCTTTAAATTAGCTCCATAATAGTGACAATGAGGGAGGAACCTTGAGCTAAAAAGCAGATATTACAGGTTCCACTTTCATTTCTAGCACTAATGATTACATGGAAAGTCACTCAACCCAAGTTATAGCTTCCACATTCATATGGAAGGTACAACAACAAGAATTATACCTCGCTCCTACTCAAGGACATGCAGGTAGGAACCACAACACAGAAAGAAAACCTACCGCTGGAGCAGCACTGTTGTATGGAAGGGGAGGACAAAGCTTTGGAAGGAAATGGGTACACCTGGAATCCAAGCTCCACCATCTGCTGGCTGGGGTGACCTTGAGTTACACACAGAATGGGTCTGCGCCTCAACATAAACATGACAGGATAATAGAACAGACCTCCAGGATCAAGGATAAAGTCAAATGGGACAACATGCAGGGTAAAGGATTTGACCCAGTGCCTGTTAATAATACTAAAATAATAATTACTATTAAACTTATGTTTAAAACACTTTTCGTGAATTAAACTTAAATTTCCTGAGCATTCTTGTTATCCTTATATGTTCAAAATGTTGTATATGTTCAGATTCCCTTTCACAATGCCATTTAACGATTTCTCCCAATTTGTGCAAACTGCCAAATGTTGTCATGTAGGTTTTCTGAAAACACGCAGCTATCTGGGTGGCACAAATGTTAAATAATACAGCATTTTTCCTAAATAATACAATAGTTCCTCTTAATAAAGGACTATATTGGCCTGCTGATTTGCTAAGCACATTAAGCACACATGGAGCACTGCAAACATAGAAAAACAATGCCTGTACCCTAGAGTATGGAGATAATTTGAAAAGAAGATAAACAGGAAATGATGTTAGGTGTTAGGTAATGAGGACCAATGGATGGCAACTTTTAATCACCCAGAAAATGCTCTTAATTGCCATCAAAATGATTATAAATCATTGAAATTACAATCAGCTTTTTAATACTATGAATACTTTACTAATTTATCATTATCTAAAGATACATGTAGAAATACATTGTAAGATGTAAATACATGTACTAAAGTGTTATTAATTTTCCTTGAATGTTACAACTCCTGAGATGAAGAGCACTCTGACATAGCACTGGCCATCAGAAACGTAATTTGTTCCAAAGTGGTCAAGACTGTTCTGACCAATGAATGTAAGCAGATTTCACTGGACATGGCTTTAGTACCCAACAGCTTTGGAAACTAACATCATTCAAAACAAAAAAAGAAAGAAAGTAAAGAAAAGAGGAGGTGGGAAAAAGCCATATTACCTGAAGAATACAATATATTAAGCTCTGATTCTAGTTAAGAGAGATGTAATGCCTAAAGCAGGCCAATTGACCTCCATCTCATCCCATCATTCAGTAATTTAAATCTGATTTCTGATTCTCCATCTGCTTATCAAACATCAAATCTCCAACGAGAGTGACCCTGCTCTTCCTCCCCTCTGTGGACTGTCAGATGCCACTCACTTCAGCAAGCAGTATGGCAGTGTCGCCATCTTTCCAGGTGGAGCCAGGGAGCCAGCACTTAAGTCATCGGATTCATCGCTTCTCCACCTTTTGGCTAACATCAAGCGAAGTCATCTGATTCACTCGTAAGAAAGAAGGCTCACTCATGAGCAAATGCATCGTGGAAATGCATGGCATCCTTTCTATATGCACCATCCCCTCAAGTCTCTCTGCTACGGAAAACATCAAGAACAGAATAGTATCCATCAGCTTATACAACTTCTTTTTTGTAGTTATTAATGCTGGAATGCAGATTAGTAACACCATTAACCCAGTGTACCTGCTATTTTAATGAATGTCTATGTAAAGCAAAATGTTACTTGCTTCTCCCAATTGAAGGAAGAGAAATTACCATTTTACTTACCAATTTTCTTTTTTGACCAATTGAAAATTCTTTTTCAACCAAATATAGAAATATTTGACAGGTTAGCATGTACTAGGTACTGTTCCAAGTGACATGTGTGTGTGTGTGTGTGTGTGTGTGTAAGGCATATACATTCACATCGATGCAAGTGGAATTCTCACAGCAACCACATAAAAATGTAGGTACAACTGTTGTCCCCTTTTAACTGAGGAAACTAGTGCTCAGAGAGGTTAAGTAACCTGTGTAAGGTCACACAGCTAGTCTGTGCAGAACCAGCACTTGATCCCTGGCTATTCTGACCCTAGAGCCCAAACTCTTAACCACTGTGTTCTAAGGTGACAAAGAAACTTGAAATTTGAAATATAATCGAGTTATTTTTATCTTCATTCTGGAATATCTGAGTCAAAGGTCTCAAACTCACTTGCTTATACTGCAGGTTCAAGGGGTAAATGTAAATGAGAGAGACAGGCCTGAGGGTGACTCAGAGAATGAAAAATGTCCCATCCGTAAGAGTTGGGGTGAGGAGCTGGGGGGCAGCCAGAAGCCAGCTGCAGCAGACTGCTACAAAAAAGAAATAATCTGTTATTATTTCAGTGTTGTGCCAAATTTGGATTATTATGTCAAATCTTGTGATTTTCAAACAATGCAACCAACTCAAGAAACAATTACTAAACATAATCTGAGCCAAACAAAACATATCTGGGCCTACATTACCTATGGGCCACCACTTTGAGAGCTTTGCTTCAAACCAGGCCTTGAACAAATGTTTTGTGGAAAAATTACGTATCACTGACAATAAATAATTGGTAATATTCACATTTCATTGCAAATATCTGCTTGAGCCGCTCTGAAAAACCTGAATCCCTTCCTCCCGCTGAGACACTTAACCTGTTTCTTAATTCATGTATTCTTGCTGCAAAGTTTTCCTTTGGTCGGGTAGAAAATGACCTTGCTAGTTCTGTTTATTATTTAACAGAACTCAGTCTCAAAATCCCTGTCATAATCCATAATAAAATAGAGAGAGCAAAACTTAATCAGCTGTAAATGTACAGTAGTTAGCATTCACCACAAAATGCTAATCATATTTCAAGAATGCCATTTCTCTTCTGGCCTTTTGACCAAGTTGGTTAATGGACTGAGACTCGGGAAATAATGGAAATAATTTAGGCTGAGAACTTCTCAGCCATGCATCAACCTTGAATTGAATACCATGCAGGGAAAGCAGCACTAAGGCTGTGTCCCGGGGTTTGGCAAGGAGAGCTCACCAACAAGTGTGGACACCCAGAATGCTAACAAAAGGAGGATCCAGTGTTTCAAACACAAGTAGTAAATATCCACCAGTTGCATACCTAGCAAGAGGTTTTCTTAGAATACTACAAAATTAAAACTGTATGCCTAATATTTAGGTAAGATCCTTGAATCCTGTGGTTTTAATGAATTTTCTGCAAGATAGTTCAACTCTCAGTAACATGTACTCCATTGTACCTGTGACTTTTAGGAAGTGGAACCTTTCCTGAACATCTTAGACTGGGGAGTTGGCCTTAGGACCTAAGGTCCCAACTTAGTGTTGGAGCTTTTTAACCTAAGATATTGTTAATTATAACTGTCAAATTACAATTTGACAGAGTCAATTTGTAATTGTTTATCAATTTCCTTTTCCCTTGAAATAGTTTCTGGTAACCTGCTGCAATGTTCCCATTACTGTGTCATTAGTGTATCTATTTCTCTGAAAACAAAATAAATTGATGAGGTGAAAGTTTGTTCCACATGGTTCCTACCTAATGAACAGAAAGATTTATTCACTTAATTATTAGTTATGAATATCAAGTGTACTATTGTCACTCTTTAGGTTTTCAGCTATAAAACATTAAAATCGAGCATACAAATGAATGTATCTGCTAATAAAACATTTAAAATCACAGTGGACTCTGAAATCTCCAACCACCAAGCTTCTGGGTAACTTAGATGATGCAGCTATAATAATCTTTGTTAGGTAGTGCTCCTTTTCTTCTCTCTCTCTGTTGAACTATCTACAGTAGGATGTTGGTAAATGGTCTTTTAAAAATAAAAACTTTGGATTAAAAGGAAAACTGAATCTCTTCTATATTTTTATTACTAACAAATAATGTTTTTGTAAATTTGAATGGAAAACCACTTATATGTATTGCTACTGGGTTGCAGTTATGTTTTTGAGCTTAATTCAAAATATATTATTTAAAAATTTCATGAAAGATGAATTCCAAGAATCAAAAAAAAACGCATTTCAAAGTTAAAAATTAAATGAAAATGTTAAAATAAAAATAAAAGATAGTTCAAGTCCACAGTACTTCTTTAACACGTAGGTCCCTAACTCAATAAGCTAAATCACATCGTCACTGGGCTGTGACCCTAAAACTAAGCAAAGCCCAAAAATTATTTTCTAAAATATTTGCCTTTAAATTTCTTTCTTTCAAAGAAGAAATCGCACACACAGTTTCTGGGACTGTAAAGTGGAATGGTCACTGTGGTCAGCCATCTGTTAGCATTTTGTGATGTTAAATATATCCTCCCCAGGACTCAGCAATCCCTCCCATCTGTACCTCCCAGGAAAATTCCTGAACAGTTTCCTAAAAGGACACTTAAATGGATGATCACCACAGCAGTTTTGTTGTTGCCGTTGTTTCTGTTTGTCTTTCTCTCGAGGGCAGTGAGGAGCTAAAGCAACCGAAGTGCCCACTGCTAAGGGAATCCAGAAGTTACCTGCGATGAGTGTTCACTGTGGAATATTCTGCAGCAATTGGAATCTTGGTACATCATTCACTGCCAAAAACTAACTTGGAAAAACCTTCCCACGTGTGTATGAAAAGCTGAGATGACAGGCTGCAGGAAAAATTACTTTAGGAAAGAAAAATGTCCTGTTTGATTCAATATTCTGTCATTCAGTTAGTTTTCATGTTTTTAATCTTCTTTTGCCAGGCATCTTGCGAAACAAACCTAAGACACATGCTCCTAACTTTTAGAAACTCTTGTCCAGGAAGGAAGACAGACACAAATGATTTTTTTCTTATAATATTACAATAAAGACCACAAAAGATGCATGGACCCATGCAGTAAAAGCACCCAAGGTGCTACCTGTGCCAGAGGACACAGAGAGAGGACATGGTTGAACTCACCACAGAGGGGAGGGAGCCAACCTCCCCAGCCCCGCTCAACGCCCTCAGAGAAAAATACAACAGCCCTGGAAGTCTTCATTCACTTACTTCTCACCCCACAAGCAGGGAGAAAAGGGCAGTAGAAGGCAGTGGAAAATCAAGCCTCCTGTGACCTGTCATTGGATTCTCACTGGCTGGAAACGCACACTGAGAAGACAAATGTGGGTAATGGACATGTGATTTGCTAGACATAGTGTTGGGGAAAGGGGATATTGCCACAAAACCTTCATTAATGTATCCCCAAATCATTCACATGCAAGCTCCAGGTTCCCACACTGCAATATTATGCAATTTGTTCCACATCTGCCTCCTGCTGACCAAATTTTCCTCTTCTCCCTTTTTTCCAGCCCCACATAGATAAGCCAGCGAACTTGAGGTTATGACAGGACAGCTTCCCAAGTGACCACCACATGCTTTCCCTGTGGGGAAATAGTTTTCTGATGATGCCACTAGATGTCTGGGCCACCACTGACACTTAACAAGTTAGGGGACTTGCTAAAGGCAGGTAGACTAAGATTTCCTGCAAACACTCACAGCAATTCTTCATTTTTTTATGCCATGGTGAAACCTATGAATTTCTTCTCAAAATACATATTGTAAGTGCATAAAACAAAATTCTTAGGACTGAAAAGGAAATTGGTTACATTAAAACACTCCAAGTTAAGAATCTAAGCAATGTATAAATGCCATTTATAGGGTGATTGTGGGTGTGCAGATGTGTTGCTGTTCGTGCCAACAAGCATTTAGCAGCATACCACATAATGGTTCTCACAGGATGTCTCTTTTTAGCCTAATTAACCTGCTTATTAACATGTTCCTGAGCGTTTCCAGGCTAGCACATAACATAGGATGGACAGATAGAGATTCCTCTTCTACCCCTTCAGGAAGGCCTGAACTACAAATGTATTTCCAATAGTGATGTGCACCACTCTACCACCCTTGCCACCTTCTGAGCTATCAATAGCATGATTGAGCAGGGTGAGGACCACTGTCAAGGGCCTGGGAGCAGAGTCAAGTCATTTAAACCCCATGGGCTGGAACCATCTGAGATGTCTGGAAACTGACATCTATCTCAGTGCTACTAAAAACACCACTAGCCACAACTGCTGAGCAATTTGTTACATCATGGCCTCATTCAGCCTCCAAGCTTAGAAGAATTTGCTCACACACACACACACACACAAACACAAAATCATTTTGCTGGAGGTTCCCCAGCTAAAATCAGTAAGAATACATTTTGCTAGTAAGAATAAAGTTCACGGGCCAGGCGCAGTGGCTCATGCCTGTAATCCCAGCACTGTGGGAGTCCAAGGCTGACCAATCACTTGGGACCAGGAGTTCAAAACCAGACTGGGGAACATGGCAAAACCTTATCTCTACAAAAAAAAAAAAAAAAAAAAAAAAAAATTAGCCAGGCATGGTGGTACGTGCCCATAGTCCCAGCTAGTTACATAAGAGGCTCAGGTGGGAGGATCACTTGAGCCCAGGAAGGTGGGGGTGGCAGTGAGCTATGATCATACCACTGCACTCCAGCCTCCTGGGCAACAGAGTGAGACCCTGTCTCAAAAAAGCTGAAAGAAAAATAATAAAGTTCACAGTATATTTCCATCCATTCCTGCCTCAACCCACAGGAAGCACAACTAAAATGCAACATGTTTAGTTGCATTCCTAAACACCAGTTTCAAAAATGCATAAATGATACAGCATTGATAGGAAGTCAAAAGTCCTGCTAAGTCTATTTGTATTTTTTCCATCAAAATGTCATCAACACATGCTTGGAAAATGAGAAATGTATAGACAAGAGACATTTTATCCAATCCAGTCAATTATTCAACCCAAGATGGACATGAGGACTCTTAAGAACCGGCCCCATCCCTAATAGTCCAAAGTCTACATGCTGTGAACTTAAAAACCCATCTAACTTCTGTGTTTTACAGCTGTAAAAACTGAGACCAAGAGAGTAAACAATTTGTTGTAATAATTTTTAATAGTCTACACAACTATTGTGGAAGAAATGCCTGTCTTCCAGCTTCTGGGTTGATATTCTTATTATTCAGAGCTGCACAGATGTGATCTGTTTAAAATATTCTTATCTGAAAAGCTCTATGGCTGAAATTATTACACCCTTTATTTTCATTCACTAATTCAAACTAATTAGTCTGGGAATACCAGTCTGACTTATTAAAATGCCTAAGGCATTTTAAAATAAATCTATTATTTTCAAGTATTCTCAGCAACTTCACCTAACAAGAGAAGAATTTATAATGAGAAATTTTTTACCTACTAAAAATGCATTAAATGTGTTATCTACATAACTTAACTCAAAATGGATCACAGTCCTAAATATAAAGCCAAACCCTAAAAACAGTCTCAAAGAAAATGTAGAAAACAACCTGTGTGATCTTGGATTGGAACAAATATTTCTAAGACACCAAAAGTAAAATATGTAAAAGAACAAATTAGTACATTGGACTTCATCAAAACAAAAACTTCTGCTCCTCAAAAAACATTGTTAAGAGAATGAAAAGACAAGCCACACACTGGGAGAAAATATTTGCAATTTGGTTATTTGATAAAGGAACTGTATCAAGAATATATAGAGATCTGTCAAAACTCAATATTGAGAAAACAAACAAAGTGACTTTAAAAAGTGGCCAAATAATTTGAACACACTTCACCAAAGAAGATAGACAGGTGACAAGCAAATGAAAAGATGTGCAACATTATTAGTCATTAGGTTGATGCAAATTAAATCTGCAATATGATATCACCACATACCTATTAAAAATGGCTAAAATTAAAGATACAGACAATACTTAGTGCTGGCAAGAATATGAAGGAACTGAAACTCTCATTCACTGCTGGTGAGCACGCATTGGTACACCACTATAAAAATGTTTAACAGTTTCTTAAAAATCAAACATACACCTACCATATGAAGCAGCCATTCTTCTCCCAAGGTAGTTACCAAAGAAAAATGAAACCATATGTCTGTATAACGCTTGTACAAAATGTTCATAGCAGCTTTATTTGTAATAGCCAAAGTTAGAAAAACTCCAAGTTTTTCTATCAACAAGTGAATGGATAAACAATGTGTGGCATATAACGGAATACGACTCAGTAACAAAAAGAAATGAGCTTGTGTGTCAATTTAAAATGTTTTAGTGTAAAAAGAACCTATAAATACATGCAGCAACATGGAAGAATCATAGAACAATTATGCAGAAAGAAACCAGATGAAGGAGAAGATGAACCCACAAATAAAATTCTAGAAAATGCACACTCATCTACAGTGACAAAAAAAAAAAATTGTGGTTGCCTAGGGATGATAGGAAGGAAAGAGGAGCAGATTACAAAAGAGCATAAGGAAATTTGGGGGGTGAAGGGTTTATTCATTACTTTTATCATTAAGATGGTTTAATGGGTGTAAATAGGTTAAAATTTAACAAATTGTACACTTTCAAATTTGTGCAGTTTATTATATGTCAGTTATACCTTAAAGCAGCTGTTAAAAAACAAAAATAAAATATGTGCATTGACAGTGGCAGAAGCAATCTGGCTTCACTCTACTCCACAAAAAACCAAAAATAAATATCCAGCACTCAGATTATCACCAGCAATATCCCACAACTTAATTTTTTTTCAATTTTTCTTTAAACACTGACTTTCTCTATGTTGCCCAGTGATATGGTTTGACTGTGTCCCCACCTAAATCTCATCTTGAATTGTAGCTCCCATAATCCCCATGTGTTGTGGGAGGGACCTGATGGAAAGTAATTGAATCACGGGGCCAGGTTTTTCCCTGTAATGTTTTCATAATAGTGAGTAAATCTCATGAGATCTGATGGTTTTATAAAGGGCAGTTTCCCGGCACATCCCTTTTGCCTGCATGCCTTTGCTCCTCCTTTGCCTTCTGCCATGATTGTGAGGCCTCCCCAGCCATGTGGAACTGTGAGTCCATTAAACCTCTTTTTATTTATAAATTACCCAGTCTGGGGTATTTCTTCATAACAGTATGAAAATGAACGAATACACTCAGTTTGGAATGCAGTGGCTATTCATAGACATAATCATAGTGTGCTGCTGCTTCAAACTCCTGTCCTCAAGTGATCCTCCTGCCTCAGCTTCCAAAGTAGCTGGAACTATAGACACATACCACACCAGCTAGAGCTCAAATTTGAGGGTGAAATGTTCCCTAGGACCACAGAGAGGTGAAAAACTCCAGACAGATGGTAAAAGAAATGGACTTTTCTATCTGCAATGACCCTCCCTCAAATCTGCCAAGCACCATGTGCAAAGAAATTCACCCAGATTTATGATTTCTACACTGGAAAAAAGTGAGACTGAGGTGGACAGCCAGCTTCCAAACCATCTTGGGTTCTTGTGTAGGGAAACCATTCCTGCCTCAACCCACAGGAAGCACAGCAAGTGCTTGTAAGGAGAAAATCCCCTGAGGGTTCTAGAAATAAATAGAGGATGTAAGACTAGCAACCTCAGCTCACAAAACTCAGCACTTTATCTTAGCCGAAAAAGATGCCAAACTAGAGTGGCTGTTCAGCAGCACCACACTGTAGAAGGCACATTCCACGGTTCTTCTGGGCATGAACCCCTAACTATACTTCTCACATGGCAGGATATCCCCACTGGGACCCACACTCCCATTTCAGGACTGGCAGAGCGCTGAGCCTTAGTGAGAGTAGAGGCAAATCTGGGCTTAAGGCACCATCTAGTGCCAAAAAGGAAGCAGCAATCTAGGATTAAGGGAACTCAACAGGCAACTGCAAAGAACCTCTAAGAAAGCATACCCCAGAAAGACCAAAACAAGCCAGGCAGCAAAGACGGAAATAAATAATTAACTCTTCCATGCAAAGCAATAGACATATATTCACAAGAAACAACAGCAAACACTCATGAACTCCCTAAGCAGACAAAACAAGCAGCCAGTGACAAACCCTGAGATGGTGATGTGTGAGCTCTCAGATCAAGAATTCAAAAAAGACACAACTCTGCAAACTCACAAAAAAAAAACCTCAGAAATGTATCAGATAAATTTAACAGATTGAACCAAAAAAAAAAAAAAAAAAAAAAAAAGCTGGAACTGAGAAATACATGTGTTGAACCGCAAAATGCATTAGAAGTTCTCAATAGCAGAATGAATAAAACAAGAAAAAAATATGTGAGCTCAAAGGCAGGCTATTTGAAAATATACAGTCAGAGTAGAAAAAATAAAAAAGAATGAAAAGGAACAAAGAACACCTACAGAATATGAAGAATTACCTCAAAAGAACAAATCTAAGAATTGCTGGTGTCTAAGAGGGAATTGAGAAAGAGCAAATGGTAGTAGAAACCTTATTCAGAGACAGAGTAACAGAAAATTTTCCAAACCTAGAGCAAGATATAAATATCCAGGTGCAAGGAGGTCAGAGATCACCAAATATAACCAACCCAAATAAGACTACCAAAAAAGCATATAATAATCAAATTCTCAAAGGTCAAGGAAAAAGAGAGGATCCTAAAAGCAACATAAGAAAAGCAGCTAATAACATATTGAGGAACTCTGAATTGTCTGGCAACAGACTTCTCAATGGAAACTACACAGGCCAGGAAAGATGGAACAACATATTCAAATTGCTAAAGAAAAAAACCATCGGCCAAGAATACTGCACCCACAAAAGCTTTCTTTCAAACATGAAGGACAGATAAAGTCTTTCCCAGACAAACAAGAGCTGGGGGAATTCAGCACCACTAGACTTGTCTTATAAGAAATGCTAAATGGAGTTCTTCAATCTGAAAGAAAATAACACTAATGTGCAAAAAGAAAACATCTGAAGGTAAAAAAACTAACAGCTAAAGTATACAGATAAATTCAAAATATCCTAATACTGTAATTATAGTGTGTAACCCAACTCATGTCACTAATATGAAAACTAAAAGACAAATCTATCAAAAATAACAATGACAACAGCAACTTAAGGGATATGCAATATTAAAAGATGTAAATTGAGACAACAAAAAGTCAAACTGTGGAAGGGATTAAGTTAAAGTGCAGGGTTTTTGTTTTTCATTTGTTTGTTTATTTTCTTTGTGATCACTTATCCTTATTTAAAATAACTTGTTATATATATAAGATGTTTTCTGTAAGCCTCATGGTAACCCCTGCAAGGCAAAAACCTATAATAGATACAATAACAATGAAAAGCAAAAAATTAAAACATACTACCAGAGAAAAAAATCACATAGCCACAGAAGAAGACAGTAACAAAGGAAGAAAGAGAGGAGTTACAAAACAACCAAAAAATAATATGGCAGTGGTAAGTACTTACATATCCAATAACAACCTTGAATGTAAATTGACTAAATTCTCCACTAAAAGACATAGAGTGGCCGAGTAGATTTTTTAAAAACACAACCCAACTATATGCTGCCTACAAGAAATTCAATTCACCTATAAAGACACACATAGACTGAAAGTGAAAGGAAGGTAAGTTATTCCATGCAGATGGAAATGAGAAAAGAGCAGGATTAGCTAACTTATACCAGATATAGGCTTCAAGTCAAAGGCTGTAAAAGAGACAAAGAAGTTCACTATATAATGATAAAGGGGTGAATTCAGCAAGAGGATATAACAACTGTAAATATATATGCACCCAACACCATAGCACCCAAACACATAAAGCAAACATTAACAGATCTAAAGAGAGAGAGACTAATACAATAACAGTAGGGGACTTCAACACCCCCCTCTCAGTAATGTACACATCATCCAGACAGAAAAATCAACAAAGAAACATCAGAGTTAAACTACACTCTAGACAAAATGGACCTGACATTTATGGAACATTTCATCTAGCTGCTGCAAAATACACCTTCTTCTCATCAGTATATGGAATATTCTCCAGGACAGGTCACATGTTGGGTGACAAAACAAGTCTCAACAAATTCAAAAAACTAAAAATGATATCAAGTATTTTTTCTGACTACATTGGAATAAAACTAGAAATCAGTAATAAGAACTCTGGAAACTATACAAGCACGTGGAAATTAAACATGTTCTTAAACGATCAATGTGAAAATAAAGCAATTAAGAAGAAAATTTAAAAATTCATGAAAGGAATGAAAATGTAAACAAACATCCCAAAATCTATAGGATACAGAAAAAGTAGCATTAAAAGGGAAAATTATAGCAATAAATGCCTACTTCAAAAAAGTAGAATGATTTCAAACAAACAATGATACATCTCAGGAAACTAGAAGAGAATCAACCAAATCCAAAATTAGTAGAAGGAATGAAATAATACCAGAGCAGAAATAATGAAATTGAAACTTTAAAAAATACAAAAGATTAACAAAAAGTTTTTTTGAAAAGATAAAAAAAATTGAAAAACCTTTAACTAGACAAAGAATAAAAAGAGGGAAGACCCAAATAAATATAATCAAAAAAAAAAAAAGAAGACGTAACAACTGATACCACAGAAATTCAAAGGATCATCAACAGCTATACGCCAACAAATTGGGAAAGCTAAAAGAAACAAATAAATTCCTGGACACATACAACCTATCAAGATTAAACCAGGAAGAAATAGAAAACTCAAATAGGTCAATAACAAGTAATGAGATCAAGGCAGTCATAAAGCATCTCCCATCAAAGAAAAGCCCAGGACATTATGGCTTCACTGCTGAATTCTACCAAATATTTAAAGAACTATTTATAACACCAATTCTACTCAAACTATTCAAAATAATGAAGAAGAGGAAATATGTGCAAATTCACTCTACAAGGCCAGTATTGCCCTTACACCAAAACCAGGTAAGGACACAATGAAAAGAAAACTACAAGCCAGTATCCCTGATGAACCCAGATGTAAATGTCCTCAACAAAACACTAAAAAACAAATTCAATGATACAATAAAAAGACCATTCACCATGATCAAATAATCAATGTCATCCCAGCGATGCAAAGATGGTTCAACATATGCAAATCAATAAACATGATAGATCAGATTAACAGAATCAAGGACAAAAACCATATGATCATTTCAACAGATGTTTAAAAAGCATTCAACACAATTCAACATTCTTTTATGATAAAAACACTCAACAAATTGGGTACAGAAGGAACATACCTCAAAACAATAAAGGCCATATATAACAAACCCACAGCTAACATACTGCTTGGGGGAAAATTGAAAGCCATTTCTCTAAGATCTGGAATAAGACAAGGATGCCCAAATTCACCACTTTTCTTCAACATAACATTTGAAGTTCTAGCCACAGCAATTAGACAAGAGAAAGAAATAAAGGGCATCCAAATTGGAAAGGAAGAAGACAAACCATTCCTGTTCCTAGATGACATGACATTACATTTAGAAAAGCCTAAAGATTCCAACAAAAAAAATCTTAGAACTGATAGGTGAATTCAGTAAAGTTGCAGGATACAAAATTCACATACAAAAATCCATAGCATTTATATGCAAAGAATCCAAAAAAGTAATCAAGACATCAATACTATTTACACTAGACACAAAGAATATAAAATACCTAGAAATAAATTTAACCAGAGATGCAAAAATCTCTACAAAGAAAACTATTAAACACTGATGAAAGTCAATGAAGAAGACACACAAAAAAGGAAAGATGTCTATACTCATAGGTTAGAAGAATTAATATCATTAAAATGTCAATACTACCCAAAGTGGTCTACAGATTCAATGCAATCTCTATCAAAAACCAACAACATTCTTCACAAAAATAGAAAAAAAAAATGCTAAAATTCATGTGGAACCATAAAAGACTCCAAATAACCAAAGCAATCCGGATTGGGCAAAAAGAACAAAGCTGGAGGCATCACACTACTTGACTTCAAAATATACTACAAAGCCATAGTAATTAAAACAGCATAGTACTAGCATAAAAACAGACACATAGAACAGTGGAACAGAACACAGAACCAAGAAATAAATCCACACATTTACAGTCAATTCATTTTTTTTTTAATTTTTATTTAAATTTTAAGTTCTGGGATACATGTGCAGAATGTGCAGGTTTGTTACATAGGTATACATGTGCCATGGTGGTTTGCTGCATCTATCAGCCCATCATCTAGGTTTTAAGCCCTGCATGCATTAGGTATTTTAGGTATTTGTCCTAATGCTTTCCCTCCCCTTGCTCCCCACCCGACAGGCCCTGATGTATGATGTTTCCCTTCCTGTATCCATGTGTTCTCATTGTTCAACTCCCACTTATGAGTGAGAACATGTGGTGTTTGGTTTTCTGTTCCTGTGTTAGTTTGCTGAGAATGATGGTTTCTAGCCTCATCCATGTCCCTGCAAAGGACTCATGAACTCATTCTTTTCTATGGCTGCATAGTATTCCACGGTATATACATGCCACATTTTCTTTATCCAGTCTATCACTGATGGGTATTTGGGTTGGTTCCAAAATCTCACACCAGTTAGAATGGCAATCATTAAAAAGTCAGGAAACAACAGATGCTGGTGAGGATGTGGAGAAATAGGAACGCTTTTACACTGTTGGTGGGACTGTAAATTAGTTCAACTATTGTGAAAGACAGTGTGGCAATTCCTCAAGGATCTAGAACCAGAAATACCATTTGACCCAGCAATCCCATTACTGGATATATACCCAAAGGATTATAAATCATTCTACTAAAAAGACACATGCACATGAATGTTTATTGCAGCACTATTTACAATACCAACTCGTTTTTGACAAAGACAGCAAGAACCTATATTGGGGAAAGGATAGTCTGTTCAAAACATGGTGCTGGGAAAACTGAAAAAACATATGCAGAAGAAAAAAGCTAGACCCCTATCTCTCACCATATACAAAAATCACATCAAAATGGAGTAAAGACTTAAATCTAACACCTGAAACTATGAAACTATTGGAAGCAAAAACTGGGGAAATGCTTCAATATATTGGTTTTGGCAAAGATTTTTTAGTAAGACTTCAAAAGCACAGGTCAGAAAAGCAAAAATTTTCTGCACTACAAAGGAAGCAATCAGCAAAGTGAAAAGATAACCTATGAAAAGGCCAAAAACATTTGCAAACTATCCATCCAACAATCAATTAATAAGCAGCATATATAAGGAACTCAAACAACTCAACAGCACAAAATAAAAACAATCCAATTTTAAAATGGGCAAAAGAGCTGAATAAACATTTCTCAAAAGAAGACATACAAATGACCAACAGGTATATGAAAAAAATGCTCGACATCACTAATCAACAGGGAAATGCAAGTCAAAACCACAATGAGATATCTCACCCCAGTCAAAATGGTTTTTATCAAAAAGACAAAAAATAATGGATGCTGGCAAGGATGTGGAGAAAGGAGAACACTCACACATTGTTGGAGGAATGTAGATTAGTGCAGCCACTATGGAAAACAGTATAGTGGTCCTTCAAAAACTAAAAATAAAAGGACCAAATGATCCAGCAATCCCACTGCTGGATATCTATCCAAAAGAAAGGAAACCAGCATTTCAAGGAGATAACTATGGTCCCATGTTTATTGCAGCACTATTTACAACAGCCAAGATATGGGAACAACGTAAGTATCTATCACTGGATGAATGGATAAAGCAAATGTGGTACATATATACAATGGAATATTATTCAGTCATAAAAAAGAATAAAATCCTGTCATTTGCAGCAATATAGATGTAACTGGAGGTCATTATGTTAAGTGAAATAAGCCAGGCACAGAATAAATACTGCAAGCTCTCATTCATATGTGAGAGCTTACAAAAGTAGATTTTATACTGGTAGAAAGTTGATTGGTGGTTGCCAGGGGCTGGGAAGGGTTGGGAGGAGGGAGCGATGAACAGAGGTTAATAGATATAAAAATACAGTTATATAGAAGGAATATGATCTAGTGTTCAATAGTACGGTACAGCAACTATAGTTAACGATAATTTGGCTTTAGTTCAAAATAGCCAGAGAAGAAGAATGACAATATTCCCAACATAAAGAAAGGGTGAATGTTTGGGGTGATTGATGTCACAATTGTCCTGGTTTGATCATTACACATTGTATATATGTATCAAAATATCTCATGTACCCCAAAGATATGTACAACTGTTATGTAGCAATAATAAATAAGAAAATGCATTAAATTCCAGACATAATGCCAAGTTCTTTAGACAAATTGTCTCATTTCATGTCACAAAAAATACTTTTAGGTAGGGGATGTTGTAATACCTCCAGGAAGAAGAAACTGAGGTTCAGAGAGATGAAGTAACTTTGTCCAGGGTCACATAGATAGGACTTTGCAGAGAGAAGGTACAAGCATTTTGACTTCATGTTAAATAAATGCTTCCCAAAGCACTTGACAATTTTTTAAGATAACGTGAACAGCTCCTTGGTAAATATATTTACACCATTTATTTGTTTAGCAAATCCCTTTTCATAGACAGCATGGGTAAATATCGGCCCTATCATTTCAAGGCTGATCTTTCATCACACATTCCATTACAAATTCTAAAATTAGTAGGGTTCAAATTCAGGTCTCAGTGACTTATAGAAACAATCCAGGTTCTGATGTGTGACACACCTAGGAGGTACAAATCAGGCTCATGAGAAAACAAATTCCAGATCAGTACAACATAAGGTAGGAGAGGCTAACAATCTTGCTCCCACCTGGAGAGATCAGACAATGTCATACTTGTTTTCCAGGAGAAGACAAACAGAAACAGACACAGACACACACACAACAGACGACACACAGAGACACATACACACACACACACACACACACCCTGGGCCAGAAAAATGCTGATCTAGCCATTCTGTGGATGTTTCCAATTTCTAATACATATTAATGACTGCTCTCTCCCTTTCAATGTGGGCGTTATTTCCTATTGGATATGTTTAGCCGGCAACAGCTTCAACACGTAGACTATGCCTAGTTAGACATCACTGTCCTCCACAGGGCAACACTTACTTGAAAAGCCTGTAAAATGACCCCAGGACACTTGGAGGGAGGGCAGAAAACAGCAACACGTTCACATGTTCATTTTTCTAGCTCCAATCCAAGCAGGCTTTGAAAGCTCCCCGTGAAAGACGAGCCTTCCACCATCCCTTGCAAATGCTTTCTAAACAACAAATAAGACTTTCCAGAGCAAAGGAGACTTTTCCAAAATCTGTCACTGTTTGATTTTGGGGAAGAAGACACACATCTTGACTTTGTACTCCTTTATGCACAACCAAGTTCAAATTGCTCAAATCTCCCACACCCTTGGAGGGCTGGTATTTATTTCCAACCCTTTCCCAGGTAGCAATGTCAGCGATGAGCTACTGAAAACTTGCCTGCTGCTAACAACACTGTTGCTATTCACTTATTTATTTCATGCCCATATTATATTTTTCCTGAAACAAATTTCTCTATTGTTCTCTCTCTGCTTCCAGGATCCCATTACCCAACCCCCAACAGGTAAGAAAACAACAGAGCCCAATTGGAGACACCCAACCACCTCAGGCCCTTGTAACCCTGTGGGACTTAGTTATCGTTCTTATCTGATTTCAGATATACCCTCAAATATAAGCATTGATGGTGCTTGGTCTTAGTAGTCAAATTGTTTTTAACTCTTGCAGACACAGTCTTCTCACAATCAATCCTTTGTCATGGGTTTTTAAATGTCCCTTCAATAATATTATTCCAGTGTTCTCTTCTGAGACTACCATATGGACCAAAATATTTAAAGCAACCAAGCAACACCTAGGAAAACACAAAACGTCATTTTTCTTCCTGCCCCATCTCTACCCCTGCTGTTTCTTTTTACCAAAGATTTTATTTTCCTTATATGGAGCAAATGATTCCAATTTCCTCGTATAGCACTGACATACAGATGAGGTATTGACCTGTAGCTTTTTAAATCCCAAATTGCAGGCTTTGTTTAGATGAGTGTAAGGCCATGGCTTGAAAGAAGAAAAAGGGAAGTATCTCCTCAAGGGTAAGGAGAATCTTTTCCCAAACTACCCAGAGAACTCTTCCAAGACAGTTGCCTGTTTTGCCTTAAAGACTCAAAGAGGAGGGTGAAAAAGTCTGCTCTGCCAAGTAGGATGGCTCACAAGCTCATTTGAGGAACTGAAAGTCTTTACTCCAGTCAGTAATACAACCCTTTCTTCCCATACACACACACAAAATGATGTAAAGCAGGCTCATTTGTCAGACATTTCGCAAAGCTGACCTTGCCGGTGGCACTGGGACTCGAACTTGCAGCTGAAGAGATGAAAATAAGCCGAATATTAACACCTCATGTGTGTTCCTTTCCCTTCTTATTAAAAGCCGAGATTATGATTAGTCCATCAAGATGGCACTGAAGAAATACAATATGGAGTACAAGGGAGGTCAATGGAATCCCTCACGCTGGAAGCTTTCAGCATCCAGAAAGTCGAGCTGGTACTAAATGAGTAAGTATTTTCACAGTCCTTCCCAAGAGGTGGAAATGGAGGTCACCTTGACAGGGGTGAAATACACCTCTCCTCAGCCTAACCGTGTCATAGCAAGACTGAAATGGAGACTCATCACCACTCAGATCAAACTGTACTTTGATAGGAGCCAGAGTCAAACTTCCAGTTGTTTTTTTTGTTTTGTTTTGTTTTTTCTTCTGAATCAGTGGTTCTCATCTTTGGCTGCAGGTCTGAATAATCACTAGTATGGTTGTTAAATAATACAGGTGCCTGCACTCTACTTTGTAAGGTTCAGATGGAATGTAACTGCAGTGGGGCCTCTGTGTATTTAGTGCAAAAACTCCCCAGGGAAAGAATAAAGTAACCACTATTTTACGGATGCCTTTTTCCATTGCTACCAAAACAAAGGCCCTTTAAACCATTCCATAGTCTTTTCTTTTCCTTGCTCATAAAATAGAGTATGTTATTGTAGGGTTGCCTACATAGCAATACATCCATAGATTTACTGAAATAACCATTCATTGGAAGTGGGACAGGAAGAAGGAAGACAGAGAAAAGTACAGGAAAAACCATATTAAAATGATATCATCAGGTTTCACCCCAGTGGGTAAGTGCTCATTATTGATGAAAAGAGGTTTGCTAGTGGGTAACTTTAAGACTTAATGGTTGATATCACACCCATAAACATACATACACACACACACAGTCAAATTACTTTTGCCACTTCCCTCTCCCTAAAAATACGCTCTTACAGGGAATAATAGCATAAGTAATTTATCAGGAAACAGAACTCTTCCCCATTCTTTATGACTTGAGGTTACAAATCCCACTTACCGGGTACTTTTTCTAAATTTAGTAGTCATTTGTTTAAAAAAAAAAGAAAGAAAGAAATAACTAAATAAAACATAAATTAAATGAAATAGAGATAAAACAGTGTGCTCTATGACTGACCCATGAAAATTAAAATAATCCATAAATCTAATCTTTAAAAAAGCAACATTAAGACCTAACTCATTATTAGTCCACGGTACTAATTTATAGTAGGCTCTAACCACATGTGGCTATTGAGCACTTGAAATGTGGCTAGAGTCACGTGTTAAAATGATAATATTTTGAATATATTGGGTTGAATAAAATGTGTTAGTAAAACTAATTTCTTCTGTTTCCTTTTACTTTTTTCAACACGGCTTTATAACATGCAAAATTACATGTGTGGCTCTATTTAGCTATGATAAGCCTTGCCTACCCCCTAGTGTCAGAAAGTAGGCAATGCAGGCAAATCATTTTTCAAACTCATCTAAGTACAATTCTTTTGTGCCAGCAAAGTACAAATAGCCATTTGTACATACAATTTTATCATTTTCACAAATATTATCTCAAATTTAAGCCTCGGAGAGACTCCTGTATTAGATGTTATATGCCCCACTCAATTAGTATTTTTGAAATTACCTAGTTTCTTGTAGAAAATTAGAGCTAAAACAGTCCATCCAGTCAAGAGTATTTGCAGGGTTCCTATAAATTTCAGCCATTATAGGGGACAGAAAACATGGGCCCAAACTTGGATGCAACAATCGCTCTTCAAAAAATTTACCCTAAGTTAAAAATAACATAAACCATCAAAACACAAAACCACAACATGCATATTTTGCATAACCATTTATAACAGAGAAAAAAAAAAAACAGAAAACCTAAATTTCCACAAATTTGAACAGTACAGAACCTCTACAAAATAGATAACATTCAAGAAAAGAAGATAGGTCTAAATAAAGATAACTAGCATTTGAGCACACACTAAGCAAACACAGTTCTCAGCATTTCCCAGGTATTAATTGATTCCTTATTATAACTCTGAGGTTTACTTTTTATTATTTTTATTATTCTCATTTTACATAGAAAGAGGCTGAGTCCAAAGAGGTTTCATAACTTGCCCAAGAATGAAAGAAGAACTGAAGCAAACCTGAAGCTCATGCTGCTTCCTGTGCCATGAGTAATAAAATCTTTTTTCTCGGGCCAGGCACAGTGGCTCAGGCCTGTAATCCCAACACTTTGGGAGGCCGAGGTGAGTGGATCACTTGAGGTCAGGAATTCAACACCAGCCTGGATAACATAGTGAAAGACCATCTCTACTAAAAATACAAAAATTAGCTGGACGTTGTGGCAGGCGCCTATAATCCCAGCTACTACAGGAGGCTGAGGCAGGGGAATTGCTTGAACCTGGGAGGCAGAGGTTGCAGTGAGCTGAGATTGCACCACTGCACTCCAGCCTAAGTGACAGAGGGAGACTCCATCTCAAAAAAATTGATTGATTGATTAAAGTAAAATAAAATCTTTTGTCTCTGACCCAAGCATCTCATGCCTTCTGCCCAGCATCCAGCTAACCTACTAGCTTGCGAGGACGGTAAAAGCTCAGACCCTTCACAATTCTTGACATCTAACTACTTCCCAATCAGTGAGACATCCTCTCTGCAGCAGATTTAGCTCAAGGCCAGCAAATAAAACGGCTCTCAACACCCTTCTGGGTCACTCTGTTCCCAGCTTGTTGAAGCCTTTCTCTCCTTCTTAAGTTTGAGCTGAAACCTCAGTCTTCATAAAGTGACTTTCTTTGCCACAGTCAGCTTTCTAGAACAATGAAAAAACAAACCTTTTTCTCTTACACATGAGAAAGCTTCAAACCCTAAAGGCTCTGACCACATCTACCTACCCATGCTCACCGTCTTCAGCCGTTCCTGGAATGCAAACCTTTCCACACTCATTGTAGAGATGCCTCCAAATGTGAAAATAGCTGCCACTTATGGAATGTTGACTATGTGCTAATCCCCTCACCTACTTTTCCTTATTCAGTTATTCCAATAACTCCAAATAAAAAAAGCATGGATATCATTCCATTTTTACAGATGATGAAACAGGTTCAGAGAGGTTAAGTGGCCTGGATAAGGCCACACAGCCAGGATGTACCAGAACCAGAATTACGTTTGACTTTAGACCCCTCAACATTTGATTTCCTCTCCTGCCTCATTTCCAGGTGTGCCCCAGTTTTTCCAGGGACTTTATGCCAACTGATTACATTGGCATAAAGTGACATTAAATAGTCACCAAGCACCACAGCATTTTGTGGAATAGAAATAGTGCAGTCCAGGTCATGTTCAAAGTTCTCTAGGGAAATGGAACTATTAAAGTGAACGTATAAATCAATAGCACCCAAGTTCCCAACTCCAGCTCCATCAGAAAATTAGCTATGATTCCATCTTTAAAGGACAAAAATCTGAATTTTTGAAGTCTCCTAGTATTCCCAGGAATAAATCTTAAAGTTGTAAGGTGCTTTGTGTCCCAACCACTCGTGTCTACATCGGATGAAATTTGTAGGAAGATCCCTAAATCATTAATTCCGCAGGAGTCGAGTTTCCGAAACTTCCTTCCAGATGGCATCTTTCCGCTGCACAAAACATATTTGCTGCCCCCTTGTGGGGAAGTGATGCACTGCTTACAGCCAAAAAAAAAAAAAAAAAAAAAAGGAACAAAAGGACAAATTGCTGGTTGAAGAAATAACAAGAGTTAGCCCTGGCTTCCTTTTAAAAGAAACGAACCTACCAATTGGCCCCTTCACCTTTTCTACAGCTTGAAACTACACAGTCCTATATGTGTATGTGATCTCCTGCTCAATTATGATGGCAAATAGACTTTAAAAACAACAAAAGCAGTCTTTTGTGTTTTTTAGACGCTTAGAAATACTACCTCTGGACTCTGTGGAAATGTATTAATGCTATTTGTCTTTAAGAAAGAGTCTCACCACCCAACCTGTGAAAATTAGGTGGGTTTTTATTTTTTTTTTTTAATGCTTAAATGAAAATTAAATCTTTGATACACACCTACCATAACACCCCATCTCCCAAAACTGGGGGGAGATTCCC
The DNA here is from genome assembly GCF_024542745.1 of Macaca thibetana thibetana. Taxonomy (NCBI): domain Eukaryota; kingdom Metazoa; phylum Chordata; class Mammalia; order Primates; family Cercopithecidae; genus Macaca; species Macaca thibetana. The sequence continues at coordinate 123,251,424 of NC_065579.1, forward strand.
ACCTTCTTCCGTGTCTCTTAGCCAGGCAGGTGGAGATAGGGTTGTAAGATACCTCCTTGTTTACACACAGCAATCAACATCCACTCTTCTAATCCAAGCCATAAAAAGCATCCAACTTCTAACTAGGGTTTCCTAGTGCCACCATTTATTTAATTGACCAGCACTAACCACGAAGCCCATGGGACAGTGCCGGGAGCCTTTCTGGACACTCAGACACAGCCTTCTGCAGGTAACTCTCTGCAACTTGCTTCCACTGTCAGACTTCCATGTAATACACCCACAGCAGAGTGAAAATCTGACCGGAGTTTCTCAGGATCTCAGTGCACTGCCCCAATTAATTCTGGCGATCCTGAGTTCTCCATCAGCTGAGCACTAAATTGGGACAAAAATGCCACATGGACATTGCAAGGATCATGGACTTTCATTCCCTGAAGATCATTAGAGAAAATTTATAACATGAATGAGAGTGGGTGGTAATCCCACTGAAATTCTTCACCTGTCAACTAATCTGACTCCTAAACTCCACTCAAGAAAAGAGATAAGATCGAGGACCTCGAACTCTATCCTCATGAACAAACTCATAAAAATAGGTACAGCACAATAACCAACTAGCTGTGGGTACTTCACAGCAGCCAAATGGTATTGATTTTATGCTGATTTGCTGAAACTGCAATCATTATTTTTCTCATCTTCTTGGAACTGTCACTTGAGGAGCAAAAATTGAGTTGTGTGAGATTTTAAAAATTATCTTGAGCCTTAAATTATGACTAACCTTAAAATATCAGAATAAAGAAGTGGAAAGTATAACATGTTATATATTTGGTGGTAAGACTATCTCATGAACTATCCATACACAAGACCTTTGGAGAGAAAATTTATAATTCTGACCCATACGTGATTTAGGGTTCAGGCATTACTCTTTTCCAAAGAAGTCAAAACATTTCTGGCACTGCCATGCCTCAGATTACCAAAGCTGAGAGAGTAAATTAATTGACAACAAGTCCACTGACAAATATGAATTATTCAGGAAAACACAATTCACTGGGGAGTTTCCACTGTGTTACTTTAAATGTTGATGTAAGAAAGAAAGGACAAACACAAAAAAAAAAACACAAACTGATCTGTAGCTGATGGTTTTGATCTCGCCTTTAAAAATCAGCAATGCAGAGATATGAGTTTCACTGTTATCAGAATGACTGATCAGAATATTATCAGAATGGCTGCCTCTAAATCTTTAGACAACACCTATTTTAAGTCCCTTACGAAAGTTACCACAGCTTTTTCTCTCTTCTTTTTAAAAAAAAAAAAAAATCACGTAGCATATTTTCTCCACATATCTCAAAAAGATCTTAAATTATCTGACTGTTCCCTTCACTAAAGCCCGATAAGTGTTAGTTGAAGTTTATTATAAAGATGTTCTACTTCTAAGGAAGCTGCAGGAGTGGGTGGATGGATGGATGGATGGACAGATGGACTGACATGTATACACACACACACGCCAACCACACAAATTGCTGCTGGTTTTCTGGGATTCCTTGAGAAAAAGTGCTATAAAAATAAAAGTGTGCCCAAGAAAACAAAAGTTTTTAAAAGCCTGAAAAATATTTTTAAAGGACTATTTAAGCACTAAAGCATTAAACTGTGTTACTCCGCCATATTTCATGCTTCCTCTAGTTATTTACACACCATCAGAAGCTCACATCAGTTACCTGTGTCTAATATGTGGACTCTGATGTTTGGAGGGGTTGTATTAATTTATCTCAGCAGTGCATAATGAGCTTAAAGGGCTTACCTGCATGTCCCCGGAGGTGCTGGCTTGAGGCGGACATCAGCTTACAGCACACCATTAACACGTAGGCTAGAAAGAGCCAGTGCGACAGCAACACTGACTTAGCACAGGCTCTCATCCTGGAGGAAAAGCAGGGCTGGAGTCAGTGAGGGCTGAGGAAGGCCAGGTTCCCTGGCAAGCACCATCCTAGGAAGGCGGGAGAAAGCAGGGGCAGATCCCTGGAGCTGGAATTCCTTTCTCCCAAGAAAATAGAAAACCAATCAAAACTTATTTGCACTGAGCATTAAGTAAATTTTCAATAAAAACCTTTGATAAGTTAGAGTTTTCCGAGTTAGCCCTATGCATCAGTGAGAAGCTAATTTATGAATCCGCAAGTTGTTGCTTGAGTTATCCTAATAGAGCACGGGGATTTTATTCTATTTTATACCATGAGATGTAAAAGCAACACACGTAGAGCTAGATCCAAATAAAATACATATGATTTCTGGATCTGAAAGAATCCATGGAGATTTTGCACATGTGGTCCAAGAACTTTCGCCTGGTTTCTCTGACTGTACACTAAGGCTTTCTGGTCTGCAAGACTGGGTTCACAGTTGATTAAACCAATCTCAACTCCTCCTTTGGGGAGGAGTATGGGCAAATACAGGTGAATATAAAATAAATTTAACTTCATATGATGGACAGTATCAAAACAGTTGCTCAAAGACAATTCAGTTCATGTTATGGTTGTATGGTCTATTCTAAAACAAAAGAGTAAAAAAAGGAGGATATCAAAAACATTATTCCCAGCTGCCTAATTTTCTGCCCTTTTATAACATCATTAGGGAATTAAGTAGATAGAACTTGATTAACTTTGTTTGCTTTTTTTAAATTTACTGTTCAAGCAAAAGTCACTGCATTTGGCATCTGAAATTAGGTTCTTCCTCACACATTCCTCATGGCATCTTATTACCACAACGGATCAAAGAAACCCCCGTTTAATATATGCAAATGTATACACACTTATGGGCCGACAATAAAAACATGGCACCTGAGTTTGGCTTCTTGTCTGAGTCACACTATAGGCGAGAAGTCCTCCTAAGGAAGTCCTCCAAGGAAGCATCTCCAGCTGCCAGCAACCTAGCAGTGCCTCTACCAAAGTCCCAGTTCCCTGCTCCAGGAAAACACATCAAAGCCTCAGGGGAACTGAATGCCCACACCATACTCCGAGGCACACACATGTTCTGCTGCCAACCTTCTCTCCCCGCGACCTCTCACAATTCCGTCAAATAGATCTTGTTAAAGGGTGTATTGCTTATTGATTTGAGATTTAGTCTGCTTTTTAAGCAGCCAAGACAATCATCTTTGAAGAACTTGGTGTTAAAGGTAACAAAAAGCATTGGCTTCCTTTTGCCCTTTTAAACTGTTTCAAAATGGTTTTAAATGTCTATGTTGGGTAATTTGCAATGCAGCAATAGAACATTAATCCTTCATTTATGTGATGCCTTGAAATTTTCCCTTTTGGGGCCACTAATTATGACAAATTGGAAGCCAGGCTATCTGATACAGCCTGCAAATGTGTTTTGTTTGATCTGTGCTTTTAAAAAAAAAAAAAAAAAAAAAAAAAAAAATTTGAATTGGTTGCCAACACACAAAATGTCCAGATTGCACATCAGAATCCAGATTCTCTTTAAAAATTATTCCTGGCATCCCTGGGCTCACATTTCTGCATGGGAGTAACAGGCTGGGGTGGTCACAGCTGCCCCTAGACGGGTCTCCACAGTCCCTCCCAGCAGTCAGTACCTTGGGCCCAACCAGCCCGACTCATTTACATATGGCCATTTGAACTTCTGATCCTTGGGTAAGAGGAATAAGCTTTTGTAACAAATAGATCGATAGCTGACACTGGGATAACAAACTGAAATTTTAGAACATTATGTGTGAGACAGAGTGTTCCATTACAAAAAAACAAAAATCATCAAATACAGAAATTTGAGCCTCTGGACTTCCCCCAAATTACGTGATTGATAATAGCATCTAGAACTCATGTAAGATCCACATATTATTTTCTTTGCCACCTTTCAAGCTGCTCCTAGAGTTTCTGTCCCCTTCATGTGCGTACACTGAGGTGGGAGAGATGGACGGCATGCTTTGAGAAACCAAAGGCCCTTCGAAGCAGACAGGCTCCATGTTTCTGTGTAAGTTTAGAATGTTAGCAATGTCTGAAGCAAATTACCAAACTTAGAAGTTTAAAACAACAATCTATAGCCATACTACCCTCAACCTACCTGATCTCAGAAACAAAGCAGGGTTGGGCCTAGTTAGTGCTTGGACAGGAGCAGTTTGAAACAACACCAATATATTATCTCATAGTTTCTGTAAGTCAGGAGTCTGGCATCTTCTGGCTGGGTCTTCTGCTCAGAAACTCACAGGCTAAAATCAAGGTGTCAGCTGGGTGTGTCCTCATCTGGAGGCTCAACTGGGGAAGGATCACTTCCAAGTGCCCTCAGGTTGTTGGCCAAAGCCATTTTCTTGGGACTCTCTGTATTCCCTGTATTCTTGCTATCAACCAGGAACTGCTCTCAAGCCCTTCACATCTTTGCCACATGGCCCCTGCATGAGCTCCTTCATGGTTTGAATCTCTTCCTCCAGGAAAGGCTCAGTCTCATTTTAGGGCTTATCTGATTAGGTCAATCCCACCCAGGATAATCTCTCTTTTGATTAACTAAATTCAGTGTATGTGGAACCTTAAAAACACCTGTGAAATCCCTTCATCTATCCCTTACAGGTATAATTTAATAAAAGATGTAACTCTCATCATAACTACAATGCCACCCACACTCAAAGGAAAGCAATTAAAATATTTAAAATAATGTCCCACTGTTGGCAATAATTGAATGAAATATATCTAAATCAAAGAGAAAGGGTTTCACTCGATAAAACCATAAATTGATAGATAATTTGACCATGTGTGTCAAGCATTTACAATCCAGCAGATCACTTATAGGATTTAACCCTAAAGAAATAACCAGCAATGTATGGGACTTTTTTTATTGTTTATACTATTGAAAATGATCTGGCCATGCATGGTGGCTCTTGCTTGTAATCCCAGCACACTGGGAGACTAGTGGAAGGATTGCTTGAGGCCAGGAATTCAAGGCAGGAGTGAGCTATGATTGTACCACCACACTCCAGCCTGAGCAAAGAGGGAGACCCTGTCTCAAAAAAAGAAGGCAGAAGGCAGGAAGGTAGGGAGGCAGGGAGGCAGGGAGGCAGGGAGGCAGGGAGGGAAAGACAAAAAAAATGATCCAAATGATCCAAATGTTTAACAGTATGAGACTGGTTAAACAAATTATGACACAGCCATGAGATGGGATGTTCTTCAGTAATGAAAGTGATATTATAAAATGAAAAAGAAACAAAAGTTTATTTTAAATATATGAATTCTATGACAGCCTGGGCCTGTTTTGCCTTCAGATCCATTCTTCCCCCTTCCCCGGTATTGATGGCTGGCGGGCCCTCTAGGCTGCATTTCCCAGGCTCCCAGGTCAGCTGGTTACTGGCTGGGTTCAGTCAAGGACAGGCAACAGCTGGAACCTGGAGAATAGGAAAAGGGATAGGCCAGGACATCTCTCCCTGCCTTCTCTGTCTTTGGCAGGATCTGTGGAGCGGCCATTTCTCCACCATGGCTCCAGTTCCTGCCAGAAGGGCCCACTGTGGTTCTAGCTTCCGTTCTAGTTTCCTTCTTCTAGGCACTGCTTCCCCACGGACTAACTGCTTCCATGGTCCCCAGCCAGGGGATGGCAGTGGCTTCCTGTGTATCTTCTGCTCAGTTTCCCTGACTCTCCCATCGTATGTATAACCAGTCTCCTGAATTCACTTCCCACTGGACAAAAATGGGAAGTTGGAGATAATGCATTCCCAAGACATGCAATTTACCCAAGCTCATGGAGCAGTGAAAAAGTCAGCAGAATAGTTTGTTTTTCTGGTTGGATTTCAACAACAAATGCCTTAAATCAAAAGTCTCAAGGGCAGACATTCCAAATCCTGGGCAATGATCCCTAATCTATCTTCTTCTTATGTGGACAATTCTATGTAACGAGTTGCTGGGTGAGTAGCCATAAGTTCCCAGTCCCTAAAACAAGTATTCACTTAACAGTAGCTCAACAACCACTCCCCCAGAGAAATGCCAGGTCACAGTGGTGGGGGTGGGGCCAGAAAGCTATTCAGCAATAGATTTATATTTCCTCATCTTTTCCCCTACTGAATAAACCAAAGTACTATTTTGCAAACTGAAATAATTTTCATTTCACAGATGAAAGATAAATGAAAAGATCAACATTTCCCCAAATTCCCAAAAAGTCTGTGTAAAAGCAGGCTTCTAAAAAGGATCATCAACTCCAGGATACTCACTTTTGCTAAATTCTCAATACTTTGTAGAGATATCATGTCCAGGTAAACGTTAAAATAATCTTACCTTGGGGACCTCATAAGATTTGGTTCTAGTCAAACACAATTATTCCAGGATGTATTTCAGAGTGACTCCAAATTCCCATCTGTAGCTAAACCAATCATTTCTGCCATTCCAAAAAATTATCATAGCTCAGAAGACCTATGTTAAAAAGACCAAAAAAAAAAGAATCAATTAGCATTTTAATATTAAAATGAAACTAATTTCCAGTAGCAAAATAATGGTTTTTAACCATGACACCTGCAGTTTCAGGCAAGTGGCAGACAGCCAAACATATCCATATTTGTGAGGTGTCCTAATATTAGGGAGGAAAAGATACAGAATTCTACAGTCATTAACTAGCCACATATTAGTTAACATAATATAGTTTTAAAGAACTTCCTGCAGCAGGAAAGGTATTCAAAATTTAACAAAGGGCCCCAAATCATTTGAAATGGACAAATTTCACTCTCCCATTTCATTGACCATCAGGCAAAAATGGAAGTTGGAGATAATGCATTCCCAAGACATGCAATTTGCCCAAGCCCATAGAGCAGTGGAAAAGCCAGCACAAAGATCTGAATTCTTAGATTTGTGTGACATAAGCCTGAAGATGATGCTAGAATATCTACAAGGTTGCTTTTTGAAAGAATGTTAATAGAACACCAAGAGAAAAAGTGTTTCCAATATAATCCACAATATCAAAATATAAAGAACACTTGTGAATACTATAATTGACACTCCCTCAATGCACAAACCTAAAAGGATTTTTCTACTTAGTGAACACATTGGTAAAAGGAGCCAGATGATCCTAAAGCAAAGACATCTTAAGAAAAAAATAGAACATGAAACGATACCATTTGTAATGATGCTAAGTTAAATACATCCCTCCCAGTGGTGGCGATCAGAGAAAAATAATGATATGCATTAATAAATATTCAAGTTGCAAATATAACACAAAAATGATTTTTGAAATGCAGTTTAATTACTTTAGAATCCTGTAGAACCAATTAAGAATCCACCACCAAGCACAACTGAGATTTTTCTCTTGGATAACCCGAAGACAATTCCACAAGTTTGATTAGAGAACACTTTCGGTAATAAATTTAAAGACTCACCACTTTGGGGCTGCATATAGGAGAGTATGGGCCTTGAGTAATTAGTTCAACAAGAGGGAAATGGCTTTAAATAACTGTATAAATATGAGTTGCTCAGAAAAAAAAAAAAAAAAAAAAAACTTGAAAATGTTCATCTCCCAGATCCTCCAACTTTATTAAGTATGTTTGTCCTTATGTCCACCCCAGGGCATGATGTGACCTTCTGCTATCAGAAAGAACTACACAATATAATTTATCAGAACCCATCATAATGAACTCCCCACATATTGAAAACCAAAATGACCTTTCCTGGCTAATATTTATCTTATTTTCTTCATACAAAAGGAACCACTGGGTATTCTTTTTTCAATTCATTAAAAAGATAGATCCATCAGTGGAAAGTAATGCGATCTAATAGTTCTTATGCCAGACAAGAAGCCAGGAGTTTAATTTTAGGCTGAGCAGTAACTCATTCAGTCATATTTTCCCAGAGTGCACCTGAGGCACTTACTTGAAAGAATTAACACTTTCTTGTCATGTCTTAGTCTGTTTTCTGCTGCTATAACAGAACAGAAATTGAGTAATTTACAAAGAAATTTATTTCTCACAGTTCTAGAGGCTGGGAAGTCCAAAGCACAATGGCAATTAAATTTCAACATGAGTTTTGGAGGAGACATTCAAGTCATAACATTCCACCTCTGGCCTCCCAAAACTCATGTTCTTCTCACATACAAAGTGTATTCATTCCATCTCAATAGCCCAAAAGCACCAATTCAAAAGCCCAATGTCCAGAGTTCCATCTAAACAGATATGAAACTCAAGATTCATCCCACCTCAAATGCCCTCCAGCTATAAGCCTATAAAATCAAAACAAGTTATCTACTTCCAAAACACAATGATGGAATAGGCATAAAATAGACATTCCCATTCCAAAAGGGAGAAATAGGAAAAGGAAAGAAGTAACTCATTCCCAGTATGTCCAAAACCCAACAGGTAAAACAACATTAAATCTTAAAGCTGGAGAAAAATGTCCTTTGGCTCTGTATGTCCTGCATCCTGGACATGCTACAGCAGGAACTAGGTTACCAACACCACCGGCAGCCCTGCCCCTGTGGCTTTGCTGGACCCCATCCACTCAGCAGCTCTCTTGGACTGGGGTCTTGTGCCTGCAGCTCTCCCAGGCTGGAGTTGTACACTGGCAGCTCTACATTTCGGGAGTCTCTGAGGTAGCCTCACTCCCATGGTTCCACCTAAGGACTGCCCCCTAGTACAAGCTCTCTGTGGTGGGTCCTCCCTCGTAACAAGTTGTAACAAGTTTCTGCCAGGACCCCAGACTGTCTGATACATCCTTTGGAATCTATGTGGAGGTGACCATGGCCCCAAGGCTCATGCACTCTATACTTCCACAAGATCAGCACCATGTGGATGCCATCAAGGCATACCACTTGTGACCTCTGAAGCTCTGGCACTAGCTGTACCTGGGTCTGCTTGAGGGGTGCTGCATTGGAATTTGGGGAGAATTCCAAGGCTGCACAGGGTATTGAATGCTGAGGTCCCACAGGTACCCCTCTTGAAATCTTGCCCTCCAGGTGCTAGCTTGCCTGAAAGATCTCTGAAATACCATCAGGATAATTCTCTCATTGTCTTTAACAGCACCTGGCTCCATCCTAGCTGTATCAATCTCTTTAGCAAATGGTTGCCTGACCACACCCTTAGTACTCTCTCCCAAATACACTGTTTTATTCTTCACATGGACAGGCAGAGAGTCTTCCAAATCTTTCTGTTCTGCTTCCCCTTTAATTGTAAATTATGTCTTTAAATAATGTCTCTATTCACTCATTTTACTGTAAGCACCCAAAAGAAGCCATGCAGCACCTTGAACACTCTCCTGCCCCATATCTAGATCATTGCTCTTAAATTCCATCTTCTAATGGAATCTTCTAAACCCTAGTGCATGGATACAATTCAGCCAAATTCTTACCATGTTAAAACAAGGATTGCCTTTACTCTGGTTTCCGATACCATGTTTCTCATTTCTGCTTGAGACTTCATCAGAATGGCCCTTATCATCCATATTTCTAACATTCTGATCACAACCTCTTAAGTGATCTCTAAGAAGTCTCAGACTTTTCCTACAGCTATTCTCTTCTGAGCCCTCACCAGAGCCACCCTTAACACTCCATTCACAGCAATACAGTTTTTCAGCATTTACTTCAAAACTGTTCCAGCCTCTACCCCGTACCCAACTCCAAAGCTGCTTCCACATTTTCAAGTATTTGCTATAGCAATAACCCCACTCTCTGTACCAATTTTTTGCCTTAGTCTGTTTTCTGCTGCTATAACAGAATATCCAAAACTGAAACAGAATACCTTTTAAAAAATCTATTTCTCATAGTTCCAGAACTGGGAAGTCTAATATCAAGGTGCCAGCATCTGGTGAGGGCCTTCTTGCTACATTATCCCACGGCAGAAGATGGAAGAGGAAGAGTGCTCAAGCGAGCAAGAAAGGGCTGAACTCGCTTGTATAACAATCCACTCTCACAATAAGGAACACAGCCCCCGAGATAATGTCATTAATCTATTCATGAGGGTGGAGGCCTCATGACCTAATCCACCTCTTAATGATCCTACCTCTTAATACCATCTCAATGACAATTAAATTTCAACATGAGTTTTGGAGGGGACATTTAAACCAAACTGTGTCACTTCTAAACTTCAGTACATTCAAGATCAATAACTTTGTGCATGGCACCAAAAGAAAGCATTTACTTGCAATCATTTTATTCTTGTTGTTTCCAACTATAACACAGTCCTTTCTATCACTCTGCTTCAAAAGTCATTTGTTTTTAAAGAGTCTCAGTGTTCTCAATGATGAAAGACATTGCCCATATCTAGACTAAGAACATTTTTTTAGAACATGTCTGGTCATTTTCGGAATGAACTAAAAAGATGGTGGATGCTGGGCTGCATTTTTCATCTTCTGCCTGATGTGTGGGTATTATGTGGAGACAGTCACGGATTTACTACAGAAGAGCAGAAAGCCTATTTATGTCTCCTGGCACCAAGAAACTTTGAGGTTCCGAGGCAGAAGAGACCATTCTTCAGATGTTTAATTTATTTCCATGTTACACAAGAAAGAATTCTACCTACACTTGATTTCTTATCAAGGAAAATAGAGAAGCTGTGCCTTCCTCTTCTCTTGATCTACTTGCCTCCATTATTGGTGGGGTGAATTCCCTCGGAGAACTATTCTTTTAGAATACAGTCATTCACTTGTAGATGAGCACCTTCAGAATACCTCTCCTGTTTACTATACCCACCTCACTCCACTTGAGAATCTGCAGAGCATTACATTTCCCCCATCTTTTCACTCTAAAACTCTGAAATGATGAAATACCAGTTCCTCTTAAAACTGAAAGACACACTGACCTTAAACCTGGATCTAACCATGAGGAAAATCAGATGAACTCAAATTTGAGAAACCTCCTGCAACATAATTTCTCTGCTTTCTTAAATAGTATCAAGGTCATGAAAGACCAAAAAAAAAAAAAATTAAATAAACATGAACATTGTCTCAAATAAAGGCAAGAAACATGGCAACCAAATGCAACTGTAATCTTACATTGGATCTTGGACCAGGAAAAAATAGCCACTCTCAGAATGAACTGTATGCCCACACAAAAACAAGGACACATATACGTAGCCATAAAGGACATTATTGAGAAAATCAACAGTATCTGAATATAGCCTGTAGATTGCATTACTGTGTTCTATCAACATTAAATTTCCTGATTTTAATCCTCATACTGTAGTTAAGAGAGAAAATGCCCTTGTTATTAAATACACCTTGAAATATTTAAGAATAAAGAGGAAAATGCCTCCCATTTATTTTCCAATGACTTTAAGAAAACATGGGAGGGAAGAAGGCAAGAGGAAAGAGAGAGAGAAGAGCAGGATAGAGGGAATGAAGAAGAGAGAGGGAATGAATGGATGCAAAAACAAATAAGCAAAAGGTAAGCAGCTAGGTGAATCAGGGTACAAGGTATATGGGAATTCTTTGTACTCTTCTATGAACTTTTCATTAAATTGGAAATGATACCAAATTAAGACATTAAATACATACTTAAAAGGCTTCAGTTTACAAAATATACTAAAATGATTGAGAGCTTATTGCCAATTCTAAACAATGAGGAGAGTGAAAGTTTGAATGTTCTGGTTGATTCAACTATCTGAGCATTCACCCAAGCCTCCAGAGAAGGTTTATTTGTTTTTACTTTAAGAACACTTACATAGCACCTGCCAGGAACCATGCACTTGTTAGTCATTTTACAATACAAACTCACTTTCAAAGAAGGATTTATTTACATCACGATATGGCATAGGTAGAAGCGGCTTGTCCAAGCTCACTTAGCTAGTAAGTGGCTGAGCCAAGATTCTAATTTATGCTGTCTGGTACCAAGGTATCTACAGTTTCAGTTCTAGTAAAAGCATTTCTAAAATATATCAGTCCCTTTTCATGCTTTAGTAAACAGGAGGGAAATAAATCTGTCTTTCTTCAGGACTTGAAGACATTGGTCATCAATCTGACATTAAAAATTCTGTCTGTGGCTGAATTTGTGTAGACAATTAGACTGAATTTGTTAGCAGACGCTGGGATTGTGCCTATGATGGTTTACATTAATGACTAAATAAATATTGCCTCATCTCTGAAAAGCTAGTGAAAAACAGTGGCACAGGCTTCTGATATGCTACTGATTTATTAAAGGTTAACTAATGTCATTTCCCAAATTAAGACCAAGTATGCAAGAATTACATACAGCTTGAGTGCCTTCGCCGCCATTTTTTTAAGCAGATGGAAAACAGCTGCACTTCTGAATAGAATTCTCTAAAACGTTTCAGTGAAGATATACTAGAGCCAGAACATCATACACAAAGGCTAAATTACTTCAGTTGATTTCTATGAAGGAATTCAGCACCAAAACATTACAAACAGATTTTTGTCTGTGCATCCACTCAAACTCATCTCCTAACACATTCAAATTCAAAAGCATTTTTGCAACAATACACAGCAAAACAGAATCTGCTTAATAACAAAAACAGCCCAAGTGCTACTAAACCACACTGCCCTTTCCCACCTGCCCATTCACCAGGGAAGTCTCCAAGCGCATCTTGCATCACCTCCAGAGTGAGGAGGTTTGGATAATTAGCTATTTCCAGACTCACCATCAGTTCATCTCTGACCTCCCGGGCTGAGATCTACCAGGATAGCCTGGTGCCTTCTGTACTCAGCCCCTTGGGTATTGGGGCACTAGTAGGAATAATTTTTTCAGCTAATGATGTAAGAGGTGACACCCTAAAGAGTTTAGACATTGTGGTAAATCATTTTTCCACACTAATTTCCACCCAGACAGATGATGGCAGTGGGAAATGTTTCAGAAATCAGCCATCTGGGTTTGGGGAGTAACTAGAGGGTTTTATGAGTGGAAGGGTAGGGATGGGGGGAGACTATCCCACTAAGTGATGTCTTTCCATTCTCATAATCAATAGAAATGTCAAAGCAGAACTTGCCTACATAAAACCATTCATCATTTCTCCAGACAGAAATGAGGAAAGATGTTTCCATTTCCAGTTGCTTAAATAACACAATCACATTGAATTGTCTTTAGAAATCTGCAAACAGCTTTTCCACCAAAGCATGCACAATGAAATGTAACTTCTCTCTTGACAAATATATCCTGAAATAAGGCAGGTATTAATGATCTTCTTATATTAAAGAGTGTGCTGATGAAAGTAAGTGTACTTAATAGGTTACCAACGTTTATGTGAATATATTTCAAGCACTGATACATGGCAGAACTTCCGCTGAGCTATCATTTATAATTATCACATATGCGGAATTACTTTTGTAATTTAGAGAATATTCATTGTCATATGTTAAAGCAGACATGTTTTTCCACCAATATGTGGTATACACCTGACATAAATTGCTTTTTATTGCTTGCTTAAAAATCATCAGTGAAGAATTTACTACTGAACCATTTTACAACATGCTAAAGCATGTTGTAAATGAGCCATTAAAGACAATAACTGTCTATTAAATACTAAAGAATTTTATAAATGGCATTTTAATTTCAAGTGTTACCAATACCATCTCATCTAAATTAGGTGGTAGAGAGTTGTTTTAGAAGAGTGAGAAGGTTGGAGGGGGGTGGATGATGAGAAATCAGTTAATGGGTACAATGTACATTCATCAGGTGACGGATACTCTCAAAGCCCTGCCTTGACCACTACACAATCTACACATGTAACAAAACTGAACATGTGCCCATAAATATGTACACAGAAATAAGATTCTTCTCCCATTTTTAAAAAGGGCTCTTCTAGTCACAGATGATTTAAATAAATAGACATGTTATGTTTATCTAAGGTTTACACTCTGTCATTTTAAGAACTGAGAAATTCCTTAAAATCACAGCATCGTCAGGTGAGTGCACTGATACATTCCTTCCTAATGGATATACGGTCAAACCAAGCATTTCGTTAATGAAGAAAAACTCTAGTCTTCAAGTGATCGTGAAGTAAAAAGTACAAAAGCAATCACTGCTAAGTAATACTGGATAATTGAGATCCGGTATACATAAAACTGAAAACTTAGCTGGCAAGTTACATAAAATAAAATGCGCTCACCAAAATCAGCACTACCCAGCATGGCTCCACAGCTCGTTGTCCAAATGAAATTGCCCAGGTCTGGGGCTGAACAAATGTAAACGGTAATGACAGTTTAGCCATAAATCTCTCAAGGCCCAATTATCCTTACTGCAGAGGGTTTATTTCTTTTAATTAAACCAGTTTTTAATTGGAAATTTTCCTCTCATTTCTCATTTTTCAAATATTCAAAACAGAATGTCTAAGGATTTTATTTAACATAATCAATAGCCAACACAAATTTTGGAGACTATCTACAAGTTGCCAAGTAGTTGAATTTTATCTGAAAAGTTTTTACATGATAGGATCTAACTTCTACATAAAAAAAATTTGTAAACATTAACTAATGGGTCTTCTAATACTATCATCATTACTGTGGGCAGGTGGGAGTCTGTTTACTTATAACCAGAACATAAAGTTCTTGAGGGGAGGATAATGTCTTATTTCTCCTCTACCCCAACTGCTAGTATAATACCTTGCATACCGTGGAAATTAAATATGTTTGTTAACAAATGAATAAATGTAAGCCCCCCGTTTCACTCCCAAATGAATGGACATTTAACCTCTATGCTTCCCAAATTCCTCATCTGTAAACAAATATAGTTTAACTGGATGACCTCCAAGGTATCTTCCAGCTGTAACAATAACTCGCAGACCATTTTAGGAAAAGTACAGTGTGATTTAGCTACTGTTAAAAAACAGCTCACGAATCTATATACACAGTAAATTCAGCCATGAGTGGATTACATGGCAAGACAAAGCCCATCACAGACAATATTGGCCATTCTAATCTATTAGTGGGATAAAGGCTTCTTAAAAGCTTAATCTAAACCTGTATTACATTTCAACCTTAAAATCATCTTTTGTTTGACAATGGTGCCCTCCTGTGGGCAAAACAAGGAAATATTTTGACCATGTTAACATGTTAACTGGTTTACAATATGAATGTTTTTATTATAATTACACCTTTAAATTTTTAATAAAGCCATATTTATAAATAGAATGCAAACTATCCTTAAACATTAGATATAATTTAAATAACACTATCACACTAAATAGTATTACCAAAAGAAAAAGTTAAATCAAAATATACTAACAGCTTCTAAATGAAATGGTAATTACTTCTACGGAATACTGCACCTAATAAATGCAGGCTTAGTGGGATTCAGTATTTGTTGGTTCTTCCTGTTACTTTTTTTTTTTTTTTTTTTTGAGAAAGAGTCTCACTCTGTCACCCAGGCTGGAGTACAGTGGTACAATCAGAGGTCACTGCGTCCCTCATCTCCAGGACTCATGTGATCATCCCACCTCAGCTTCCCGGGTAGCTGGGATGATAGGCGCACATCCCCATGCCTGGTTCATTTTTTGTATTTTTAGTAGAGACGGGGTTTTGCCATGTCGCCCAGGCTGGTCTCAAACTCCTGGGCTCAAGCGATCCTCCTGCCTCGGCCTCCCAAAATACTGGCGTGAGCCACCACGCCTGGCCCTGTTACTTCTATAACACAAGTCTATGCTACGAACTATCAAAGGTCCTAAGCTATTTTAAGATGTTCAAACACCCAGCCTGTGTGTACTGAAAGCAGACTCAGCACTGGCATTATACTGGGACATGCTGGGGGAAATTAAGAAGACTGATTCTTGTCAATTCAAGACAAAGCTAACTGGAAAGGACAAAACACACAAGGAGCAGCCAACAGACTAGGCCATTCAATATTTTGCAGTGTGTTTTAGCATAATGAAAACAAAGACTTGAACCATGTGGAAAAGGGTAAGATCACTGGGGACTGCTGTAATCCAGGAAACCTTCCTGGAAAAGGCAACAGCACAGAACAGTAAAAGAAAAGATGGAAAGGAGTAAAGAGAAGTTTGAGGGTGTTTTTGGGTTTTTTTGGTTTTTTGTTTGTTTTTTTGAGACAGAGTTTCACTCTTGTTTGCCCAGGCTAGAGTGCAATGGTATGGTCTCTGCTCACTGCAACATCCACCTCCCAGGTTCAAGCAATTCTCCTGCCTCATCCTCCCAAGTAGCTGGGATTACAGGTGCACACCACCATGCTGGGCTAATTTTTGTGGGGTTTTTGTTTTGTTTTTGTCTTTGAGATGGAGTCTCACCCTATCGCCCAGGCTAGAGTGCAGTGGCACAATCTCGGCTCACTGCAACCTCCGCCTCCCAGGTTCAAGCAATTCTCCTGCCTTAGCCTCCCAAGTAACTGGGATTACAGGCACACCCCACCACGCCCAGCTAATTTTTGTATTTTTAGTAGAGACAGGGTTTCACCATGTTGGCCAGGCTGGTCTCAAACTCCTGACCTCAGGTGATCTGCCTGCCTCGGCCTCCAAAAGTGCTGGGATTACAGGTGTGAGCCACCACGCCCAGCCTTAATTTTTGTATTTTTAGTAGAGATGAGGTTTCACCATGTTGGCCAGGCTGGTTGCAAACTCCTGACCTCAAGTGATCCACCCACCTTGGCCTCCCAAAATGCTCATGGGATTACAAGTGTGAGCCACCGTGCCCAACTGTTTTTGGTTTTGTTTGTTGTTCTTTTTGATGTAAAAGGTCTATATATGTGTGTGGGCTTGTTTTGTTTTGTTTTGATTAGATTAGGTGGGGGGAGGGGAAGAGCCACTAAAGGCTCTACTCATGTAGAGAAAAGAGGAGAGGAGCTACAGTGGGGAGGGGAATTAGCTATTCACAGGGAAGTTAGAAGAGCCAGCACAGCCTCCATGCTCTATTTCTGCATTCAATGGGTCACCTCTGCATGATTCATTCAACAAGAATTTTTTTTTTTTTTTTTATCAACTCTCTGTGCCAGAGCCTGTGCTGGGTACCGGACACTGAGGGTAGACAAGGTCCCCAGTGTCCTGGAGCTTGCATTATAATGTGGGGGGACAAACAGGTAAACAAGCATAAATAAGGTAACTGTGGGCTGAGAGAAGCATTATAGAGAAAACAAAAGTGAACAATGTGATGGAGACTAGCTGAGCTCGGAGGAAAAGAGGTTAGCTACTTGGACTGGGTGTTCAGGGATGGCCTGGCCTCACTGAGAAGGTGACTGTGACATCATGGTGAATTACATAATGTGACCTTCCAAGGGAAGCATATTCCAGGTAAAGAGACAGCACAAAGGACCTGAAGCTAAAATAAGCTTGGTGTGTTCAGGAGCGGAGAGGTAGCTAGGGCGGCCAGAGGGGAGTAAGCAAGGCAAAGAGAGGTAGGAGGTAATGTCAGGTAGCAGGTGACAGAGAGGTATCTGGGGACAGATCAGGCAGAGAAGCTTGTAGGCTACAGTGTACCATTAGAATTTTATTCCAAATGTGGTATGAGAGTTTTAAGCAGGAGAGAAACAGGAGATGGTTTAGGTTTTCACAAGAGCCGTCCAGCTGCTGGGTAGAGAATGTCCTGATGTGGGGACAGGATCAGAAACAAGGAGTCTACTGTAGCCATCCAAGCAAGAGATGGTGATGGCTTGGAGCAGGATGGTGACAACAGAGCCCAAGAAAAACTGATCATCCAAGGCCAAACATAGCACCAAGCACACAACAGGTTCTCGATAAATCTGTGAATGAATGAGTGCTTAAGTGAGTCAGTGAGCAAAACGTTATTATCAGTCTTGCCATATGCCATTGGTTTTTTACCTCTCTCTAGAGCTGGTGTCTGTCTCGTGGGTAAATACAACAAATACTGACACAGATGGCCTGAAGAGAAGAAAAAGTGGCAAACACCTATTGACTGCTTGTTCGCAGACTAAGGTTTTGACGAGAAGTACAAGGGAATGAATTTGGCCAGCTATCTGGAGAGTAGGGTACCAGTGAAGCCCAGGCCTCTAAATGGGGTCCTCTCACATCCCCGCTGGGTATCTCAGACACTCCACATGGGAGCAAACTACCGAACTACCTGTAAGGTCCAAGTTTCAATAATACTAGTTTTTATCTTATGGACACTGTATTTCATACAATCTGTTGTTTTTGTTTTGATTTGTTTTGATTAAGACAAAGTCTCAGTCTGTCACCCAGGCTGGAGTGCAGTGGCATGATCTCAGCTCACTGCAACCTCCGCCTCCCAGTTTTAAGTGATTCTCCTGCCTCAGCCTCCCAGGTAGCTGGGACTAAAGGCACACGCCACCATGCCTGGCTAATTTTTGTACTTTAGTAGAGACGGGGTTTTGTCATGTTAGCCAGGCTGGTCTCAAACTCATGACCTCAAGTGATCCTCCCGCCTTGGCCTCCCCAAGTGCTGGGATTACAGGCATGAGCCACCACACCTGGCCTAATCTAGTTTTTTACTCTTCACTTTGGCTACTAGGAAGCTGAGAGCCAAATTTATAGTTCATCTTCGTAAGTGAACAGGACCTTTCACCATGCCTTTTATATGCTAATCTTATGCTTAATTATGCATATCCTTATTTTTGGCCAGGCTCGGTGGCTCATGCCTGTAATCCCAGCACTTTGGGAAGCCGAGGAGGGCAGATCACCTGAGGTCAGGAGTTCGAGACCAGCCTGACCAACATGGTGACACCCTGTCTCTACTAAAAATACAAAAATCGGCCAGGCATGGTGGTACATGCCTGTAATCCCAGCTACCTGGGAGGCTGAGGCAGAAGAATTGCTTGAACCCAGGAGGCAGAGGTTGCAGTGAGCTGAGATCATGCCATTGCACTCCATTCTGGGCAACAAGAGCAAAACTCCGTCTCACAAAACAAAAACTTATTTTTCCCTTTATCTCTCATTTCAATGTTATTCTTAAAGGCGCTCTCAAATCTGTTTTGATGAAGACATACAAAAATGAATATATCAACAAGACATCATATACTATAACAGGTCCAAAGTTCAGATTGTCCTAAGAGTCTCTTCATTGACTCTCCTTTTCTCTACCCATCCTACTTGCCAGAACAAAACTCAAAATTTCCCCCTTGACATGGTTACCTCAGGTGAAAGCATTCTTTCCAAATGAAAACTGTTACCCAGATTGTACATCAAAGGAAGTCCCAGGCAACAGATCACACGATCACACCAGGATTCATTGACCGATTTCCTGGTGGATAGCAAGGTTGTGAGGGAATGGGACAAAGGACTGGTCAGGTTTGGTTTAAGGTAAATAGGAATGGGAGGAACAAGGTCCAGGACATGTGGCACAGGGAAGTGAGTGCAGTCAGGAAAGCTGGAGAAGGACAAGGTGAAAAGGGGGTGAGATGGGAAGGGACCCCAAGGAAACACATTTTACAGCTTGAGCAAAGGTCAGTCTCGACCAGCAGTGATTCAGAACCAGTCGCTTCATCTGAAATTAAAATCTACATGTTATGTGTGATCCAAGAATCCGGAAAAGTGTTCACAGACCCTAGAAAATATTGAAAGGCATATCTGACTGTTTTGCCCTCGTGTTTAAGTCAAGGGAAGAGAATCAAAGAATCTGTTATGATAATGATTTAGCATATGTGGGCCAGGCCCTGTGGCTCGTGCCTATAATCCCAGCACTTTGGGAGGCCAAGGTGGGCGGATCACCTGAGGTCAGGAGACCAGCCTGGCCAACATAGTGAAAACCCATCTCTACTAAAAATACAAAATGAGCCAGGCATAGTGGTATGCGCCTATAGTCCCAGCTACTAGGGAAGCCGAGGCAGGAGAATGGCTTGAACCTGGGAGGCGGAGGTTGCAGCAAGCCGAGATCGCGCCACTGCACTCAAACCTGGGTGACAGAATGAGACTCCATCTCAAAAAAATAAAAAATAATTTAGCAGATATGTACTCTGGGTCAAATACTGGACCAATCAAGCACTTTATATCTCATCTTGTTGAATCCTTAGAATAACCCTCTAAGGAAGTCCGTTTTGTTTTGTTTACATCTCTGTTTAACAGGGGAGAAAATAAGTAAGTCCACTTACTTACCCAAGTATACAATATAGGTGGTAAAGTCAGGATTCCAAACTGGACTGGGAGATTCCACTACCTGGGAAGAAAAGGTAGTGTCGACCAGCAAAAAGCTTGAGAAAACAAGAGGAGGAATTGAAGTAGGTAGTAAGTGGTCAGCCAAGACCTTCTGAAGACTGAAGTCTGGACACTACAGAAAGCCCAACTCAGAATATTTCTCGGGTCGAGGATGCAGTTGCTAAAGACGGAGTCTTCCCAACACTAGCCATAGTTGTGTAAGAAATATATCACATAAATTTCAGCCACATATCTACTTTTCCATGTGTAAACTTTAGGAAATAAATGAAACACCTTTAAAATATTTCCAATGAAAATTTAGCATCCAAACTGAGAGGCTAAGTGTAAAATACACACCAAATCTTAAAGCCTTAGTAGAAAAAAGAACTGCCTGATTAATAATTTTTAATATTCCATGTAGAAATATTATTTTAGAATAGCCAGCTAAATAAAATATAATATGAAAATTAAGCATAAAATTCAGGCACACTGGTATAACCAACAGTGGTTTTCCACAGACAAAAATATACCCTGGATTTTTTTTTTTTTTTTCTTCATTTCAAAAAAAAGTTTTTGGCATTCACAGAAGGCTTCTTAAACTCCTTCCATGGTTTGACATCATTGACTCAGATAAAGGCCTAGGAAGCCATTCCTCTTATTCAGGATCTAAAAAAGCAGCAGCTCACATTTATAATGCATTACAACTAGAACCTGAGGCCTAAGAAACGTCTATGTCGAGTCCACAGTTTCAAACACAAATTCACTCATCAAGGCTTTGTTCGGGCATCAGGGAAACATCCTGGCAGCAAGTATGCCTCTATAAGGAAATATTGGGTCGCGATCTCATAACTCCAACACACAGGAGATGCACCACACACTTTAGGAGACTTCTAAAGCAGAAAAACACAAGACATTAGGGAGAATGACCTCTCTTCCTAGTTTATGCCTTCAAGATATTAAATGTACTATTCATCCCCAAAAGAAGAAATGCATATAAAAACTAAGACCACCATAATATGCAGTGTAATATAAAAATTAATATCTGGAATGCAAATTTATTTTCACCACCTAAAAGACATTTAAGCTTTAATTAAAATAATAGGCCGGGCATGGTAGCTCACACCTGTAATCCCAGCACTTTTAGAGGCCGAGGTGGGTGGATTGCCTGAGCTCAGGAGTTCAAGACCAACCTGGGCAACATGGCAAAACCCCGTCTCTACAAAACACACACACACACACAAAATTAGCTGGGTGTGGTGGTATACACCTGTAATCCCAGGTTCTGGGGAGGCTGAGACATGAGAATCACTTGAACCTGGAAGGCAGAGTTTGCAGTAAGCCAAGATTGCGCCACTGCACTTCAGCCTGGGTGACGGAGTGAGACTCTCTCTTAATAATAATAATAATAATAATAATAATAGAGGTGCCTGGAAACCATTAATTCCAAAGTACCTTTGGTAACTGGGGCCAGAAGGAACAGAAGCCATATAATTCCAATATTATCCAGCTTTTCCCAGCCTTCCTGCCACAGCGTCTTTGCACATGGCAGTCCTTCTGTTCAGAGTCAAACACATTGTTCTCTCCTCCACTAAGTTAACTCCCACTCATCCTTCATATCTCAGGGCAAATATTACCACCTCAGAGAAGCATTCTACTCATTAGCTAAAATCCCAAATTTTAATCTTTTCTTCTTGGTACTCTCTAGAACTGCATTTTTATACTCACATGAGAACTCCCTACAGACTGGAGCTCTATGAGGGCAAAGATCAGGCCTCTTCTCTTAGCATTGCTTCTCATCTGTAGCCCTTTAACAGAGCAAGTACAAGGCACTCAACAAATACTTGTTGAATCAATGAATGAATTTGAAAACCTAATCAGGCTATCCCATTTCCTTTACCTAATAAATTGGGTTTTTCAATCACAGTTTCCACTTTGCAGTGAAATTTTTAACCAAAGATGCTTTCCTAGACATTGACCTAATTCACAACTACTGCTTTCACTAAGGAACATCCCCAGCCCCTATCAAACCTTCTAAGAAAGGCAGGGCAGCATGGTTTGTTATGTAGTTCAGCCACCCAAGGCTAATTCAAGCCAAGCCAAGGGAAGTTTCCTCTTCCTGCAACTTAGAACTGAGATTGAGAAACAGCTAATCATTCTAGAATTAGCTGTCAAGGGAGGAATATATACATTTAGGAGGTATGGGGTGGCCAGCTTTCCCTCATCCATGCAGGGGGTACAAAGAAAGCCGGACTTCACAGAGACAGGAGTGACACAGATGCACACAAAGCAGAAATGAGACTAGAAGAGGATGATCCAGGTCCCTGAAGGTCATTCTATTTTTAATTCCAAGACTTTCCTTGGCCTGCCTTTGTGCCTTCCCTTGAATTCCTCAAGAACTCTTATAGCTATTTCACTCAAAAAAAAAAATATTCTCATCTTTGCTTGGCCTCGCTGGAGTTCTGTGTTGATCTAAATAGAATTATCCCATTTCATAGATAGGAAGAAATGAGCCCCCAGAAATTACCTTCCCAAAGTTACAGAGCTAATTAGTTGTAGAGCGGGGCTTTACACCCAAGCCTTCTGAGACAAGGGAAACTCTGTCTGTGCTACCCAATTAGTAGCTACTAACCATATGTGACTATTTAAATTTAAATTTAACTAAGTAAAATTTAAAATCAAGTTCATCAGTTCCAGGAACCTTATCTCAAGTGCTCCATAGCTCCATAGGGTAATATTGTCATATTGGACAGTACAGTTCTAGAACATCTATTTCTACTATTGCAGAAAGTTACATTGAATAGCACTAGATCCTTGAAGGATAAGCCCTCTCTATTTGTAAAATCTGAAACAAACTGCAAAAGCTGAATTTGGCTGATACCAAACACAGTGGAACACACTGGAATGAGGGCAGATCTTGCCACCCCAAGGCTTGGGTTCTTCTCCTCTTTACATCCTTTCAGTGGGCAAATCATTAGACTTCTCTGAACCTCAAGCTCTTATCTGAAAATGGATTTGGAAATAACTACCTGGGTCACTCCAATGTTCAAATGAGGCATGGTACAGTGAAGGGCTCTGTACATTGCACTTATACTAACAATAGTTGTTATCATTAATAACAGCAGCAGCTAACATCATTTCTAGAGCCTATATAAGAACTCTGCTATAAGAACTTTCAATGCATTAACTCATTTAATCCCCTCTAATGTACTTTGAGGCAGCTGCTATCAGTATCCTCACTTTACAAAGAAGGATATTTGGAGGCAGAGAGGTGATGTGATGTGTCCAAGGTCAGCTACCACGTGGCAAAGCTTGAATCTGAACCCAGGTTCCAAAGTCTGCCCTCTTAACCATCTGGCAACTCTGTCCTTCTAAGATCTCAAAGTGGGTATTCCACAATCAATGCATTCACTCCTCCCTCTCTTTTACCCATACCACCATTTCCTTTCAGCTAATACTTATTCACTTTTTTTTTTTTTTTTTTTTTTTTTTGAGACAGGATCTTAATTCTGTTGTCCAGGCTGGAGTGCAGTGGCATGATCATGGCTCACTGCAGCCTTGAACTCCCAGGACCAAGTGATCCTCCATCTCAGCTTCCAGAATAGCTGGGACTACAGGCACATGCTACTATGCCTAAAGATTTTTGTATTTTTTGTAAGGCAGGGTTTCACCATGTTTCCCAGGCTACTCTCGAATTCCTGGGCTCAAGCAATCCACATACCACAGGCTCCCAAAGTGCTAGGATTACAGATGTGAGCCACTGTGTCCAGCCTCATTCCCATTTTGTATGCATACTCTAGTTACAACCTTGTCTTTTGGTCTTTCTCTTTTAACGTGTTTCCCTTATATGTATATATTTTTGTATACGGGTATGAGAAACAACCAGAACCTTACCGGACATGAAAACACTTGACATCCAAACAAGAAGCAGACCTGTTCACCCTATAACATTATGCAAAGTAGCAATCAGCAAACAGATCCTGCTTGAGAAAACCTGACAAACCAAGTTAGTAAAATCACTTTCCAAAGTATTTTCAATCTAATAAGTAATTTCAGACATCATTGGTTCTCCCAATCAATGGCCATTTCTATAATAGATGAAAGGAACCGAAAAAAAAAAAAAAATTCAGGGACAAGACTCTGGAGAGCGTCCCAGCACCCTCCCTCTTCTTGTTAACATTTATCTGTCCTGTAACAATGGCAGGCACAGTACTAGCCAATGCTTTTACTCAACCAATGTCTTCCTAGCATCTCTTGGTAGTCAGATGCTGGAGCAAAGGGTCACCCACCTACCTAGAAAACAGGAGCTTCAGCACAAGTTATAAAGCAACTGCCAACTTTGAGAATGGGATTCTGAACCTGGGGTCCTTGCACAGAATCAGGGGTCCATAAACTGGGATGAGAAAAAAAATGACATCTTAATATTTATGAGCCTCTGTTTGAAATTCATCTGTTCCTTCAATTATGTCAGCAACAAGCCACATGGGTATTTAGCAGTTCCTATGACTTGGCCACAAATAGAAATCATAGGTATTTTCAAATCTCATTAAAGTTTATCAGCAAGAACTCAAAATGCGTGTCCATCAACAGCCTCATAATCATATGTAGTTAATGGGCTTGCTTGAAGATCATGTTGTTAAATGAATACAGAAGCACATATATTCTATATCATAAAATGTTTTAATGTTTTGATCACTACATTTCCATATAATGGTTTCCTTTGAAATCCAATGAATTTTGTTTAATGTGGGGTTTTTTAACTTTCATTTTAGGTTCAGAGGTATATGTACAGGTTTGTTAGATAGGTAGATTGTGTGGCACAGAAGTTTGGTGTACAGATTATTTCATCACCCTGTTTTATGTGTTTTAAAAACATTGTTATGAGACAGGATCCACTGGCTTCACCAAACTTCCAAAGGGACCGATGGCACAGAAAAGGTTCAGGAATCTCTATCCTTGGAGGTGACAAAACCATACCTTTGATGTGCAACATCGCAGCTGCCTCCTCCCTCTTTCCTCCTTCCCATCCCATGTGAGCCTAACCTATAACCCATCAATTCTTCCAGAAGTTGGAAAGAAAACTGACAGATGATGCAATGCCTTCTGTATAAGGCATACACCAGTCACAAAAGCACCAGAAAACTGTTGCAGAATGGTTTTTAGAAGGTTAAAAAAAAAAAAAAAAAAAAAAAAACAATTTGCCATGTATAGAAAGCTCCACCGTTTCAAGTGCCTCTTGCAACCACTATCCTATAATGTATTCCAACTTGCTAGTGTAGAAATGGCCTCATTATCCCCACAGAGGTCCTTCAGAAAGCCTATTTCAAAGCAAGCACCTCTGAAAGTGAGCCCACAATCTAAAAGCCTGTGCTATAAATACGCATGCCCTGGGAAGGCAACAGCAAGTTTAATTCCATGATTGCATCTTTAAGAAGGAAACCAGGAGAGCCATAGGCCAGAGAGCTGCTCAGTAAACAGCTGTGAGAAAAAGGAGATGACGTTTCTAAGACATTTAGGAAGACGGGTGTCAGAAGTCCAAAGACAAAGAGATCTTTGTCACTGTGAAAGATAAAATACGTAAGCATGCAAATAATAGTAAAGAGGTTGATAAAAGTTTCCCAATTTATATTGCAAGTGTCTATGCAGGCTATGACAAAGGACAGGCAACAATGAAGTAAAATTACCAATACAAATGGGGTCTTAGGGTAGGTTTTCCCCAAAGCAGAGCCTTGGACAAGGACTTAACACAAGAATGCATGATCAAGGTTACTGATGTGAGCAACGGAAGCTGGATGCCACCAGGGGCTCCCAAGAAGCATAGAGATGCTTCTGGAATCATCCACCGAAAGACAGGAGGTGAGGCCATTTATTTATCAACTCCTCACTTCCGCTGACTCAGAGGCATTAACTTCCATGCACTGAGGAATGCCCAGTGAGGAAGCTGGCAAGAGAATTGGCGAATGCTAGGGATGGGAACTGGCCTTGCAGCTGTGGCCAAAATCAGTGGAGGCTAAAGAGATGTGACACATGGTAACACAGGTGGCTGCTACCCATAACCAAATACGGAACGTAAGCTTTTTTCCTCAATAGCAGCTCCCCCTGCATTAAATTTTAAAATCCATCCCCTCTCCAAATATTTTTGAGCCCCAACTATGTGCTACACACTGCCTGCAGACACTGGGACACCACAATGACCAAGCCAGGCAAGGTCTCTGCTTTATGTATTTATTTATTGAGACAGAGTCTTGATCTGTCACCCAGGCTGGAGTGCAGTGGTGCAATCTTGGCTCACTGCAACCTCCACCTCCCGCCTCCTGGGATAAAGCAATTCTCCTACCTCAGCCTCCCGAGTAGCTGGGACTACAGGCGCGTGCCAGTATGCCTGGCTACTTTTTTGTATTTTAGTAGAGACGGGATTTCACCATGCTGGCCAGGATGGTCTCTATCTCCTGACATCATGATCCGCCCGCCTCGGCCTCCCAAAGTATTTGGATTACAGGTGTGAGCCACTGCACCCAGCCAGTCTCTGCTTTCATACTCCTTATATTCATAAAAAAGTAATATGTCAAGATATTGATTTTAAAGGTAGATCAAAGAAAGAGTGATGAGGAAAGGGAAGCAGTCAGAGAAGATAATTTAGCAAGGGGTCAGGGATTGTCATTTTCAGCTGGAGCCTGAATGACGAGGAGGAGACAGACCAGAGACACGTGGAAGAAAAGCATTTAAGCAGTGGGAACAGCATGTTCAAATGCCCTGAGGTGTACGGATCACTAGTCAGTGCAATCTCCCACAAAGTGGGGAGAAGGGAACATCTGTTATAACCAGGAGTTCTCATTGGTCAGGAGGTAAACCTACCATGGAAATTTGTTTTCAGATGGTGATGAGATCTGTACAAGAAACTAGGTCCTCTCCTGGAGCAGGCTTCCAAGCAAGCCAAAGCTTTTGTTGCTTTCTTTGTTTCTTGCTAAATTGCCATCCATGGATCACTGAACTTGAAGTTTCACTGTGTTAACTGGGCCTAAACCAAAGTGAAAATCCCAAACTGCCTGAGTCCCAGGGCATTTGGGAAAGGAAAAAGCAAAAATAAACAATAAAGTAAATTCACATCTGAGGAAGAGGAGGAGCAAGTGGGAATGGATAGACATGAAGCAAAATAATGTTGTATGTACACAGCAGGTCAGATGTGGAAGTAGGATGTGGAGTAGACATTCTTCAAAGGAACAAGTGTCCTTCCTCAAAATGGCAAAGCTGGCACTGCCTCTCTGTCCCTTGTTCACGTCCTGGGCGATGATACATTGATTGACATAACAGAAAATCAGGTATTGATTTCACATGTCCCTCCCTGGGCATTAGAATTGAAGATCTTGCCAGCTGACTGCTCCTTAATTTCAATTATTTGGGGTCTTTTAACCTTGAGGGACTCAGTATGCAAATAATAAGAGCTGCTATGAGACAGCTTTTATTTAGCACTAACGATGTACCAAATACTATGCTGAAAACTTGTTTACATTAGTTCATTTGAATCTTGCAACAGCCTTCTGAGACAGGGACTACCTAAGAGACAGAGAGGTTAATAATTTGGGAAAGGTTGCAAAGCTGCTACGTAGGGAAGCTGGGATTTAAACCTGTGAGGGTCTGGCTCCAGAGTCCTTCTCTTAACAACAGCTCTAGGGCTTTGTTAAATCAGTGTCAACCAGAGAGTGGACTTTCCATGACGCTGGTGCTTTAAAGGTGTTGCCTTTAAAACCTGCCTGTATATAGACAGCACCCTTTATCTTGTACAAAACTCACTGTCATCTGCACCTGGCATGGTGGCTCACTCCTGTAATCTCAGCACTTTGGGAGGCCGAGGCAGGTGGATCACCTGAGCACAGGAGTTTGAGAGGAGCCTGGGCAACATGGAGAAACTCCATCTCTCCCAGAAATACAAAATATTAGCTGGGCATGGTGGCGCATACCTGTGGTCTCAGTTATTTGGGAGGCTGAGGTGGGAGGATCACTTGAGCCTGGGAGGTGGAGGCTGCAGTGAGTTGAGATTGCGCCACTGCACTCCAACCTGGGTGACAAGAGTGAGACCCTGTCTCAAAAAAAAAAAAAAAAAAAGTCGGGTGTGGGAGGAGAGAAATAACTCATTGCTGCCTAAAAACCAGTTTCCACAGTACATTACACCCATCATGAAAAGGTTTCAATAAAGTGACTTTGGCCAAGAGGGAGGGAAGCAAAAAAGCAAGGGAGAGAATATTTAGAGAAATTGATGCTCCGCTAATATCCAAAGTAGCCAAAGAAATTAATGCTCATTGTCCAAAGAGAAGGTGGAGGCAAAGATATGCACCAACTGTCATTCTCAGTAGAATAGCTTTCTTTCTAGCCAGCTCTTTAAAGTCATCTGCTTTGGTGAACGCCTCGCTCCTCATATGAAAACTCTTCAGCTGCTGATACAAGTGTCAGGAAGGCAAAAGGCTAGAATGAGCTGAGCCTGGCAGAAAGTGCAAAGAGCTACAAAAGGGCTATTTCTGTTACGCTCAGGGCAAGGAGAACAGCAAGACGACATAGGTCTGCCGCCTGGAGAGGGTGGTGTGATACTAACAGTGACAGCAAGTGCAATTACTCAGCCTCCAGTCTGCATCTGTGTTCCCTCAAGATAGAGGAGATGCTTTCCATAGAGGGGACAGGAGACACTGTTTCAGGGAATTGAGACCCAAAATAAGGTGCCACGATTGTCAGAGTGCCTGCCCTCTCTAAATAAGTCTGAGGCTCCTGGCCCTGATGAATGAAAGCCCAGGCTACTCGTGGCATGAAGTCTGAAGTAGCCACAACATCGGTGGTAAACTCTGAAGAATCCAGAAGAATAGGAGATGTACCAGCAAATAAAAAGGAATAAAAATACAAGTTGTGCCAATCATATGTCAGTAAGCATCATGCCAATCCCAGACAGACTTCTGTAATGCATTATTAACAAGGGGGACAGGGCGAACACTCAATGCAGTAATGATTACTTGGAATCAGCATGGATTCGCTAAAAATAATTCATACCAGGCAATGCTCATTCCATTTTTTTCATACTCACGGAAGCTGGTGATCAAGAGATTACTATGGTTATAAAATCTGGAATTCAGCAAGGCATTTTGACTAACTTTTCCATATAACTAACTCCAATGCAAAAATATTTTAAAATGTAGACTGGACGTAATGAAAATAGGTAGACTAAATAACCCTGTAAAAGTACCGATTAACCATATCTACATCAATTTAAAATGTCCCTTTTAGGGACTCCCTAAGAGAAAGAGAGGTTAATAATTTGGGAAAGGTTGCAAAGCTGAGAAGTAGGGAAGCCGGGATGTAAACCTGTGGGGGTCTGCCTCAAGAGTCTTTCTCTTAACAGCTCTAGGGCTTTGTTAAATCAGCCCTATCTCTAGTGGGAAGCCACTAGGCTCTATCCAGAGCCTGTCCTATTCACTTTCCTATCAATAACTTGGACGGCGATATTGCCATCATTCCACTAAATTTGGGAATGACCTGAAGCTAAGAAGGGAAACAGCCACTCTAAAAAATGAGAAGCAAAACTGAAAAAAAAAACAAAAAAAAAAAACAAAAAAAACATCAAGGTGACCGATTCACTGAAAGTAAGACGGAATTCTCCAGAGGTAAATGCAAAACATTAAGCATGAGTTTAAAACTTTTAAGTGGACAAACAGTGGAGAGAAGAAACAGTGCTCTCCGCATGGAAAAGGACTGCACATAAAATGTCTCGATGGTAAATTCAAGATGAGTAAGTCATACAATATGGCTGTTAAAAACATTCATCTTATGTTTCATTAACAAAAGTATACTACTCAAAACTAGAGAAGGGATAGTTCAATTATACTCTGAAGTAGCTAGACCAGAATCAACAATAGCCTATTTTTAGTTCCATTTAATAAGCATGGCAACAATCCAGGGTTCATTCAGCATCCATGGCCCAGATGGTCAAAGAGCCAGACTAGCCCCATCTGACAGTGCTTCCCACCACAATGATAGTGACTCTATCCCCAATGCAGTAGTCACTACCCACATGTAGCTACTGAGCTCTTGATATGTAACTAGTGTAGCTGGGGAACTGAATTTTTAGTTTTGTTTAATTCTAATTCATTTAAATTTATGTATCTGCTTGTAACTTGGGGCTACCAAGTCAGGTTGCATAGCTCTAGACAACACCATATGCCAAATGGTGGAAGTAACTCAAAGGATAGCAAACCCAAAAAAAAAAAAAAAAAGGGATTTGGGGACAAAATGACAACAGAATTCAGTATCTGAAGTTCTGTCTTGTGGAAAAGGAATTAGAAATATTGTTTGCAACCCATCGGGCAGAATTAGGACTTAGAGAAATTATAGCAAGATAATATCCATGGCGCTGGAGAAGTAACTGCTTAACAGTGACAACAATGTCAATTCTATGAGAGCAGGACCTGTTGTCACCATACTCACCACCTAGTACCTAGCACAGTGCCTGGCACCAAGAAGGCACTCAGTAAATATGTCTACTGAATGAGTGAATGGTTTAATCAACCCATGAAATAGGAAACTGTCCAAATGGAACATAAACAACTCAAAAGACTATGAATTCCCCCTCTCCCTAATCTGGAGGAGCCCCAAGGAGCTGGCTGACAACTTGCTAGGGATACTGTGGAAGATCCAGCCTCCACCAAAAGGTAGCTGGACTAAATGGCCTTTAAGTGCTCTCCAGATCTGCTAAAAGCCTTTTGCCTCTACTATCAGATGGGACTGGGTTCAAATCCTGACATGGAATTCACATGACTGTGTTTCTTATCTAATGCATAATAGATCATATGCACTTTGTGACTTCAAGTAACTTCATTTGTTATCTCACAGTTTCTTTGGGTCGGAAGTCTGGGCATGGCTTATCTAGATGCTTTGTTCAGGGTCTCAAGAAGCTGCACTCAAGGCACCGGGAAGGCCTGAGTTCTCACCTGGAGGCTTGGGGGAGGAAGACTTCCATACTCACATGGTTGTCAGCAGTATTCAGTCCTTCATCCTTGCGGCTGTAGGACTGAGAGCTTCAGGGATTTTTGCTGGCTCTAAGCCAGAGGTTAAACTGTTCCTAAAGGTCACCTGCAGTCCTTTACCACATGGACATCCCCAAAACACACATTCCCTTCTTCAAGTCATCACAGAGTCTCTAGAGCAAGTCAGCTAGCAAGGCAGAGTTTTATATAACATAATCATAGAAGGGACAAGCTATCACCTTTGCTGTATTCTATTGGTTAGAAGCAAGTCAGGTTCCACCCATCTCAAGGGGAGGCGATCATACAAATGTGAAAACACTAAGATGTGGGGATCATAGGGGCCCACCCTGGTATCTGTCTGTGATAGTAACCTTAGCAAGTCACTTAACACACTCCAGCTTCTCATCTATAAAAATGAGGCCACTAATAGTACAGTGGAATCATGATAGGCACTCTTAATATGCAAACTCACTTTAGGATGTAACCAGAGTCAGGTCTGTCTCCACAATAGCATTGAAATCTCACAACAAATATCGTAAGATAGATTTAGGTTAAAGAGGCTTAAGACTAAAAGAGAGGCAAGCCAACCCTTTAAGCCAGAGATATACTTAAGAATTCTCAAGCCATCATCCACTCTATAGAACTTTGATAGTTAGAAGCAGAATTCATTCAACATTCATTTATTCAACAAATTTGAATGTCCAGACTTCTGCACGTAGACATTCCCTTTGTTCCTTCCTGTGGACTAGCTCAGTAATTCTCAAACTTTAGGACTAAGAATTCTTCTACAGGGTTGTACACAAAAATATTTTATGGGATTTTGCAGGGAATTATTCTGACTATATACAATTTTTCTTTTGCATAGTTCAGGACCAGATCTCATGTGCAATCAGATTCCATTGTACCAACCTCATAGGTTTGTTCTAATAAAACATCAATAAAAGATTAACACAATGCTTGGTACTTAATTAAGTGCTTGATAAATATCAACTCCTACCTCCTGTTAAACTACTAAGCATGTAAAAAAGATATGATAGATTTTGCGTGAAATATTAGTTCATTTTAATTTTGTATTCTCCAAAAAAGGGTCAAACTTTGGATTTTTCTCTTCTGCTGAATTTACATTTCAATAACTGTAGCCCCAAAACACGTTAAGGGTACTGTTCACATTCAAACAGCTCGCTGCTGAAAGCAAAGACACTGCTGACGTTTGGGAGGAGAGCAATTATGCCAAGTCAATCGATAAAATGAACTGTAAAGATTAATCCTCCATAATCCATTTTTTTCCTATAAAAGGCTGCATTTGGAGACTTAACAGCTTTCCCCTATGTTTCTATCATCTTCTCATAAGACAAAGACAAAATATCAACCACAGAAAGGTGCTGTCCAATTAGAATCAAATGTTCTTTTCCAAAAGATTTACATTCCCTGTGTATTTTGATGGAAGGGACACTAACGAAGACTTATGTGTTAAGCACTCTGCTCAACAAGATCCCATGCTAGCTCATTTACGCCTCACACACCCCAGGTGATGGGTATGATCAACTCAGAGAAACAGAAGCTGTGAGAGAGGTTAAATGATTTGCTCAAAGCCACACAAATCCCCCAAACGAATCATTTGTTCAACAAATATTTGAGTCTTCTATGGGCTAGACACCACCAGCCACTGCATGGCTTATACCTAAATCAGAGAACGAATCAAGAAGAGAGACACAAAAATACAAGTTCACCTGTAACCTTGAGTTAGCAGGGAGGGGATAAGGAGGGAAGACTGCTTAATTTGAGTCCGTATGTCAGAAAAGGTGAAACAAAAATAAAATGCCACAAACCTTCCTAGGGAGGGTGTGCGTATGTTTGGGTGTGCGTCAGGCAGTGGGGCTGCCTGGGCTCAAAGCTCTTATTAGTGGTAATAAGTTTCCGACCCACACAGAGGGCTCCAGTGCCCAGATCATCAGCCCAAGCACTGGGAAATCATTTCAATTCTCCACACCTCACCTCCGAAGCACCACTCCCCTCATAAGCCCCCTTGGATCAATGCTTCATCGTCTGCATTCCAGTAAATCACCGATCCTTCTCCTTCGTTCTTTGGGTCTGAGCTCACAGAATATTTCCCATACTTTGGTTCTGTTTTTCACCTGACATCACCCCCCACTCATTGGGAGAGTCATTCTGTTATTTTCCCCATTGTCTGTATCCCACCTTCCAGGACATGAAAGAGGAACCCACTCCTAGAGGGGAGTATGAGCCAGTTTTGCTTTCCTACACCTGCCGGGGCCCCTTTAATCATGAAACCACAGGGAAGACCTGAAAACCAAAATCCCCCTTCCACTTTTACCAGTCTCATCTAATCTGGGTCTTTGTATTTGCTTGCAGAATAGTACATCAAAAGAAAGATTGGGGGGAAGGGGGAAATAGCCATGATTAAAAGACTGCTGCAGCTCAAGGACAGAACCAAAATGTTAGATGCCTGACTTCACTACTGGCCGCTAATTAAATGCAAAACAGGAGCATTAATTTGAAATGGGATGAGCAACACTGTATTGGGTTTTTATTTTTTGCTGCAAAATGAGCCCCCCCTCCCCCCTCGCTTGGCTCCCTCTCCAATCCTGCCGTGTTTTCGAAGTGTTGGGGACCAGATGAGCAAGCGAGCGGCATGCCGTTAATCAAGTCTTACTCATCTGTGTGTGCCGCTGCATTCAAAGAGAATTAATAACGGGCTTAGCTGAGAACCAGGAGGACCAAGGTGCTGCTGGCTCCTGTTCAAGTGCTCCCAGATTCGTGGCTGTTCTTTTAAGCCTCAAGAGATGAAACTCAGTTTTACTTCTGTGATACCTTGAAAATTGCAAAGCCCCAAGAATACCCTGTCTGGGACTCCAGGAAACCACTGGAGAGCAACAAAGTCAAAAGAAAAAAAACTGAGTTTTCTAGTATTTTCCTCTAGGTGGATGTTAATAAAAAGTAAGATATAGATTTTACTCTAAGGTTCAAGGTGTTTACCCAGGTTCCTGAATAGAGGGTGGCTGCTGGAATAGGGGTTACCGAAGGTGATAAAGGGGAGGAATCCTGTCCCAAAATATTCCCCAGCTGGGTTATACTATTAGAGATCAATTCTTTGGGGTTATTTAGGAAATGCCTGTCCTAGAGGAATAACATGCAAAGACTTTAAGCTGCTAATTCATTTAAACTGCCCTAATTACTTATATGAATAACCACCAAAATAAATAATGAATGCAATGGCCGCTTCTACCTAATGAAAACTTGCTGTGTCAAAACACCGTGCTGTGTGCTGTACATGTGTCTTCCATCTAATCCTCACTTGTTATTTTCTTCCTTTTACAGAGGATACCTGAAAGAGCTAACATTATTTGCCCAGGGTTGCACAGATACTTAGGACTCAAGCCAAGATTTAAATCCAGGCGAGTGACTCCACAGCCAGTTTTCTAAAGGCCACCCAGTTCCATCTCCTTGTATACCCGGTGGCTGGGCGGAGTTGCAAAATAAAGCTGGTCATCAGGGAACAGAAAGGAGGGCATGGAGGAGGTGGCACCACCAGCTAGGGCAGCAAAGTGCCCAAGAAGAAGGGGAAAGATGTGATGGAAGGGGCAGGGAAAGGCTGCCAAAGACAAAATGTGTTTTATTTAGCAGAATGGTTAAAAGCAGAGCCTTTGAAGCCGGACCACCTGGGTTCCAATTGCAGTTCAAGTCGTGAGCTGCTGGTATTCAATTTACAGTGCTGTTTGTTCCTTGCTTGCCCTCTCTCCAGCATGCAGTCCTACAGAATGAGAACCATTTGGAGAAATTATTTGTTACTAATCTGATCAACGTCTGAAAGACAGTCTCAATTAGAGACAGAGAGAGGAAGAAATTCCAGCTCTAGAACTCACTAGGTGTGACCCTGGCAAAAATGCCTTATCATTCTATGCCTCAGTTTCCTCACCTATAAAATGAGGACAAGAATCCTACCCATCCCAATTGAGTGTGTTAATATAGCTAAAGGATTTTAAATAGTGCTTGGCATAAAATAAGTGCTATATATGTGGTGGCTGTGTTTTCTTTTAATTATCAGTTCTGGCAAGAAGTAGTCCCGACTCCAACAGTCTGAAAAAAACAAGGATGTGCAACAAAAACGAGTGCTTACATCTGCCAAAAACATGTATGGGAATGTTCACAGCAGCTTTATTCATAGCAGCCAAAACCTAGGGGAAAAAAATAGATGTTCAACGCCAGAATAAAGTAGCCTATTCTTACAATGAAATACTATGCAACAATGAAGAAGAACTACTATTACAGGTAACAGCAGACATAGCATTGGGCAAAATCTTAGGGAATAATAAAAACTGTATATTTCCATTTATAAGAAGCTGTCAAAGAGAAAAAACTAAGTTCTACTGGTAGTGGTGTGTATGACTAGGAGGGTTACAATGGACCCAATCTGGGTGCTGGAAATTCTGCATCCTATCCGAGTTGTGGTTTCATGGGTGCGTACTTATGTGAACATTCACTAAGCTCTAGTAATTAAGATTTGGACACTTTATTGTAAATTGCGCCTCAATTTTTTTAATTAGCAAAAGGTATTAAATCAGTATATGTGATGTGACCTTATGTGTAAAGTTAGTAACTAAGAGTTTTAAAGTTTATTTAAATTGCGATGTAGTAGTGATGCATTTCATCAATTAAGCCAGAATATCAAATTCATTATTAAGATGAGACCAAATATGTCTATTTCAATAAACGTATTTAATAAACAATGCAGTAAAAAAGCCATGGAAGTGGTGTGCAAATGAGGGAAGTCTGGACTTCGTTAGACTATGGAGAAGGGGGCACACAGTCCTTTATTCCAGCAGGGATCAACAAACTTTGCCCATGGGCCAGATCCAGCCCACTGCATGGTTTTGTACACCCTGTAAACTGAGAATCGTTTTGACCTTCCCAAATGGTTGGGAAAAAAAGAATCGTATTTATTGATACATGAAAGTTAAATAAAATTCAAATTTCAGTACTCATAAAATGTTATTAGAACATGGTCATGCAACATTCATTTACATACCGTCCCAGGCTTTTTCCCACTTCGGCAGAGTTGAGTAGCTATAACAGAGTTCATGTGGCCACAAAATATAAATATTTACTACACAGCCATTTATAGAAAAAGTTTGTCAACCCCTGCTGCTCAAGTAGATACGTTTCATCATTGTCACTGATGCAGTGCCATAAAGTCACCTCCCTGTTCTAATTCTTTCTTACTAAGAGGCTATTCTCAAATACCCACGACGATTAACTCCTTGGCTCCAAATTCTGAAGCCCAGTGAGTGTCCAAGCTCTGAGTTCTTAGGACAAGCTCTGGCCCAGTGGCAACTAGAACACTATTACAAGATCTTTGCCAAAAAAAGACAATAAAATTACAAACTATCACAAGCAAACATTATGAGTTAGTCTCTTGTATCACATTGAAAAAGTGTCCTTTTTTTCTGGAATTTTTACTGTGCCCTCAAATTAGTTCTTGCTTTAAAACCAACCAACTGTAGAGTCCTCTTCTTTGCTTTCAAGTCATTACTACATCTTTAAAGTAGAAACATTTAGGGCCCTTGTTAAAAATGTACGGATAGAAAATATTTGGGGTGCTCATTAGGTGATAAGAAAGTTTAACTCTCAAAATGGTGATGGAAGATGAATTTTCCCACCTCTGAACTTTCAATAGGCTTTTTTCCTCCACATGGGAATATCCTTCCTCCTGTCTCCCTAGTGGCTAAATCTCCCTTACTAAACTGATAGTTCACTGGATACGAAATCCATATTAGAATTAATAACCATACCCAGCCCACCACTTTGTGCAAAACGGGCACCTAAGATACATACGAAGTGAAGAAAAATTTATAAGAGAAATTTCTATCTCCATTCAATAAATATTGAATTGACCAAGATATGCTGAATTTATCTGCTCATCTCCTTGGACTTTAAGTGACTATTTTTCTATCTGCAAAAGCAATAACTATTTTTGATAGACAAGTTCAAAACCTACCAGTGTGAATGTGTACTTTTGAAAATAGGGTAAATACCTTGCAATTGTGAGACATTCTTTCTTGTGGAATGCTGTTTAAGAAAAGTTGTGAGGTTCCCACTGACTCCATCTAATGTTAATCATTTATGAAATACTGTGGTTCAGAGCTCAGCAATTGAAGTCATTTCAGGCAGTAAATATACATTTCCTGTCAAAACATATCAAATGGGTAAGACTTCAACTTATTTGAGAATAAGTTGTAACTCACTTCAATATTGGCAATGTGGAGGAATCTCTGATGGCTTTTAATAGCCTTGACAGTTTTCTTGTTCTTGCCCCCAAACCACTGAGTATCTCCATTTGATCCTTCCCCGAAATGACCCTCAGTATCTATCCTTGTAGTATCTATCCCTCCAATTCCAAATCTGTTGTGTGGTTTCCTTTTCCATTACTCAGATTTTACAGAACTCAAGTTAGGTCTACATATAACTCAAAGTATTCTGGATTTACAGATTATTACCTCATTAAAACTAAGGTCCCAACTTCATTTATCACTGCATTCTGCCTATATCATTTCACCCCACATGTAACAATGCCCTAGAAAATAAAAGCTTTGATACAAAATTTTGTTCTTTTTGCAAAAATTAAGCCCAGTGGTAGAACGGTCAAGGCAGGTACTTCGGCACCACAGAATCACCAGGACCTCAAGCAGCTTCTGTCTTTCTGTTCTGTCTTTTTCCCTTCTGCCTCTTGTCATCAAGGTCACTTCACAGCCCAAAATAGCTGTTGGAGAACAAACTATTACATCACATTCCAGGACTTAGAAAGGAGGAAGATCCAGAAAGGGCTCTACCCCTGGATTTTAGAAGACTCACCAGAAATAACCATCCAAAACTCCTACATATATCTCCTATGGCTATCCTGGTGCAAGAGAGTCTGTAAAACATAGTCCTGACTCTGTACAGATTGTGTCTTACTAGAAATCAGCGTTCCATCACTAAGGAAGGGGGAAGAATAGATGTGATGTACGCAGCTAGCATCTCTTCCACCCTGTATTGCATATATCCATTTTGTATAGATGGACCACCAACAACTAAATAATCGAAAGAAATGTAGAAATGTCTCCAGCACAGGCCCTTTCATCACCTAAGGAAATCTCCCAGAAGATTCCACTTTAACATCTTGGAGGGCAACTTTCACTACTAGTGAGGAAACACTGATGTACTTCTTCTCAAATTGGACATGGGGGTGTATTTCATACTTCCTCATCAGGTTAATGTAATGACAGATTTCAGATATAAACAGCACCTCAACTGCACTTACTATGAGACTGTGGTGGTTCTCTGGTTTGAGTTTTTCGGGCTTTTTAAAATCTCACAGGTGTTCCTACCTCATCCAAACCCAAGAGCAGAATCAAGAGACCTCCGCCCCTGTGTGTCAGTGTGGAACAGACTGAAAGTTCCCAGGAACAATGGTATTTATCTAGGACTGAGTGAGAATGTAGAAACCTAAGCTCTGAATTCAACACTTCTGAGATTTCACTGACACCCGGTTTATGGAAGATCAGGACAAGTTGGTAGACAGCAACGTGGCTTCTGGCAGATCTTCAGGAATAATGATAATGTGCATTTATACAATGAGCTGTAGTTTTCAAAGCATTTTCGCATAGTCATCAATTGGAAACTCCCACCAGTACTTTAAGCAGGCCAGATTGTTGTAGCTTTGAGTAGGTTAGGGATTTATTACTCAAAGTTTTCTCTTATGAGACAACATTTGAGACTTAAATGATGAGAGGAAGCCAGACACACACACACACACACACACACAAAAGACACACACTTCACATTCCAGGGAAAGGAAATCAGGTACAGAGCCACTGAACAAGTAAAGGAACACATTCGCTGCATGGTAAGAAATGAGAGATGGTCAGTGTGATTACCTCAGAGGAAGGGGGAGAGGTCGCAAATGACAATGGAGAAAAAATCAGCGCACTGGCAACCATCTTCTGATCCTACTTCTAATATAACTTTTGCTTGTCCTACCACCAGATAGATTTTTGACATGGGAATCTTATCCATGTACTGCCTCTGCCATCCTCACTCGATCTACTTCTAAAAATGTCTTTCAAGAAACAAAAAAGAAGCTGTTGTTTTCATTGTAAGCTATGTCCAATTTTAAAATATATACAAAATTCCTAAATTCTAAAACTTCATTTGATTTTTTTTTTCCCTCCAGACAGGGTCTTATTCTGTCACCCAAGCGGGAATGCACTGGTGCAATCATGGGTCACTGCAGCCTTAACCTCCTTGGTTCAAGCAATCCTCCCATCTCAGTCACCTAAGTAGCTGGCACTACATGCATGCATCTAACCATGCCTGCTTAATTTTTGTATTTTTTTGTACAGACAGGCTTTCACCATGTTGCCCAGATTGGTCTCGAACTCCTGGGCTCAAGAAATCTGCCCACTTTGGCCTCCCAAAGTGCTGGGATCACAGGCGTGAGCCACCATGCCCAGCCTCTTCCATTTGCTTTAAAACCAGGTTTTCTACAAACTTTCTGTAACCAGCACTTTCAAATTGCAATTCACTTTGTGTGTTTTTAAAAATACCATGTACACAGACATATGCAACATCCTGTTTCCTGTATACCAAGAGTAAACCTTCAAAATATCCCTCTGAGGAACGAAATTCCAAACCCCTGCCATAGGATTCACACTCATAGGCCTTCAATTTTGTCAGCTTCCCTGCAACTTCCCAGGTCCACTGCTTCAACCAGTTAGTTAGGAAAAACAATTTTTAAAAAACATCTTGGCATCCATCAACCAGCATTTTCAAGGGCAAGAAAACAGCAACGCCCCAGGAGCTGTCTGAGGTGCTTAAGGTTAATGGCTGTATTTACATAGCCATCAATTCACTTTACAAAGAACTGCCCCAGTAGGACGTGCAACTCCATCAGGCGGCCCCTGTCAGGACAGAGCAGACAGGAGTCTCTAAACAAGGAAAATGCCTGATAAATCTTAATGACATCGTTTTGTTTTCATTCACTTACTTATCACCTTATTTTCAGCTCAAGAGTCTTGAGCCCCTGAATGAACAAAATAGACTACACTTCCATTTCTCCATGAGTCACTCTCTAAAACTTTTTGAGACTGTAGTAAATTACAATGGCTTTACCATTTATGATGATGCATACCTTGCACCAGCGCTGTCCAATCGGGCAGCCACTACACATACATGGTTATTTAAGTTTAAAGCTAAATTAATTACAATTAAAGAAAATTTAAAATTTGCTTCTTGAGTCACATTAACCACATTTCGAGTACTCAAAAGTAACATGTAGCTTAGTGGCTCTCACAGTGAACAGCAAGAAGTTTGGAACATTTCCATGATCACAGGGAAGTTCTATCGAAACACACAGGAATTTGTAAGATTCTACTTACAGATTTTACTGATAATGTCTAGGGCCTGGCCTGTTCTGGAGTTAACATATCTTAATTTCAAGGGAACATAATGATAAGAGACTTTCTGCAGTCCCCACATTTTCCAGACGCATTCCCAAGCCACTGGTACACTGGTGTTTTTAATACTCTAAAACACACCCTCTGACCAGGCAATTACACTTCTACCCTAGAAAAATGCAAACACATGGGTACCAAGAGACTGTAATTATGAGAAGGCTTTAAACAGTAAACACAGCATCTCAGTTAACACCATATATGACTTTGTTCAAGAATGATATCATCATATTCTCTATAGCAGAAAAAAAAATGGGAAAAATCTGAATGCCCGTCTGTAGGGAAACAGCTAAATAAAATGCAGTACATTCATAGTGGAACACTATATGGCAGTTAAAGGAATGAGTGAGAGCTATGTATGTATAAACGTG
Organism: Macaca thibetana thibetana; assembly: GCF_024542745.1. NCBI lineage: Eukaryota > Metazoa > Chordata > Mammalia > Primates > Cercopithecidae > Macaca > Macaca thibetana. The sequence continues at coordinate 123,292,243 of NC_065579.1, forward strand.
GATAATCTCCAAGACACCAGTAAGCAAAAAAATACAAACTATAGAATCAGATGTATAAAATGACACTACTTAAGTGAAAAAATTCACACAAGACTGTATATTTAGTAACCATACATACTAATACAAATAGCAAAGTTTAATATATTTTGATATTTTCACAATATACTTTTTAAATAAAGTTAAATGCCAAATATGCTTCCTATTTCTGTTGATTAGTTGGCATTGATACAAATCAACTTCAGATGATAAGAAAGAATCTACCAACTCTTCATCAGTCCATTCTTCCTCCTCGGTTTGGATTTCTTTGAAATGTAATGTATATTAAATATTTTAAATATGTGCAGAAGGCTATAACCCAAACTCTTCATAGTATCTGAGAAGGGAGAGACAGAAATGGGTTATAGAGAGAGAGTTAGAGGTGATTTTTACTTTTTCTCTAATTTTTTTTAAAAAAAACTTGTGTATTCCCTGCAGGGGTTCTACAAAGTCCCTATGACCCTGTATTATGACCAGTGGCATCACTATCCCTTACAATGCAGGCTGAGTAGCTGTAATAACACTAACCAGCCATTCCCAGCCAGCAGACAGTACCACCCACACATGCCATGTTCTACAGTAAATCAAAGACCATGGTTTTCTAAAAGTAGATATTGTTCTTAAAAACAAAAATTAGGACAATTTTGTTGTTTGGATGCTTCTGCTGTTTAGTCTTCCATAGAAGCCATCTCCAGCAGGGCCTTCATCTGCCACTCAACTTGGAAACCTCATCTTCTAACTGTCTGGGGTTGAGCGCTGGGGAAACAAAGGCCAAAAGGGTCAGCAGCCACGGAGGGGAACTGTAGCATCTTGACAGTTGGGTAGAGATGACCAACGTGAAAACCGGCCGAGGGGACAACAGTGACTGATGGGTCCCAAGGAAATGTTAGTACAAACCTAGTCACACGCAACACCCTGCTGCCCGCAAGAGGGGATCACAGTTCCACAAACCAGCTATGTAATTAAAACACAGCTCTGGAGACGAAGGAGGTTAAATGACTCTGACCCAGTCCATCCGCTCTGCTTGCTGGTTGCCAATTCTAACCTTCCTGCCAACACCCACACATTTCTATAACTCAGATTATCTCCAAAGTATTTCACAAACTTCCAATTTTTTTAAACGAGTGAAGGAGAAAAAAAAGCAAGCTCTTTACATGTGTTTTCTTATTCAAAGGGACTTCAGTTTGCAAACTTTTAGTTTTTTTAGACAGTGCAAGACAAAGTAAAATCCACTGAAAGCTTTTCATGTAAGCAAACACAGAAGATAATTTATTCCTCCAAGTGGCAGGAGAAAGCAATAAGCCAGGCATCTGTCCAAAAACTTTCCATACCCCCTCAAGTCCTATAACTCTGTCTACAACTCCATCTTCTGGTCCTGACTAAATCTTCAATTATTCCCAGAACGGATGAAATCTTAAATCTACATCAGCTTTTAACATCTGCTGAGTCTTAACTACACAGGAACAAAAACGAAATTCCTGTATGTCACCTGCCGATAGGATTACAATTTAAATCAGATCAAAACTGTATGGAAATCGAAGCCATGTTTTTTCCTAGTCCAATGTAGACATCAGTCGGATGACGGAAGTTGGCAATAGGCTGGTTACATGCTACATACAGCAAACCTGCCTCAACATTCGTTTAAACAACTGGGCAATTCTTATTTTAAAAGGCCTCAAGTACAGAAAACGCATCTTATGCTCTAAAAGAAATGTCAAGACATTATCAAAATCAGTTTCTCAGACACAATACTGATCCAACGAACATTTAATTTGTACTTTTGGTTCAGTAATTTAAATCAACCTTCTGAATCATACTATTTAGACAAGCTTACCAACATGTTACAAAATGAGAAACTCTCAACCTAATCAAAACAACCTATTTGTATAAAAATTTCTGTATTAAAATGTTTAAACTCTGAAAAATGTATTGTCTAAGAAAGTGGTTTTTGTTTTTTTTTTTTGAGACGGAGTCTTGCTCTGTCCCCCAGGCTGGAGTACAGTGGTGCGATCTCGGCTCACTGCAAGCTCCGCCTCCCGGGTTCACGCCATTCTCCTGGCTCAGCCTCCCGAGTGGCTGGGACTACAGGCGCCCGCCATCTCGCCCGGCTAGTTTTTTGTGTTTTTAGTAGAGACAGGGTTTCACCGTGTTAGCCAGGATGGTCTCGATCTCCTGACCTTGTGATCCACCCGCCTCGGCCTCCCAAAGTGCTGGGATTACAGGCTTGAGCCACCGCGCCCGGCCAAGAAAGTGTTATACAAAGTGTGATCCAAAGCCTGGAAGCATCAGCACCTCATGGGAGCCTGCTGGAAATAGGAATTCACAGGCCCCATCCCAGAATTACTGAATCACAAATTCTAGAGATGAGGCCAGGGAATCTGTTTTAACAAGCCTTTCAGGTGCTCCAGCACTGGTCTAAAGGATAATATTAAGAATATCAAGAATACTGGAATTTGGGGACGGGTATACCAAACAAGATTGATTATGTAAAATCAATTTTTAAAATCCAACAAAATTCAGAATTTGCAGAGGACAAAAAAAAATTGCAATCAGCATAAACCCTATATTCATCTCTCTTCCTTCCTTCTAAGTAAATGAGGATCATGAAACGTACATATGGATATAGTCAATTGCTTGTAAGTTCATGTCTATTTATGCTGTGGTTCAGAAATATTTGCACATCAAACCAGAATCTGAGTTTACACTTGGGATCCTGAGTCTTTTGTAAATGTGAAAAGAGTAAATTTGGAATCAAAATGTCTTGAAGAAACAGTTTTCTAGGAATCTTTCCAGCCCTTTTTCTCAGGATGACCTTAACTTTCAGTCTTGAAGAATGTTTTCCTTTCCTGATTAATACTTCATAGGATGATTAGTATATTTTGTACATGTGTACATCAGGACAAGCTGGCTCGTGACTTTTCCCCTACTATTGAGAACACCAGAGCTTGGTGCTCCATTGTAAAAGGGTTAACTAACATGCTAGGCCAGTATCAATGGCAGAGCTTACTGGCACTGTCCGCTCCCCTGACTGACCTATGAGAAACATGGTTCTAACCACGGCCATTTTCCTTTAAAATAACAAAGAAACCTGGAAAATAAACTACATACATCTGACTCAGGATTCCATGAGGCCCAGCCCTCTCACTCCCCTTCCCCATACAGGCTTATTTCTGGGTCTTTAGAATCAAATTAGAACACCCTGTCAGACACCTATTTGTGCAAACTTAATTTCAAGTGTATTTAAATGTCTTCACATCTTGCTATTGCTCATCACATCAAGCAGAGCCGCTTCCACTGTGTAATCACAATAATGAATAAACATGGGGTGCTTAGAAAGGACTGAGGCACCACAAAACTGATCAATTGTTAATTCTATAAAGTGACTAAACGTGCCTTCCTTTGCAATAACTCCATCAAGCTGTGTTTTGGGTGGGAAGGATGCCCATGTCCTCTGCCTACTGTCTCTGTAAAGCAAAAATGCAATCATCGGTCAGATTCTACCCAAGGCTTATCTTAATCTTGATTATTTCCTCATATTGTCTCAACCCACCACCCTCCCAACCCCAATGAGAAGCAAAAATTGTAATGGCATTTAAAAAGCCATGGGCTGCATAATTATTAATTGCCAAAGGATTTGAGGCAGCACTGATATTAACAGCCTAAATAGCCACAGTGTATATTTATTGCCTGTTTTTATTTTGATAAAATACCAATTTCACAATGAGCATCTGACCCACAGGAACTCCAAATCTCAATCAAATTCCTTTGTGTGGCAGGATAAGGACAGTTAGAGCTTCTTAGGGTAAACACATTTGTTATTTACCTCTTCTCCCCAACCATGCCTGGGCCATATGCATGAGGAGTTTGGCCAACCTTTCTTGAGTTCAAAGAATGAATAATCTACTAAGAGTTTTGTCCCTGGACCACACTGCTTGGGTTCAAACTGTGTCTCTGCCACAAACTACCAGTGTGGCTTCCACCCTGCGTGCTTCATTTTTCTCATGCAAAGAAGGGAGATGATGATTGTGTCTACCTTGTAGGACTTCAGGAGGATTAAATCAGATAGCACAAAAAATATTCTTAGTATAAAACGGCACAGTCACCATGGAAAACCAGTATGGTGGTACCCCAAAAAACTAAACACAGAATTATCATCCAATCCAGCAACTCCACTTCTGGGGACAGACTCAAAAGAACTAAAGGCAGAACTAAAAGCATCTTGAATAGATATTTGTATACCCATGTTCATAGCAGCATGATGTGCAGTAGCCAAAAGGTGGAAAAAAACAAATGTCCATTGAAGGTCACATAAAAAAATAAAGTGTGGGCTATATATGCAATGGATTATTCAGCCTTACAAAGGAAATTCTGACACATGCTACAATACGGATGAAACTTGAAGACATTATGCTAAGTGAGATAAGACAGACACAAAAGAATAATGTATGTCTCCATTTATATAAGGTCCTAGAGGAGTGAAAATCAGAGAGACAGGAAGTAGAAAGGTGGTCATCAGGAACTAGACGGGGGAATGGGAAATTCGTGTTTTATGGGTACAGAGTTCAGTTTTGCACCATGAAAAGGGTTCTGTGGATGGAATGGGCGATGGTAGCTTAACAGTGTGAATGTACTTAATGCCACCGAAATGTACACTTAAAAATGGTTAAAATGATAAATTTTACGTTTTTTACCCAAACTAAAACAAAAATGCTTAGTATAGTACCCAGCAACATCCTTACGCAACAAATGATAACTATTGTTACTATTATAATTTTTCTAAAGCTCAAGGCAAATATTTCACAAACATTCTCTAATGTAAAAATGGCCAGCATCCAGAGAAAGCTCTCATGAAAGAGACACTTGCTAAGTAAGGTTCAATTCCATTTAAACATCTCCTTACCCACTCCCCACTGCCTCTCTCACCCCCACTGGTAGGTATTCCTTGACCTTAATGGGGATGTTTAAATGTTAACCAATGAGTTTTCTAAATCTCCTCAGCTGCATATCAGCACCTAAGCTTTGAGGTGGGGGAAATTCCGCATATAAGGAGAATGAGATTGGTTCCAAGGGGCAGACTCACAGCCATCCTCCGGCTTGCTTAATGGAGTTCCATGCTTCTGAGCAGACCTAGAGTCTGCAAAGAGCAGGACAGAGTGCAAAGAAGATGTGAGTTTTTTATCCTGGGAGGACTGAGTCCATAGTAACCAATTTTATGGCTCTTTTGATTTGTATCCATGGATATCTGTATGCGTGCGTGTGTGTGAGTGTGTGTTGAGAAAGAATTAATCCAAAAATATAGATGAAGAAAGCTGTGTCTCTGATGTGAAGCCGAGTTGCATAATCAGTTCTGAAGGCAGAGAAAAGGTAACGGATGTTTACATTACAATCTGGCTCCTACTGGAAGAGCTGCCAAATGATTTAAATAGTAACAAAGATTACTATTCCAGTGATTTGTTGCCCCCAACGATACATACAGAGAAGAATTCACCCCAGTAATTTTTTCTTTGGATGGCCTTAATTAAACATTGCACTGTACAAAATATTTATGGCTTTCAAACTACTTAAAAATATTAAACTAGACACCATTTTAAAAGGCTGAATTGTAGGACTCACTCCATTACTGACATATGAAACTTGATGTCTGGTAAACAGGATGCATTACAAAGAAAATCAAAATCTCTTTTAACTTTTGGATGTTTGATGACTAATATTAAGATAAATTTTTAGGTAGAATAACATATAGCCATGAAAAAGAATGACATATAGCTCTCTTCACTGATTTGTCATCTTTACTGGAATCACTCCAGAGACATCTGGGTCTCATGTAAAATGATCACCACAACGTAGGAGGTCTCCACAGGCAAGGAATGTCGGCCTCCTTCCCTAGCCACAGGTTCACCAGAAGCCCTCTAATCGGCCTTTGCTGAGTAAACAAAGTAGGACACAGATCATATGATGTATGAACCCCCGTATTCAAAATTGTCAGGTCCAAGCCGGGCACAGTGGCTCATGTCTGTAACCCCAGCACTTTGGGACGTGGAGGCAGCCGGATTACTTGAGGTCAGGAGTTCAAGACCAGCCTGGTCAACATAGTGAAACTCCGTCTCTACTAAAAACACAAAAATTAGCCAGGCATGGTGGCGCACGCCTGTACTCCCAGTTACTCAGGAGGCTGAGGTAGACTTGCTTGAACCCAGAAGGAGGAGGTTGCAGTGAGCTGAGATCACGCCACTACACTCCAGCCTGGGCGACAGAGACTCTGTCTCAAAAATAAATAAACAAAAAGAAAAAAAAATAAATTAATAAAAAGAAAAAAAATAAATCAGGTCTAAATATATGTGGATAAAAGCAGCAGGAGGGATTTGGAAACAGGTTTACCAAAGTTTAAAAAGGAATTGCCACTGGGTGGCAAAATTGGGTGGGTTTTTTTTTTAACTTTCCTTTTTATATTTTTCTGCAATGTTTGAATTTTTCTACCCCAGGTATGTACTACTTTTATAAATTAAGAAAAGAAATTTTCTTTTTTTTTTTTTTTGAGACGGAGTCTCGCTCTGTCGCCCAGGCTGGAGTGCAGTGGCGCAATCTCGGCTCACTGCAAGCCCCGCCTCCCGGGTTCACGCCATTCTCCTGCCTCAGCCTCCCGAGTAGCTGGGACTACAGGCGCCCGCCCCTGCGCCCGGCTAATTTTTTCTATTTTTAGTAGAGACGGGGTTTCACCATGGTCTCGATCTCCTGACCTTGTGATCCGCCCACCTCGGCCTCCCAAAGTGCTGGGATTACAGGCGTGAGCCACCACGCCCGGCCAAGAAAAGAAATTTTCAAAACAGAAGCCTAGGGTGATGAAAAGAATTGTGGCCTATGCATCAAAATACTTGGGTTCCCTGACAGAAATAAAGAGCTGCAGACATTGGATAAGATATTTTTCACTACTCTGGACCTTAAAAGTTGCATCAGAGCAGAGTTTCTCAACCACAGCATTCCTGACATTTTGAATCAAATAATTCTTTGCAGCCAGGCATGGTGGCTCACGCCTGTAATCCAAGCACTTTGGGAGGCTGAAGTGGGTGCATCACCTGAGGTCAGAAGTTTGAGACCAGCCTGGCCAACATGATGAAACCCCATCTCTACAAAAATACAAAAATTAGCCGGGCATGGTGGCGGGTGCCTGTAATCCCAGTTGCTGGGGAGTCTGAGGTGAGAGAATCGCTTGAATCTGGAAGGCAGAGGTTGCAGTGAGCCAAGATTCCATCATTGCACTCCAGCCTGGGTGACAGAGCAAAAACATAAATAAAAAATAATAATTCCCAAATAACTAAATAAAAAATAGTAATTCTTTGCTGTGGGAGCTGCCCTGTGCACCACAGGATGTTTAGCCAGTATTCCTGCCCTCTGCCCACGAGAGACTGCTCTCCCACACCATCCTGCCCCAAATTGTAACAATCAAAAAAACGTCTCCAGTTACTGCGGAAACTCCTCTGGGGAGCAAAATTGCCCCCCACTGGAGCAATTTTAAGTTTCCCCCGAACTTCGTGGTCTGCAAGTTTCTTCCTTGCTGAAAACCTTTGTTAATTTTTAGAAGCTATATTTAAAGTCTGTGGTTTTAGGCCCAATGATTCCCAGGTTAGTAACTACGGTATACCGCAGACTCATCAATATTTTCATCACTTACTAGAGAAAAAGATGAAATGGAAATGAAGAAATCAAGAAATAAAACTATTAATTTTCAGAGAAAACTTTAGAACACATGGCACAGACGTGAAACTAAAAGAATCCAAGCAGACACGGTGGTCATCAAAAAAAAAAAACGAATAAATAATAACTCTAGCTTTTGACAGTTCCACCTTTTGTTAAGGTAACTGAAATACTGTAGAATGTTCTATTGCTTTCTAGTTTGAAATGAACTTACAGCACTAGCAAAGCCAACAGAGTAGTTTGTGTGTACTGCCATATTTTTATTTTTTTAAAAAAAAGCTTAGTGTTTTCTCTTTACTTCATACGAAATACAAGGATAGCCAGGCACAGTAGCTCATGCCTGTAATGTCAACACTTTGAGAGGCTGAGACAGGAGGGTTGCTTGAGCCCAGGAGTTCAACACCAGCCTGGGGAACATGCTGAGACTCTGTCTCTATAAAAAATAAAAAATTAGCCGGGCATGGCGGTGCACACCTGTAGTTCTAGCTACTCAGGAGGCTGAGGCAGAAGGATTGCGTTAGCCCAGGAGGTTGAGTTTGCAGAGAGCTATGATCACACCACTGCACTCCAGCCTGGGTAACAGAGTGAGACCCCATCTCAAAAAAAAAAAAAGAAAAGAAAAGAAAAAGAAAAAAGAAATATAATGATATCTTCCTATTTTTCCAATAAGGATATTTTACTCTTCTGGACTAACAATTCCACAATCTCATAAAAGGAAACAAATTACCCATGCCTTTATTATCTTTCTAAATAATGTCTTGTCATTTTATTAACAAGAACTCCCTCATATTTGATGCTGCCATACTTCTGAATTAAAATTCTTTATGCTTGTGTTAATGATTTGTTACTCTAAGATCCTGACAGCTTTTGAATTAAAAAGAATGACTAAAAAAGATTCAATGTTGCCTTAGATTCATAACTCTGAAAATTAGTAGTTCATCCATATAGAGAAAGCCATCTAGTAACCAGAATGTTTCCGTAACATCAACACTCAACAGCTGGCACATACTAAGTGTTCAACAAATGTAGGGTACCATTATCATTATTCACAACCATGCCAGAAAATAATGTTATTCCAAATTATTGGCTAGTACTGGCTCTTATAGCAACTAAAAGACACTAAATATGAAAGTGCAGCCTATCACCTAATAGATTAATATTCTGAGTTCTTTCACAAGTAAACCATAAATCATTAAACTGCCTGACCATCATTTTGACATCCATGTCTTTCCATGTGTTCAGTTAGGTTCAAATTGAGTCACCCTGCCCAATCGCCTTCCATCGCCAGCTCCCCTTTAAACATTTTCTTTATAATCGTGGATACTGTGGCAGCTACTAGGAAGTAACCCAAGCTAGCTGGTGTATACAGCTGTCCAATCCTTGAGGTGGGCTCAACTAGCATGGTAGTCTAGCAAACTGATGGTGCAAGAAGCCAGTGGCCCTCGTCCGCAGAGACAGCCAAGGGGAGGGGTCCCACCACATCACAGGAATCATTCTCTCCCAGGCTTCACTGGAAAGCTCACTGGGCTAGGAATTAGGGTACTCCCGGATTCTAATCCCAGGTTTGTTTGTTTGTTTGTTTGTTTTAATAACATACTAGATCCAAGTTACGGCAATACCTCCTCCCCCTGATCTTCTAGAAAGGTGAAATCTGAGGTACTTTCTAGATATAAAATTCTTTGAGCATTTCCTTAAACCAGATTGTATAATTAAGTTTATGTTTCTTTTTTTTTTTAAGAGCCTTTTGACTGACTGAAGGAAAATGAATTGAACTTGAATAGTGACTGTAAAACAGGAAGAATTTCTCTTATTTTTCAGCAGATATCAAATAGATGGGAAGTCAAGGTCAATTTTATCTTTTGAGAGGTGGGTTGCAGGAGATCACAAATTGAGTGGGGCATTACAAAGTGCAATGTCATACTACAGATTAAGTCTCTAAGTCAGGGCTGTCTAGGTTCTGACATGGCTTTTAGAAATAACATTTTCAAAACAAATAATTATGAAGTGATTAATGTGGCCAAGATCACTTCACCAATACCTTTATGGATACCGTTGTTTCCTATTGCCTGAATCCTGAATCTTGTTTCCTATTGCCTCAATCCCCCACCCTCAATCCTGAATCTTGACAAATTAGGATAAATACACTGTATGGCCTCCCAATCATTTATGATTGATTGGCTTCAGGACTTTAAGTCGTCTTGCTAATCCTGACTGATTTATAGCCAACACCTGAATAAGTGAATGCACGTACTCAAACAAATTAGCCCATCACCTACATGGCTATCTCTAGGACAAAAAACAAAAGCAAAAGATTATTCCATTTACTATGTTATCTTTACATATTTGTAAAGAAACAGAGCCAGAACACAGGGTGAAAAACTCCCAAAGAGGAAGAAAGCATAAGGGGGAAAATCTCCTTATGCAAATCCTAAAGAGATCTATAAAACTGCAATCTGAGAATTTTATTATTAAGCTAAGCCTGTTAGTATAGAAATACCCAAAACTCTCCAACTGGGCAGCTAATTGAGACTTAGAAAGCACCAAGAAGACTTCATTGCTTCCCTCATTCATCATAGGCAATATAGAATCACTTGCTCAATATGATAATGTGACTTTTGTCAATGCATGTTCAAATCAGATCAAGGATTGGCTGGTGATGATGTCATATCCAAGGGTTAATCCCCAGTGAATGCAGTTTTAATATCACATGCATCAACACACCATTTACACAGCAAAGTATTGTATTAAGTGTAACAATAAATGAGTAGTGCAGAAAAAAGCAGCTATTAGGAAAAGGCTATGTACCACTGAAAAGGAGGTGGTGGCGGGGAGCAAAGGAATTTCTTCTTTCTCTTTTTTAATTACTAAGTGGAACTAGGTCATCAAACAATACACATGTCTAAAAAGATCAGAAAATGAATATTGAAATTCAAGTGACCTAGAACATCCTAGTACTAGACATATAAAAATGGTTGCCTTCAATGAAAAATATCCAATAATCAAGCAGAGATATTTGTAGGGTTTTTTTGTGTGTGCTAAGGGAACAAGCAATACAATTAAAGTCATTCAAAGATAGATAAATTGGCAGCCCCTGCTTTTCTGGACACGGCAACTTTCTTATCTTTAGCAGGGAAAACTGGCCAAGTCAAATTGTGACTTGAAGCCTTATAATAAATTTTAAAGTGTCAAAGGGCAGTTAAGATGGTACTGAGGGATGAAAGCAAAGTCACGCAAAGCAGAACAATGAGACAGAAGAACTTAGGAAGGAAACCTTGAAATACGGCTTTCTGCTATGAGAATATTGATCAAGAAACGTCCACACATATGAAGACAGCTTTTTGCACAAATGAGCCATACCAATTCACTCGGTCATTTTGGGAGGACGTAAGTCATCATTAGTCATAACGATTCTGAAAACTGCTCTCACACTACCTTATTAAGGCCTGTATTTCCCACCTAAAGGAAGTGTTGGGCTTTCACACTGATAGGACTATAAACTTAGCAGAAATTCTTCTCACTATAAAACCCACGCGAGCTATTGAAGAATTCTCCAGGTCATACATTTGTTCTCAGTGACTGAGTGGAAACACTAATTATATTGCAAAATGGCTGTTCCTAAATTATTTTAGCCTTTAAAAAATTCCAAGGCGGCCGGGCGCGGTGGCTCAAGCCTGTAATCCCAGCACTTTGGGAGGCCGAGACGGGCGGATCACGAGGTCAGGAGATCGAGACCATCCTGGCTAACACGGTGAAACCCCGTCTTTACTAAAAATACAAAAAAAAAAAAACTAGCCGGGCGAGGTGGCGGGCGCCTGTAGTCCCAGCTACTCCGGAGGCTGAGGCAGGAGAATGGCGTAAACCCGGGAGGCGGAGATTGCAGTGAGCTGAGATCCGGCCACTGCACTCCAGCCCGGGCTACAGAGCAAGACTCCGTCAAAAAAAAAAAAAAAAAAAATTCCAAGGCCTTCCTGAACTGGGCTCAGACAGACAAACTGCCCCCACCTCTTCCCTCCTCAGCGAGTGTTCTAGAGGGGGCCAAACGAAGATGCGTGTGATTAGAAACCTAGGCCATCAATGTGCACAAGTTTGAGTGATCGAGTCTGCAGGTGGCAGCTCCGGGTTGTGGTGGACAAGCTTTATGCCAAGGATATTAAAGACAGAAACAGACCAAGGCTTCGAACGCGCCCATCCCCACATACGGGGATCGCCTGTCACATCACATCAACCTTGCTTGTCTCAGAAGGAAGACCATTGAAAAGTTAAAAAGGAAAAGAGCTCAGGAATAAAGATGTTTCACCAAAGGGGGTCCCTGAATCTCGGTGAGGGGGGATGGGCACCAGGCTAGGTCTCCGCGAGTCCGTGAACCCGTGCAGGTACATACTGCTTACGAGCTGATTCACAGCTTGACTAAGGCTCCGTGGAGCCCCCAAAAGTTAAATGATGGTGATTCAAGAAGAAAACGCACCAGAGGCACTGTGTCTGGCTTCGGCAGCCTCCCCAGGTGCAGGAGATCAAGCTTTCCAGTTCCAATCCTCCCCCGAGCTCCTTGCTTAGAGTCAAAGATGCCCTCTCTTCTAGGAGCGGATTAACAGGGCAGAGGGAAAACGAAAGAAATGTAGAGATGCCTCCCGCGGAAAGAGACGCAACTTCCAGACCCGCTCCAGTTCTCCACTTGGGCGGGAAGCTTTGCGCTCGCAGCTGGAAGACGCGTCCCGAGCGCTCGCGGCGCCCTTCCAGCAAGATCCCAGCAACCAGCGCTTCAGGGTGGGGGCGGGGGGACGCTGACCTGCTCCCACCTGCTTGCTCCTATAAGGATCCTAGCTCAGATTAAAGGGATGAAGAGCTAAGGTCGGCTTGTCCAGAAAAGAGCTCACGGCGAGTTCACCACCCCCTATATTAATTCATCGAGTGGCCTCCTCCGCATCAGCAGAGCACCCCGGGGATTCTAATTGTCAGTCACGAACCCCGAAACTGGAAGCAGCCGCTGCCTCTCTCCAGCCACACATCCATACTTCGGAGCGCCGCTTCCAACTTCAGGTTGCACGCCGACCTCAGCACAGGCAGTCGCCCCAGCACCCCAGAGAGCCGGGATGAGGGGAGCTGCACCGAGCTGAGTTAAGTCGGTACCAGCCCGACAGGCAGCGGCTGCCCACGAGACAGCACCTAAATACAGGGTCCAAATCCACCCCCACCCCATCCTCTCGCCCCTCCTTATCCTTTCCAACCCTTCTTACTCGACTAGAGCCGGCATCCAAGTCGGACCGGCGACTCCGGAACTAGGCACCGATCGCCACACCGGAGCCAGAGGACGCTCACCGTGCCGCCTCCCTGCGGGCGCCGGGAGAGCGGCCCATCACCTCTGCAGCCTCGCCAGAAGAAGGAAAGTTCCCACGTCTCTACCAAGAGAAGCCCGAAGCTCCTGCGGGAGAAACCCGAAGCTGCTCCTGGAGAAGCAGCGTCTGCGGAGAGGCGGCTGAGGCTGGACTCCCGATGTTCGCCCGAAGCCGCGCGCGCAGTCTGTGCGCCCCGTCCAGGGCGGCGCGCAGCAAGCAGTGCGGGGCCGAGCACAGCTAGCGCGCTGGTCAGGAGGGGCCGGGCCGCCGCGGAACGCGCTGATTGGCCCGGCCGACCGGCTGCTCCTGCCCCTGCCTGGCCCCGCGGTCCACGTGGGCCGGCCCTCTCCCCGCCCCGCACCCCTGCTCCGCCGGCGCGCCCCACCTGCCGGCCTCCGGGAGCCTCTCCCGAGCGCCTCGCTGTGGCCACCACTCCGCAGGTGCTGAGCAAAAGGTAGTCTTCCTGAATACCTGAGAGTCGCGTTGAGCTCCGCATAAACGCCTAAAATCTCTAAAAGGGATTTAGGGTTCGGCTGTCAATTGAAACCATTCCCCACGCAGGACCCAAAGCAGTTTGCAAGGAGGATTTCTTAGCCACCCTGTGCTGTAGCACATTCATGAGCTAATCTGGCTTCGCGTGTAATGTGCTTGTAAAAAAGAGGAGAAAACCCGGCCCACGTATCAATACCTGAATACTTTTATTTTTAAATGTATAAAATACAGCTAAGACTTCTGTGACTCCCTCCTCTAGCTCCATCCCCAGTCATGCCCTCCACTCTTCCGCAAGTGAAGTAACTGATAATCAGTGACACTCAGTGGTATTCATTTTAGTGGGATTACTTCATCTGATCTCCATTTTATAGATGAGAAAATGGAAGCACAGAGAAGTTAAATCGTTTACTGAGGATTACACAGGTAACTAGTAAATCCGTGCTCTTTAGTATTCAAAGCATGGCTCCGTAGAGCCGTCCCTTGAGAACACTTTAGAACTGCAGACTTTCAGGCCCCACCCAAGAACCAGAATCTTCATTTCAACAAGATCCCCAAGTGGCTGGTACATGCATAAAGTTAGAAAGCGTTGCTCCGCACCACTATGCTGCTCACTATCATTGGCTTGGCTTATCATCTTCTGGTCCTTTTACTCTGCATTGACATACAATTATGTGCCATCCTGCCCCCGCTGCACTCCAAAGTATATTCGCCCTTCTCTTAGTCTACCCCTTAAACTAACGTATGGCAGGCTTTCTGCTTCTGTTCCCCGTACCACACATACCGTACACATAGCACATTTTATTTGTTAAACAGTTTCAATCTCTTACTCTCTTATTATTAAAATGAGGGTTCTCCATTCAAAGGCAATCTGTTATCAAGATGTCACCAGTTTAAGAGAATTCAAGGTTTGGAGATAGGGGCTTGATCTTTGAGATTTCCTTTAAAGACTAGCATTGAAATTCTGTGACAGTTAAGGGGAGATCCAAGCAACACCTGAAACAGCATGCCAGGAGTCTCCAGAGCTCTTTCTCAACAACATTCATTCATTCATTCATTCACTCAGCAAAACTGAGGGCCTACTCTGTGTCAGGCACTGTAACAAGTGCTGGTACATACAGAAGGAAACACAACAGTGAAAGTTCCTGAGTTCATGGAACCTACCTTCTAGTAGGGAGAGATGGGCAATTAACATGACAAGTAAGTGAATTACAGAGTTTGGTAGAAGGTGGTCAGTGTTATAGAGAGAAAGAAAGTAAGAGAAAAGGAGTACTGGGGAGATGGTGGTTTTAGGAATATTAGTCAGGCTAGTTCCCACCGAGAATGTAGTATCTGAACCAAGACTTGGAAGAAGTGAGGGAGCAAGTCATTTAGAAGAACAAGTCCACATTTGTTCATTTACCAAATATTTGTTACTTCCATACTGTGTGACAAACATGGTTCTGGCAAAGATCTGTGTGTTTACTTAAGCCCTTTTTTTCATATCTGCAATTTTCCTGCACTGGGGGTTTCTTGTCCTGGTGAGGAAAAACAAAAACATAAGCAACTGTGTTTGGCTCAACCTAATACCATGTTCTTCCATCCTGGATGTTCAGTATTGTTAGGGATTCAACTTTGTCTCCTTAAAATTTTTTTGTTTAAGTCTTAACCCCCAGTACCACAGAATGTGACATTATTTGGAGATACGGCCTTTATAGAATTAAATTAAATGAAGTATTTAGAATGAACCTGAATCCAGTATGACTGTGTCCTTATAAAAAGGGGAAATTCGGAGACAGACATGCACACAGGAAGAACGCCATGTAAAAGTCAGGGCAGAGATGGAGTGATACTTCCACAAGCTAAGGAATGCCAAAGATTGCCAGCAAACCACCTAGGGAGAAGAGAGGCATGGAACAAATTCTTTGCAGCCCTCAGAAGGAACCAACCCTGCCAACACCTTAACCTTGGACTTCTAGCCTCCAGAACTGTAAGACAAGAAATATCTGTTGTTTAAGGCACCTAGTTTGTGGTGTTTGTATGGCAGCCCTAACAAATTCATACAAGCATAAAAGTGTGTTTGTTTCAAAAGCAAGATAGTACAGTTAAGGGACTCATCTTTAAGTTTCCAATGACCTGATGTCTCTTGTGTAGTAGCAAGAAGCCAGAATGATCTGACGAATTGAGATTTACTAACCAAATCATCACCAAAAAAAGGCAAGCTATATTAAAAAAAAAAAAAAAAAAAAGCCACTGAGCCCCAATTATCCAATTGTTTCCTCATTCAGCTATTTATCAAGTGCCCGCTGTGAGCCAGGCTCTAGGATATGGTGACAAACAAGGCACATGTGATTTGTGTGTATTCTTGTAGGGGAGGTTGGACAGTAAATAATTCAACAAATATATGAATAAGGTAATTTCAGAGCAGAATAAGTGCTAAAAGAAAACAAAAGAAGGCTAGAGCATTAGAAGGATATGAGGATGGGTTTAATTTAGATTGGCTGCCTAGGGAAGGTCCCTGTGAGGTAGTGACATTTGAGCCAAGACCTAACTGACAAAAAGCCATCCAAGCAAATATCTGGGCAAAAATTGTTCCAGGCAGAGAGAGCAGTTCCTCTTATAAGAAAATATCCCTGTCATTCATTCGGTAACATTCTTTCTCTCTCTCTTTGTGACCCATTTTGCATCCTTTAAGGTTGTATAAAATCAATCCACATCTGTTTCCTAAAAATGGGGTCAAATTTTTTATTTTCTTGTGTAAGAACCTGTGAAGGTCACGCCAGCAGTGTTTTGCACACACCACACATTCACAAAACACCCCTTGACGTGCCTCTGTATTTGTAGGTAGTGACGCCACGTGACTTGGACGTTGTGTTTACTTTCCTCATTTGTATAACATCCAGAACACTAGTGGCATGTCCTGGTGCTTAATCAATACGTGCTGATGACTGGCTATGCCTGAAAGGAACATTCTGACTCTCCTGGGCCTGTTTATAAAATCCTCTTGTTTCCAGCGAAGCTTTAACATTTTGCAGCACAATTTTGCACTTTGTAATTTTTCTGAGGAGACTAATAAGAATGATAGCTAACTTAATCGGAGGCTTGTGTGTGGCTCACTATGCTAAGTACTTCTTTATAATCTTTATCGTCTTTATAATCCATGCAAATATAAGTAAAGGTAAATACAAGCTAAATTCTCTTATTATAATCTCTGTGTTACAAATGAGAAAACTGGTGCTCAAAAAAAGACTAATATGCCCATGGTTGAAACCACCTTTAAATGGCCGACTTATGCCTTGAAACAGTCTCGCTTACTGTCAGCTCTGTGCTTGAGTGGTTGAACAGTGAAACAAGTGAAGAAAGAAAAGAAAAAGCAAAAAGCATCTGTCTGGGTACACATGGACATACTATGTAGAATCATAGGCACTGAAGACTACAAAATGTGGGAGGATGGGAGCGGGGTGAGGGCTAAAAAATTCCCTGTTGTGTACAGTCTTCACTATTCAAGTGATGGGTACACAACAAGCCCAGACTTCACTACCATGCAACATGTCCATGTAAGAAACCTGCCCTTGTGCCTCCTAAATATATAAAATACATTTAAATGTTTTTTAAAAGCATCTGTCTCTTCCTTTACATTTGCCTTTGAAATTTTCAAAGCAGTGTTTTCTAACTTTTTTTATTTACCCCAGCCTTCTAGCTTTCAAGTACACTTTTCTAGCCGGATATTTGCTTTGTTTTCCCTTGCTTCAAACTAGGAACTGCAGGGACTTTATACATGAAACGACTGATATATATAATTTTGTTTTGTTTTGTTTTCAGCCTGTCTGTTCTTCAACACCTCTAAGGAAATGTAAGTCAAGCTTCTTAGAGCTCAGCCTACTTTGACAGACATCCTATCTCATACACTGACAGTGCCGCAACACTAAGGGGTTCCGCCCCTTATTCAAATAGTAAAGAATATCACATCCCTTGCCGGACCTAATGCTATACGCAATTTCGCAATGCCAGCTCTGGCCCTCTTTACACAGATACTAATAGATCCTCCTGCCTGAGAGTGAACATCTAAAAATGGCTTCAGCCAGTCTTTGTGAATAACTTTCTATTCTCGTGGCTTCCCCACAGTCCTGGTCAGGGAAAAAGGCCGGAAAACTTGCAACAGTGAAAAGATGTGAGGCTTCTCTCATTGCATCCTGGATTCCTCCACCTTGCTCAGGAAGTGGGTAGCCATTTTAGCCGTTAAATGACTTCCTGCCTTGGATGGCTTGGTCAGACTTGTTTCAGACTTCTGGAACTCAGACAAGGTGTCTGGATATTTGCTTTGGAAGGCCCAGGTGGGTTTCACTATCCTTCTCTTTGCTGACCACAACTGCTTCAATAATTTATGCCCTGGTAAAGATCAGCACTTCAGGGCAAATTAGCATAAGAAGGATTTATGAAACCACAGTGGGAGGGCACTTTTAGAAATCATACAAGCGCTGGTGCACAGAGCAATACAAGCTAGGTTCCAAGCAGGATCAACCCCAGATAGAATCATCAAAGAAATAATGCTCCTTTTGGTACCCTCTCTTCTGTCCATCCCTTCCACTCCAGCATCTCCCAATATGATCATATAGCACTCAGATATACAGAAGGCTGGTGATGTCATTCATTAATTCATTTTCGTTGATTATTTTGCTAATTCGTTTAAACGTTATGTTTGTTAAAGAGATATTTGAACACCCACATTCATAGCAACATTACTTTCTGGATAGAAGCAACCCAAGTGTCCATCAATAGATGAACAGATAAATAAAATGTGATATATACATGCATGCAATGGAATATAATTCAGCCTTTAAAAGGAGGGCTATTCTGACACATGATGCTAAATGGATGAACCTTGGAGACATCATGCTGAGATACGCCATTCACAAAAAAAAACAAATACTGTATGATTTCATTTATGTGAGGTACTGAGACCAGTCAAGTTTATAAAGACAGAAAGTGGAATCGTGTGACTCATGCCTATAATCCCAGCACTTCAGGAAGCCAAGGCAGGAGGATCGGTTGAGCCCTGGAGTTCTAAACTAGCCTGGGTAACATAGTGGGACCCCATCTCTACAAAAACAATTTAAAAACTTAGCCAGGGCCGGGCGTGGTGGCTCACACCTGTAATCCCAGCACTTTGGGAGGCCGAGGTGGGCGGATCACAAGGTCAGGAGATTGAGACCATGGTGAAACCCCGTCTCTACTAAAAATAGAAAAAATTAGCCGGGCGCAGGGGCGGGCGCCTGTAGTCCCAGCTACTCGGGAGGCTGAGGCAGGAGAATGGCGTGAACCCGGGAGGCGGAGCTTGCAGTGAGCCGAGATTGCGCCACTGCACTCCAGCCTGGGCGACAGAGCGAGACTCCGTCTCAAAAAATAAAAATAAAAAATAAAAAATAAATAAATAAATAAATAAAAATAAAAACTTAGCCAGGCATGACGGTGCTCATCTATAGTTCCAGCTACTTGGGAGCCTGAGGTGGGAGTATTGTTTGAGCCCAGGAGGTCGAGGCTGCAGCGAGTCATGATCATGCTACTGTACTACAGCCTAGGTGACAGTGAGACCTTGTCTCAAAAAAGAAAAAAGAAAGTATAATGGTGGTTGCCAGGGGCTAGAGCCGGGGTGTCCAAACTTTTGGCTTCCCTGGGCCACATTGGAAGAAGAAGAATTGTCTTGGGCCACCCATAAAATACACTAACACTAATGATAGCTGATGGGCTTTGAAAAAAAATCACAAAAAAAATCTCATAATGTTTTAAGAAAGTTAACAAATTTTTGTTGGGCCACATTCAAAGCCATCCCTGGGCCACATGCGGCCTGCAGGCCACAGGTTGGATGAGTTTGGATTAGAGGAAGGGAAGAATGGAAAGTTAGTGTTTAATATATGTAGTTTTCATTTTGCAAGATGAAGAGTTCAGGGATGGATGGAGTGATGGTAGCCCAATAGTTTGAATGTACTTAATGCCACTGAACTGTACACTTAAAAATCATTAAGCTGGTACATTTTATTACTAAATGCATTCACCATAATTTAAAATAACTTTAAAAAACTAATGGAAGTTCTTATAAATGTCTAAATTATCAAATTTGTAAAGCTGAAAATGGGAGATGTGATTCAATTTGTATCACAAATTACCAAACTTAGACTAAACATATTTTGGTCAAAAAAATTTTTTTAATTTTGTTTATGTGTTCTAGATATTGTATGAGGTACTTGAGATGCAGCTGTAAAAGAAAAATCCATAATCCTAGACCTCAAAGAACTTACAAATATATACCACAATAACCTGGATGGGACTCTTTATCCAGTTCATACCTTCTTCCTCCAACAAATATTTGATGAGTGTCTACTACGTGCCAGACTCTCTGCTACCTACGAGCCCACATTAGCGAACAAGGTAGATACAGATTACACTCTCACAGGACTGCCAGTCTAGCAAGGAAAAAAGATAATAAACAAAAAATTACTGTTTCCCTAGGCCAGAGTGTGGTGGCTCACGCCTGTAATCCCAGCACTATGGGAGGCTGAGGCGGGCAGATCACTTGAGGTCCGGAGTTTGAGACCAGCCTGGCCAACGTGATGAAAGCCCGTCTCTACTTTAAAAATACAAAAATTAGCCAGGCGTGGTCGTGTGTGCCTATAGTCCCAGTTACTCGAGAGGATGAGGAAGGAGAATCGCTTGAACCCAGGAAGCAGACATTGCAATGAGTCAAGATTGAGTCACTGCATTCCAGCCTGGGCAACAGAGCGAGACTCCACCTCAAGAAGAAAAAAAAAAAGAAATAAATTATTGTTTCTCTAACCCCTATCTGCTCCATCATAATTTACTGGTTCCCTGTACCTTCACCTTCTAGACCCTAACAGGTGACTGTATCAAATCTGCTAATGATTTCCAGATATAAACAAAATTTCTAACCATCATCCCTCCCACACTTGTAGCACGTCTATGTGGTAACACAAGAAACAATATATTAACCCAGTATTCTCCAAAATATGGTTTTTATTCCACAGATGGGTTGCAAAATCACTTCACCTGAAATGCAAAGAATTTTTTAATAGTTTTAATTGTTTTAATGTACATTAGGAAAAAAAATTTTTTTTTTTTTTTTTTTTTGAGAGGGAGTCTCGCACTGTCGCCCAGGCTGGAGTGCAGTGGCCGGATCTCAGCTCACTGCAAGCTCCGCCTCCCGGGTTTGTGCCATTCTCCGGCCTCAGCCTCCCGAGTAGCTGGGACTACAGGCGCCCGCCACCTTGCCCGGCTATTTTTTTTGTATTTTTTAGTAGAGACGGGGTTTCACTGTGTTAGCCAGGATGGTCTCGATCTCCTGACCTCGTAATCCACCCGTCTCGGCCTCCCAAAGTGCTGGGATTACAGGCTTGATCCACCGCGCCTGGCCTAGGAAAAAATTAAATGAGAATATCAAACCTGTGGTTTCATGGAATGAGGCTAAATTGAAAGGTGATTCCAATTAAAGAAAAATATTGGGACAATGATTTAAGCAAATGGCAAAATTGGAAAGGTGGGGCACAACACAATCAGAAGGGGGCTGAGATTTATGAAAATAGGTGTGACTCCATTGGCAGAAATGGCCAATGAGAATGCTATTCTAAAGAAACACAGGATTTGTAGTGCCTTCATATTCCACCGTGGGCCTAGCTTGACTCCATCCTTAATGTTCTCTTCTCTCTCTAGCTCTGCAAACCTAAGCGGCAGCCACTCTGCCTCACACTGAATGATGATGTATACTGAGAATTTCTTCCTTCCCCGTTCACCAACTCAGCTTCCCCTGAAACGACTCAATCTAGTGAGGATGGTGGCAAAGGTGGGCTGACAGTTAAATATCTTTGGAACTTGGGTTCTGAGCATGCTGAGTTTGTATCTTGCAAGTTGATATTGTGACAAAATAAAGGTGGGAAGAAAAACCATGCTGCTGGTCATTACCTGTCCTATCTACTCCCTTAGAATTCTAGTGCAAAGTTTTGGAGAAAACAGAAAAGTAAGCATTGGATTCTATTCCAGCTTTTTTTTTTTTTTCTATTTATCATATTCTAACACATGGAAAAAAAACCACATGCCATTTGACTTTTATTTTTGGACTTGAGTTTTTTGCCTCTACCTTGGAACAACATTATTTAGTAAAAGGTCATGAATGTTAAAGTAGGACTTAAGAGGCTTCACTTGGACATCTGACATTTGGAATACTCTCGATTAGGGACTTTCTCACCAGGGAAGCTAAATCTATCCATAGACCTCAAATCCCATGGATTTCAATCTGGATGCAGTACTAGACATTTGCCTGCCTGCCAAGCATCTCCTGAGAAAGCCTCCTAGCCAAAACCCTTGGTTGCAGGTGACAGAAACCCAACACAACTGGCATAGGCAAAAAGGGACAGCTATCTGCTCACATAACTGAGAAGTTCCAGAAGTGTAATTGGATATTAGTATTCAGGGAAGGAACGTATGTGTATGTATACCTTCCCCCATCTCTTGGCTTTTTTTTTTTCTTTTTTTTTTTATAGTTGGCCTCATTCTCTTACAAAGAAGAGGCTACATCCAAAAAGCAGGAGAAATGTTATTCAATAATCCCAAGCTATTCCCTTCTAGCCATGTGACCCTAAAGGCAACAAGAATTCTCCTCTGACTTCCGCTTTTTAAAAATTTAGCCCAGCTTGTTTCACAAGTCCATGTCCATGCCCAGGTTGGGCAGGGGGAGTGAATGGCAGCCCCACTATCATTACATGGTTAGAAATTCCTAGAAAAGAAGGAATGTTGGACAATGCTCACTAATGTCCATTGTGGGAATCTGCCCTACCCACTGCCCTGACTGAACAATTAACCATGTTCAGTATTAACCAACCCACGTGGCAACAGCTAAATAAATTAGGTTTGAGGCCCTAAGCCAAGTACAGTTCATCTATTCAATGCCTCTGATTTGTGTGGCCTGACTGGAAAAGTGGCATGGGCCAAACAGACTTTTCTTCCTGCAATTTGAATATGGGGGCCCTAGAGACTGAGCCATTTGGTTGGAGCAGCTGAACTAAATGTCATAATAAAATAGAAGACATGATAGACAATTATGGACAATGTGCAATTGAAGATATGAAGAAGCCAGTCTCCAGAGTTGGAGATCTGAGACCACAGCAACTCTAAAATAGATATTCAGGAAGTAACTGACTCAATTTACTGGGAAATTCAGTGCTTGAAAATTTTGTGTTTGAGTAGAATATCTAGGTAAGAAAAGGCTAACATATTTAGTGATTTTACCAACATTGTCTTATTTTCTCTCTATAGTAACTCCATTAGAAAGTATTTATTTTCTCCATTTTTACCAATGAATAAACTGAGGCTCAGAGAACATATTTGATGTTTCTTAATGTGACTTTTTTCAAGCTAGAAAGTCTCTAAGTCAAGAATGCTTTTCCCCTACTACAAGTTGCCTCAGAACCTTGAGTGGTAGAGACATGGATTTCAAAATCATCTGCTTAGATGCTTAGAGGTACTCATTGAAGCCACAGAAGGGAATGAGGCTGCCAAGTGAAAGTACGCAGTTAGGGAATTACTGTGATAGCCTCATCTATTGGGCACTCATTCTGTGCAAGGTCTACACATTATATACTAGTAATGACTAATTGTATGTGTTGAGTTAACTGGGCCACAGCATGCCCAGATATCTGGTTAAACATGATGTCTGGGTATGTCTGTGAAGGTATTTCTGAAAGAGATTGATATCTGAATAGGTAAACTAAGTAGAAAACAGATGGCCGTCCCCAACGCGAGAGGGCATTACCCAACTCACTGAGGCCCTGAATAGAACAAAAAGGCAGAAGAAGTTTGAATTCACTCTCTGACTGACTGTTTGAGCTGGGACATCGATATTCTCCTGCCTTCAGCACTCCTGGTTCTCAGGTTTTTAGATTTGAATTGGAATCTACACCATCAGCTATGGAGCTCTCAGGCTTTTGAGCTACACGCCTGGCTTTCCTAAGTCTCCAGCTTGCAGATCATGGAGTCTCAGCTTCTGTAATTGCATGAGCCAATTAACTTACAACAAATGTCATGTTTGTTATATATATAAATAATGTATATTTATATTTATTTATATATAATATATATTTATATTTACTTATATATAATTTGTATTTAAATTTATTTATATATAATTTATATTTATTTATATAATCTATACTTATAATTTATACATATAATTTATATTCATATTTAATTCTATGTACATATATATATCCTATGGGTTCTGTTTCTCTGAAGAACGCTGACTACTGTAGTATTCTATCAACAGAAGCGAGATTGAGGTAGAGTTTACAGAGGTTCACAGTGACCATGCTTCTAGGTGTCATGAGATGGAAGGAACCTCAAGTACTTTGTGTTCTAGGATTTGATCATTTTCCTGCCATGCTCACGTTCCATTACCCTCATAATGTGCCTGGTCTGAAAAATTCAATCTGCCTTAGTCATTTGCATCTCTAAACAAACCTTGCAAATTAATACAAGTCTAAAAGACCAGGCTGAAGAGAACAAGATGGGACCTGGAGAATATCAAAAAGTGGGTATCAGCTGGGCGCCATAGCTCATGCCTGTATTCTCAACACTTTGGTAGGCCAAGGCAAGAGGATCGCTTGAGGCCAGCAATTCAAGACCAGCCTGAGAAAAATAATGAGACCCTGTCTTTACAAGAAATTTAAAAATTAGCCAGGCGTCATGGCAGGCACCTGTAGTTCCAGCTACTCAGGAGGCTAAAGCAGGAAGATAACTTTAGCCCAGGAGTTTGAGGCTGCTGTGAGCTAAGATTGGGCAACTGTAGTCTATCCTGGGTGACAGAACAAGACCTTATCTCTTAAAAAAAAAAAAAAAGTGGGTATCAGGTTGAATATGGCAACACCCCAAGGCGACACTTCCACCCAGTCTTGATAAACAAGGTTCCAAATTGAGTTAATTTTGCCCCTAGAGAATTCAAAACATTCTAACACTTTCATAAGATTCTTAACAAAAACAAAACTGTAAAGTGTGATTCATTATGTCAGCACTTTATTTTTTAAGGTTATTAGCACACACTGACATACATTTTAAATAATAAATAAATGCACTGAGATGATTTTTTAAATATTCCATTGTGCTTCCTTTTACTCCATGACCCTTCTTTCCTTCTTGCACTCAACAAATTGCAGCAACAAGACAGTATGCTTACAGCCCTAGGGAAAAAAATACCAAAGCAAAACTCTGAGAACAAATAGACAAAGCCATGGCTTATGAGTTTCAAAATAGGCTGCTGAAACCCACACCAGAGATAATAGTTTTGAAAGGGTTTCTGAGCCCCAGAAGCCAGGCTTTTGAATATCAAAAAGCCACGGCATACCTTGAACAATAGATTGGGGAAAATAGCCTCCCCTCTAGCTTTAGGCTAGGTACAGACTCCATGGGCTGAGTGCAAGAGAAGACGGTTTGAAGAGAACAAAGTCAGATGAGGGTGAGCATTACCTGGAGAGACCACTGTGGACAAATCTCCCTTAGCCTTCAGCCCTTGTTCGTGAGACCAACAACTGACGTCTGTCCTAGGAGGAAATGCTCAGGGTTCTCAGCGTCAGCACTATTGACATTTTGGCCAGATAATTCTTTACTGTGGGAGGTGCACTGTAGGGTGTTTAGCAGTATCCCTGGTCTCTTCCCACAAGACACCAATAGCATTTCACAGTTGTGACAACCAAAAATAGCTCCACATTGCCAAACATTTGCTGGGGGTGGGGATGGGGCTCAAAATTAGCACCAGTTGGGAATCAATGAGGCACAGATATATATTACACACACATACATGTGTATGTTTCTAATAAAAAAGTTATATGTGCTTTATACAAAAAAATTCAAAAATACAGAAAATTCCACTCAAAATAAAAAGTCAACGATGCTTCATCCACTCAGAGCTTATCATTAGTGTTTTATCTATTTCCAGTTTTTCCTATATATTTTATTTCAACAAAACCAAAAGTTGGGGTTATATAATAAAATACTGTTTCGCAGTCTGCAATTTTTTGCAGATTACATGTTATGAAACCTCACAGAGGTATAGTTTTCCTTACTATAGCCATAACATAATCTATTTTGCCAATCTGTTATTGTTGGATATTTAGAGATTAGTCCCAATACTGCACCATCATTGGTAATGTTTTGATGAATATCTTCATATATTTCTTTGATTGTTTTGTTAGGAAAAATTTCTAAGGAATGTTCTTAGAGAAAAGCTAGCTGATATGTTGGGGTTTGGATCTGTAATACTTACTATCTCAGTGGTATAAGTCATAGTTTTCTGACTTAACATACACATTTTATTTCTCTAGTGCTTTTAACTTTCCACAGTACTTTCCACCTTACCAAGCACACAGGGAAGCTACCAATTGTTCCCATTTTACTGATGAGAAAACTGATATCATAGAAGTTAAACGACTTGCCTATGGCAACATAATTATTTTACAAGAATTCTAAAACTCAACTCGCTTGAGTCCTGGGCTTTTTGCTATTAGTGCTTACTTTGCCAGCATGTATACCACCAAAATTGACATAATCCAGAGAAAGAAGATTAGTATAGTATGCCCCGTACTCACAAATGACATACAAATTTGTGAGCACTGTGGTGTTAAGAACATTTTAAATTATGAGTCCTATTTCTAAGTATAATTTTCTATAAATTTCAGAGGTCCCAAAATGTAATCAAAGCTATGGACCTCAGATGGGTGAATCTACCAGTTCCCATGAAAAATTCCACAACCAGGCCGGGCGCGGTGGCTCAAGCCTGTAATCCCAGCACTTTGGGAGGCCGAGACGGGCGAATCACGAGTTCAGGAGATTGAGACCATCCTGGCTAACACGGTGAAACCCCGTCTCTACTAAAATACAAAAAAAATTAGCCGGGCGAGGTGGCGGGCGCCTGTACTCCCAGCTACTCGGGAGGCTGAGGCAGGAGAATGGCGTGAACCCGGGAGGCGGGGCTTGCAGTGAGCTGAGATCCGGCCACTGCACTCCAGCCTGGGCAACAGAGCCAGACTCCGTCTCAAAAAAAAAAAAAAGAAAAATTCCACAACCAATCTTGTCTCCAAATGCTGATTTGGAGGGTTAATATCTAAAGTGCTAATTCCAACATCTGCTTCTTTCTTATCCCTAAAGCCAAATTAAGTTGGCACAGTCTGTTTTTACTTCCAGCTTCCCTCTAATACAGATTTATTACCAATTAATTTCTTATCGAGGAAAAACAATCCCATCATAAGTATTTTAGATAATGACATCTAAGTATTTTATATTGCTTTAAGTCTGAACAGTTAGAATAGAGTGCATCCAATGTTCATTACCTCTTAATGCTTGCATTCTTTTATCATGTTTTGATTCACCAAAATAAAAAAAAAAGAAAAAGAAAATGCTACCCACTGCTTTGACTCTTTTTTAGGTTTAATGAGATTAAATAAATTCTGGGGAGGGGAGAGAAGAATACAGCTTACTAATATTTTAAGTGGTTTATGGAAATACTCCTACCACGGGCACAATTTTAAACCAAAGCCAACTTCTGCAGTGCTATTGAAGGTTAATGAATGCCTTAATAACACGCAGAGGAAAATGTGATGAGTTGATTAGATACAGAAATATTCTAGACCTCTGAAATACAGTTAGAAAAACAACTCAATTGTACTCAGAGACAGAACTCTTGACAAAGAATTATCTTAACTTCCTAGTGATCCATTTCACCACCCATTAATAGTAAATGATCTTCTTGGCAGTGTATGTTGAGGTAATTGACACTGATTTGAGATTTAGACTTTAAAGCTCCAGGTAAATCTTGAACCAATTACTCTCAGTTATAATAAAACTTGGAAAATTTAGAACATCATATAACTTTTCTATTTCCTAGAACCTAGTTGTTGCCAATCCTTCTTTCAGTTAATTAAAATTCTTTTGCAGGGATATACTTTTTAAAAATGAATTATTTGACATATTCTTCTGGAAATCTTATTTTTCGTTTCCCAGTTGCCTATGTAGTCTTTGGAATGGTTCTGTATGTATATCTCTTTGTGTGTGTGTGTGTGTGTGTGTGTGTGTGTGTGTGTGTGTAAGATTATTACTTTCAAATAGACTTGCTTTCTAATCATATTACATAAAGATGAAATAAACAGTGTTTTTTAGAGTTTGGCAAATTCCAATAGGGTTGCTATTTGATCCTTGGAGTCTTGAGCAATAGGATACAGGAGATATCACACTGCTTGGACAAAGAAGGCAAATATCAGATAACAGAGGCCATCTGAACACATAGGCAGTTAGGGAGCTCTCAAAGAATGTGAAGGACAAGTATATAGAAAAAAAAAAAACATGCAGAACAACAGTAAAAAGTTATTTTAAAAAAAAACTGATAGATAGGCCAGGGATGACAGCTCATGCCTGTAATCCCAGTACTTTGGGAGGCTGAGGTGGGGGGATCACTTGAGGTCAGGAGTTCTAGACGACGCTGGCCAACAGCTGAACTCAGCTCTACTAAAAAAAAGAAAAAATACCAAAAATTAGCTGGGCGTGGTGGTGTGTGCCTGTAGTCCCAGCTACTCAGGAGGCTGAGGCAAGAGAATCGCTCGAACCCGGAAGACCGAGGCTGCAGTGAGCCAAGACTGCTCCACTGCACCCCAGCCTGGGTGAAAGAGTGAGACTCCATCTCAAAAAAAAGATACATTCTCCAACACTGATGAGTCTTGAAAACATTTTGCTCAATGAAATAAACCAATCACAAAAGACTACATATTGTGTGATTTCATTTCTATGAAATGTCCAGAATAAGCAAATCTACAGAGAGAGGAAAGACACTAATAGCCAGGGGATGGGGAAAGGAGAAATGGAGAGTGATTGCTTATTATGGTTTCTTAATATACATAGGGTTTCTTTTTGGGGTGAAGACAATTTTCTAAAATTAAGTAGGGATGATGGCTGCACAACTCTGTCAATATATTGAAGCCACTGAACTGTACACTTTAAAGGGGGTGAATTTTATGGCACATGAATTATATCTCAATAAAGCTGTTTTTTTTTTTTTAAAAAAAAAAAAAAAAGGCAGAGACAGAATTAAAGAGTTAGAATAAAAGAACCAAGAGCCTGAGATGGACAGAGGATTCCATCATTAGAAGAAGTTTTTTCCTCACTGGTTCAAGTTGGCTAATGAGGTTTCCAGACAACTTTGATGTGACTAATTGGAAATTTTTTCAAAAGCAAGTTAAAATCAACATTGGGCTTGTGCCAGCCAGATTCAGCAAATATTGTCCAGGCACCTACTATGCACTAGCCGCCTAAAATATAAAGAGATTGTGGCCCTTTTGGAGTGACAAGCTTTTAACTAAAAAGTAAAATATTTTCGACTGGGCACAGTGGCTCATACCTGTAATCCCAGCACTTTGGGAGGCCAAGGTGGGAGGATCAGTCAAGCCCAGGAGTTTGAGACCAGCCTGGGCAATATAATGAGATCCCGTCTCTAGAAAAAAATTTAAAATTATGCATAGAGGGAGAATCACTCAAGTCCAGGAGGTCAAGGCTGCGGTGAGCTGTGATCATGCCAGTGAGCTCCAGCCTGTGCAACAGAGTGAGAATCTGTCTCAAAAAAAAAAAAAAAACAAAAAAACTAGAATATTTTTTGAAAGAAAGGAAGTACACATACTAAGAATGAGTTTTTCAAGTGATAAAATTATGAGTATTTTCTTTTTTCCAGTAGTCTACAATATAATGACTTTTGTATTATAAAGAAATGGAAATACATTTTTAAAGGAAAAAGTATTACTGTGTGATCTAATAAATGCTCTATGAAAGCACACAGGAAGGAGAAAGAAGTTGGGCCTGAGGAAGGAAGGTCAGAGAAAGCTTGACAGGCAATTATTTGACATTAACCCCAAGAGATGGGAATCACAGGCTTGAAAAGGACTGAGAATGTTCCTCCGCCCTTCAAGCCCCCACCGCGGCCCCAGCCCCTCTCCGGGGAACTAAGAGGCTGCATGCTCAGGTCCAGGGAAATGTCCCCCCTTCTCTGTGGCCTCCACCCATGATCAAAGCCTCCCTTTTGCTTCAGTAAGGGCAGGAAGACTGGTAACAAATAAAAAGTCATTAGGAAGGAATTCACTTCTGGGTTTGGCCCAGTGGGTACCACTTCAGACTCTTATTGTTGCCAAAGCACATAATATGGCAAGACAATTGCTCTATCACTGCAGAAGTTAGTGTTGGGGGCGTTACTATTAATGCCCACACAGCATGTGGCCAACAGATAGAGAAAAGCCTCTATCAGTTCAGTTACTCTGAGGAGAGAGGGTCACCTTTCCAAAGCTGATGCAGAGTTCATTTTTCACTGTGAGCTATGTTCATCACGGCAGTTCTGATCTCATCCTCCTTTGCAGTTCTTGTAGTTATCCCAGCCTTCTCTGATGGAACGAAAGAAGATGGTAAAAACTACACTGGCTCAAACCCATGGGCCACCCCCTCATACATTCTAAGTATGTCACAGTGAGGAAGACTAGTATGATAAAATAGCACAGGTTTTGGAGTTAGGCATCGGGATTTGAACCCTGGCTCAATTGACTCAGCAGCTAATTGGCTTTGGGAAAGTTATTCCACCTCTCTGGTGCTTCCTGTCTTCCTCTATAAAGTGGGAATAGTATTCAAACTTCCCTCATAGGGTAGTTGAAAAATATACATACAATCACCTGGCACCAGAGGTACTGAACAAATTTGAAGTCACTTTTATCAGTTTTGGTTTTTTTTTTTTGTTGTTCTTTTGTGTGTGTGTGTGTGAGAGAGAGAGAGAGAGAGAGACAGACAGAGAGAGAGAAATGGAGTCTCGCTCTGTCACCAGGCTGAAGTATAGTGGCACAATCTTGGCTCACTGCAACCTCCACCTCCTGGGCTCAAGCAGTTTTCCTGCCTCAGCCTCTCGAGTAGTTGGGACTATAGTTGCGTGCCACCACACCCAGCTAATTTTTGTATTTTTAGTAGAGATGGGTTTTCACCATGTTGGCCAGGATGGTCTCGATCTCTTGACCTCATGATCCACCCGCCTCAACCTCCCAAAGTGCTGGGATTACAGGTGTGAGCCATTGTGCCTGGCCTTATTAGCTTTTCTAATGAGAGACTTCCTATAGCAATGTCTATAAAAGTTTAACAACATTACCTATGAATTCTATCACTTTTCTTCCTTAATTTATTTAGCTAATGAATATACATTTGTGTACATATAAATATATACAACATACATATATATATTAGTCCATTCTCACACTGCTATAAAGAACTACCTGAGACTGGGTAATTCATAAAGAAAAGGGGTTTAATTAACTCACAGTTTTGTAAGCTGTACAGGAAGCGTGGCTGGAAGACCTCAGGAAACTTAAAATCATAGTGGAAGATGAAGGGGAAGCCAGTACTTCTTACCATGGCAGAGGAGGAAAGGGAGAGTGTGCGAAAGGGAGGTGCTATACACTTGTAAACAACCAGATCTAGTGAGAACTCACTCACTATCATGAGGACAGCAAGGGGTAAATCTGCCCTCATGATTTAGACACCTTCCATCAGGTCCCTCCCCCAACGTTGGGAATTACAACAGAACATGAGATTCGGGTGAGGACATAGAGCCAAACCATATCAATATACATATCTATATCTATATGTTATCTCATTTATTAGAATTGTCTTGGTTGCAAATAACAGAAATTCAATGTTACTGGTTTAGAGACTCTCCCTAAAATAAGAGAATATTTATTGATTCACATATATGAAAACTCAGGACAGGTTAGTTTCAAGCACAGCCACATCCTGTTACCCAAATAATACCATCATAAACTGGTCTCTCTTCAGGTTTTAATCTTTGTTTTTCTGTGTGGTTAAAATGAGTTAACATACATAACATGCTTAGAATAGTGCTTAGCTCATAATAAGCACTATATAAATATTTGCTACTATTATTTCATTTAATCCTCCCCACCATCCTATGAAGCATGTACTGTTATTATTCTATTTTTACAGATACAGAAACTGAGGTGGTATAGCTATTCAATAATGGAGCTGGGTCAGGCAGCCTGATTCAGAAGGCTTTTCTTGACCAATTCTCCAACCGTCTCCTCATTGGGCTAGAAAGGAAGGTTGAGCCTTGATTGGAAAGGGCTAGGAAACACAACCCCTAAAGGACAGATTCTTTAAAAAGAAAGCATTTGAGCAAGAAAGCCTGGGCCCTTTGCTCCCGGAAGGGTACCATCCTCTCAAATCTTTTTCTTTTTTTTTTTGTCGCCCAGGCTGGAGTGCAGTGGCCGGATCTCAGCTCACTGCAAGCTCCGCCTCCCGGGTTCATGCCATTCTCCTGCCGCAGCCTCCCGAGTAGCTGGTACTACAGGCGCCCGCTGCCTCGCCCGGCTAGTTTTTTGTATTTTTTAGTAGAGACGGGGTTTCACCGTGTTAGCCAGGATGGTCTCGATCTCCTGACCTCGTGATCCGCCCGTCTCGGCCTCCCAAAGTGCTGGGATTACAGGCTTGAGCCACCGCGCCCGGCCTCAAATCTTTTTCTTTTTGAAAGTGAAAATAAGTTTCTACTTTTTTATAATTCATGCATGAATCCTATTAATCCTTCACAAAGGCAATTTTACCCCCTCAAAAATTCCAGAGACAGGGCCAGGCACAGTGGCTCACATCTGTAATCCTTTGGGAGGCCGAGGCGGGTGGATCACCTGAGGTCAAGAGTTCCAGACCAGCCTGGCCAACATGGTGAAACCTCATCTCTACGAAAAAAAAAAAAAAAAAAAAAAAAAAAAAAAATTACAGGTGGCAGGCACCTGTAATCCAAGCTACTCAGGAGGCTGAGGCAGTAGAATCACTTCAACCCAGGAGGCAGAGGTTGTAGTGAGCTGAGATCGTGCCATTGCACTCCAGCCTGGGTGACAGAGCAAAAACTCCGTCTCAAGAAAAAAAAAAAGAGACAGGAAGTAATTAGAATATGGGTCCTTGAATTGGTTATTCTTTTTTTTTTTTTTTTTTTTTTTTTTTTGAGACGGAGTCTCACTCTGTCGCCCAGGCTGGAGTGCAGTGGCCGGATCTCGGCTCACTGCAAGCTCCGCCTCCCCGGTTTGCGCCATTCTCCGGCCTCAGCCTCCCGAGTAGCTGGGACTACAGGCGCCCGCCACCTCGCCCGGCTAGTTTTTTGTATTTTTTAGTAGAGAGGGGGTTTCACCGTGTTAGCCAGGATGGTCTCGATCTCCTGACCTCGTGATCCACCCGTCTCGGCCTCCCAAAGTGCTGGGATTACAGGCTTGAGCCACCGCGCCTGGCCGAATTGGTTATTCTTTGTTGACAACTCCATCTGCCAACTCTAATCTATCTTCTGCTCTTGCCTGTACTTCTGCTTGGCTCTGTGTCCTCTGGAGCTGATGGATTGAACCTCTAGATTCCCTTACCCCTGGTTTCTAATTGGGTTTGGCCAATGAGGTGTCTTCTTTTGTGGCTTCAGGCCCACAGGTGGTGATAGCTTCCCATGATTTCTAACCCCTGAGGGCTTCGCCGCCTCTTCCTGGTTTTCTTCACTCAAGTCATACCTTTGCAAAGAGCCCCTTTGCATCATTCTCTTCCACTAAAATCTTGGAGTTTGCCCCAGTTTCCAGGCCTACGTCATGGTTGTTGTGGGCCCTTGGCACTCCTACTTACATGACTTCCTTCCTCTATAAAAAAAACTATTGAAAATAAAAAATTTAAAAAAGAACTTTTTAAAGCCATTGAAAATTATATTTTATGATTGTGTTGATATAAAGGCATGTCATCCAGACTGGATTATAATCATTTTTTTTTTTCCAATTTCAAAAGAAATTAAAATACTCCATGGGCCCTAGTCACTGTGCCTACTGTGCCTAACGGAGAAGTTGGTCCAGTTACTTTCTTTTTTTTTTTTTTTTTTTTTTTTTTTGAGACGGAGTCCGCTCTGTCGCCCAGGCTGGAGTGCAGTGGCCGGATCTCAGCTCACTGCAAGCTCTGCCTCCCGGGTTTACGCCATTCTCCTGCCTTAGCCTCCCGAGTAGCTGGGACTACAGGCGCCTGCCACCTCGCCTGGCTAGTTTTTTGTATTTTTTTAGTAGAGACGGGGTTTCACCTTGTTAGGCAGGATGGTCTCGATCTCCTGACCTCGTGATCCACCTGTCTCGGCCTCCCAAAGTGCTGGGATTACAGGCTTGAGCCACCGCGCCCAGCCCTGGTCCAGTTATTTTCTACGGAGGCCATTCTAATGGATGCATCCTCTTCTACCCATAGGCCTAACAGAAAATGAACAGGAGCTCCCTGGAAGGTGGGCTACTATCAAGTTAAAATCATGATCCTTGGATCAAATTTCCCAAACAGCCTGTTTCCATTACAGTGAGCTCAGCATCCTTGTCCCTAAGTATATCCTATTTCCAAGTCACAGCTATGATGACAAGATAACAGAAAAAAATGGTGTATCTACTGTTGAATTAATGCCTAATTCATTTACTACTCACCACATTCCAGTGACAGGAGGCACAACAATCACATAGTTCATTAATCATTCTCCATTTCCTCTATGTTAATCTATCACTCTATACCTGGGAAGGAGAGAACATTTTCCTTATGTTCTCTGCTCAGAAAGATCCTTTAAAAAAAAAAAAATCACATTTTTCCTCCCAGTTGGAATTTGTTTTGTTTTCAAACGAGATCTGAGAAGTTTTTGAATGATGAATACTGCCTTTAATTGGCAATTTGTTAAGTATCGATGATACTGGTTATATTTAAGATTCTATTTGTTCACCCGGCCCTCAGTCTGTGGCCGTCTCATAGACCAGGCAGAAAATAATAGAAAATATAAAATTACACTGGGAAGAAGACAAAGCTAGACAGCAGAAGTACTTTTAAATCTAAAACCAGCAGTTATTGATTTTCTGTTGGAGGTAAACACCTCATACTCTACCCAAATGTGGGACTGATGCTACTTCAGATTCTTTCTTTGCCTTTTTAAAAACTTCATTTCTAATTGCAAGTTAATGCTGAATTTAAATCTCTAAGCTCCTGGATTTTTCTGCACTTCTTCCCAGTTGGTTCTCTGATTGACTGGAGGAATGAGGAGGTTCTGCAAAGGACAAGGGAAGCTGAGAGTTTGCCCCTCAGCACCCTAAATATCAACCATAAAACTAATGAACTGTGGCAACTGAATTGTCTAAGTTCATTCCAAATTATGTCTTGGTAAAGTTCATCTTTGTTTTCAATTATCATCCTGGAATCATAAATGTCGAATCCAGGGTGCAGCTTCTCAGCTCTTTGAGTCTTGTTTGCATTCTTCTTACTGTTAAGCCTATGCAGTGGGTATGTTGTGGCCCACTGCACTGGATACCCAGGGCAATGGGTACAAGTCCTCTTCTTAAAAATGTCAACCTCTTTTTAAAGGAACAAATCTGAAAGAGTCTCTGAAAAAAATTGCCGTGATTCAATGAATCTGCATTTTTGACATGTCGCTAAGGATCGTGTTTTTAGTATATCCTCTTTAACTATTCATAACGCAGTTACAAATCTTATTTTAAATCTTTTTCTTCATTCTCTTATGACTACATAACATTTACCCTGACAAGTTTATAAAGAATATTGAGGTTGATACTTGCTGGTCTTAGTAGAAATTAATCAAAATCCATCTGTTCCCTTCTCAGCCTGGACATTTTCATTACAACTAAACCAGGGATTATAGGATTCTTATATCTTCTTTTTTTCCCTACACAGTTCAGTTGATTTAGAAACAATGATTAAAGCTGCTTACTTTAAGGAAGATTGTTTCCAATCTTCCCTTCTTGCAAGGCAGAGAAAGATGAAAGCATCTTGATCCTGAAATATTTATATCTAAGACTGGAAATCTGTATCAGAGGCATGATGAATGATTGCAACCAAAGACTTTTTTATTTTAAAGTCATATTTCTTATCTTTACACTTTCACTTTCCTTACAAGTTTGAGGAAATAAACGCCAAATTCATTCACTGCCCCCCACCTCAAGTAGATAGATTTTCTACCTTTATTTAATTCTAAGTCCAGTGTGACATAATAAAGAGACATGCAGAGAAAGATTACCTTTCTGACACTATTTATAGGGATAAATATCAGTTATCCTTATGTGGCCTTAGAATGACTGCTTTCAAAGGAATTGAGAACACAAATTAGAGGGAATGAATGTAAGCCTCCCACAAGGGGATACCTTGATCTGGGATTGAAGAAATCTTAAGAATTAGAAGTGATTACTAGAGAGTAATTCTAGGTTTACCCAGCCTCAGACAGGTGCTCTAATTAACTATTCTCATTCTTCTTTTTTTCTATCTAGTTTTCATGCTTTTTTCCCTGTCATGCCCTTATAATTGACGTAAAATGCTTGGATGAGCATTGACAAATGTATACACCCATGCAACCATCACCCTGAATGTTCAGGATCTGGAACATTCCGTACTCAATTTTGGGGGAGCTGTTTTTAAAAATGAGTATTATTATAGTCCTCTGCTAGTAGGAACGAACTCCTCTTTAAATGCCAGATAAAAAGTAAAATAAAACCGAAGGACTGTGAGTTGGTCCCCTACGGAGCCAAATGCTGTTTGAAACCAGTCCGTGTCGAGGGCCTTTTAACAGCATAACAAAAAGAGGAACTGATCTTGACCAGCAGGCACAGGGGTTGGCGTCATGGTCCAAACATCAGATTAGAAACACAATGATTCCCTGGGACTGGACGCTAAATCCTGGCAGACAACGTAGCCTTTCATCTTCTAAAATGGATAAATTGAATGAAGCAAGGCCAATTCTGGGCCAAGTTGTTGGATGAGATTTTTTTTTTTTAAGTTCCTAACTGTTCTACATAGACATTAAAATGTCCATTACAGCAGACCTAGAAATCGTCCTTCTGTCCTTGACATTTCCTCCTTCCTCACTGGTTCCTTTGTAACAGGAAGCCAGCTATTTGCCTTAGGTCCCAGCCCTCTGTTCACTGCACCTCAAGGGTGCTTCCTTTTATGGCAGGATCCCCCTAGATAAAAGGAAAATTATAAACACTCATCCTTAGAAATTTGGAAGGGAATATATATACAGCCTGAGGAGTGCAAAAGGCTCTGCGCTTCATTCAGCTATCGCTGCTCAGGGACTGTAAGTACAAAAATAAAGATGAACTGGCTGGAAAGTATAATAAAGGGAGCTGAATTACAGGGAGTTTTTTTGTTTTTTAACAAGAGTTCTGTACTGGCAAGTTTTATTGTCACCATATTGTGATACCACAGTGGACTGAAGGATCTCTGAAGCCAGGCTATTTGGGTTTAAGTCCTGACCCTGTCACACATCCGATACATGACCTGGAACAAACAAATTATTTTTTTTTCTGTGCTTTCATTTTTCACTTCTGTAATGTGGACAGTAATAATACCTAGCTCAAGGGTCAACGAACTTTTTCTGTAAAAGGCCAGACATGAAATACTTTAGGCTTTGCAGGCCATGGGCTCAGTAGCAACTGCTCAGCTCCGTCTCGTAGCATGAAGCAGCCACAGGCAATATGTAAGCCAATGGGTGTGGACATGTCCCAATCAAACTTGCTGAATAGACTCTGATATTTGAATCTCATATCATATTCACTTGTCAAGAAATATCCTTGTTTTGATTTTTTTTCAACTACTTAAAAATGTAAACAATATTCTTAGCTCACAGGCTGTACAAAAACAAGGAGTAGCCACATTTGGCCATCGGGCCATAACAAGTTGGTCGACTCCTGACGTAGTCTGCAAGTTTGAGTATAACACATGTAAGGCTCTTAGATAAGTGCCTGATACAACATAAGCACTACTTCCATGTTGTTATTTATTATTATCATCTAGTGGACCATGATGAATGCTACACTCTCCAGAGATCTGGTATCAGTATTATTTCCCAGAAAGTCAACCTTATGGCTTCTAGTTTTGAGAAAAAGAGATGGAGGTCCTAAGAGAGAAACTGATCTTAGTGTCTTCCTTCAATATCTAAGAAAGATACAGTGAACACTCTCCCCAGATATGGATCCAACATACAGAGTGTGCCATTGTATAGATCTCATCATTTGGGGAATGATTTTTTAAAGCCATTGCTGTCCATTTTTGCACATTAAATCCCACAAAGAGATTTATTTACAACATTAAATCATTTCTTTGTGCTGCCTGGCTACATTTTTAACTATTAAAATATTCATCACACACTCTAAGAACCTAATGCCAAGTGTTTTATGACCTTTTAAAGGATGGCTTCTTTAAAAAATCACCTTCAAATGTGGATGTCAGTTTCCAAGTTGGGGCTAAGGAAGAGCAGTCTATTGTCAAATATCAAGGGGATAAACAAGAGATCATTGCCCATAAAAATACCACTGGAGATGGGCTGATCAAACAGAAATGTACATAATGTGTAAACCTGTGGATTAGGGAGGTAGGGATGGGAAGTGAGGAGGAGTTTGGGGCAAAATTTGTTTGCTCTTTAGAATGAGAAACACACTCGACTGTCCACAGCAATGGTTCTCAATAGATGGCAATTTGGGGCCCTAGGAGACATTTGTCAATGTCTGTAGACGTTTTTGATTGTCAGGGGTTACTGTTGGCATCTAGTGGGTAGAGGTCAGAGATGCTGCTAAATATCTTGCAATGCACAGCACAGCCTCCACAAGAGGGAATTATCTGGCCCAAAATTGTCAATAGTGCCAAAGTAGAACAATCTTACAGACTCAGGAACTACCGTGGCTGACCCCCACCTCACACCTGACTTTATGTTGCTGTTATTTCGAATTGGCTATTACAGGCATGTGTCAGACAACTAAAGATCAACACTAGAAAGCATCCCTCCCTATGTCCCTCTGAAGGATCGCAATTCAATTTGAACTCTCCATCCACTCACTTTTTCAAAGGCATCGTGATGGAAAAATTGCAAGATTGGTGTTCATTTAAACTACACAAATTAATTCAATTACCCTGAAGAAAACTGGTACCAGATCACCAGATTGCTGAGCAACTGATGCTAATTTTGTAATTCAATTTACTAATGAGGTAATGTGACAAATGTTTAAAAGCTAGTCATCTGTAGCTAGAACCAAGTCATCCAAGGAAGTTCGTACCTGCTCTGTATTGGGATACAAATCTCCTTGATCTTGACCAAAATGAATCTGTTCAATTTCCTTAAGTAAATAAAGCTCTTTAGACCAACACAAGGTGAAAATGAACTCCCATCCTTTTGCAAAGAATCAAAATACTAAATAAGCAGAAAAAACGAATGAAAAGCTTCTGAATCAACTTATGGAGAGTTGAAATAATTCTGATTAATCTTAACGTAACTTAAAATTATAAGTACGCTAATTAACATTGTATATTTAACACTGTTTTAAAACTTCGTCAGTTTAAAACTTTCATTTTACAATGAAATTCTATTTATTCTATTTAAATTAAACTTAAATATTTAAATTTAACTTAAAAATGTAGAGTGCTTTACAATTCTATTTAAATTCATATATATTTGTAGAGTGCTTTATAATTTATGAAGTACATTCACATATATTATCTCACTTGAGCCCTAAAATAATTCTGAGAAGCAGGGATGACAGGTATTATTATCCTTGATTTACAGATGGAAACACAGGTTTGAATACATCATATAGGTCCTTTTGGCATAACAGAGGACTCTACTGATGCTATAATGTTTTACAAAATTGGATTACGAGGGAATATGGTACAAACAACTGTTTCTCTTCGCTATTGCTGAGTAAACAACCCAACACTCAGTGACTTAAAACAACAAACATTTTGTTGTATTTCACAACTTAGTGGGGCATGAATTCAGGCAGAGCTCCGATGAGCAATTCTTGTGCTCCATATGGCAACTGTTGACTGGGACCACAGGAATTGCTCTGTAGTGTTCAGCTGGTAGCTGGTTTGGAGGGTCAAGACAGGTTTACTTACACTTCTGGTGCCCTGGAGAGATAGCTGGAAGGCTAGGCTCAGCTGGGTCTCTCTCTCTACATGGGTCCAAGGACCACATAGTCTCTCCAGCAGGGTAGTAGTCAGATTTCTCAGTGGTGGCTCGGGCTCCAACAGCAAATACTCCAAACAACAGGAATGGGAAGCTGCCAGTCTTCTGATACTGGCCCAGGGTCACTTCTGCCATACTGAATTGGTGAAAGCATCTGTGGAGCCCTCCAAGAATTAAGAGGTGGGAAGGCAAGAAATACACTCCACCTATAGATGGAAAGAATGTCCAGAAATTTATGGTTATCTTTAATCTGCCACTTGACCTTAAGAATCTCTTCCAACTCAAATATCGAATGATATTCTTCCCTGATGATGCTGATTTCTTCCCTGACCTTGGGAGTGATTCTTCTCAAAAAAAAAAACTTATACCAGGGGAAACTCCAAACCAGAGAGTCTGATGTAAGCAGTGCTCAGCAACTGTGTGTTCACCTGTATTCTTTGTTGATTTACTGCTCTCTATGATCCTATCCATTCCAGTGGCTTCAGCTACCATTTCTATGCCCATGACATCCATTCTCCGAAGCTCCAAGACTGAGTTCACCAGAAACGTTCATTTGGATAGCTCACAGGCACCTCAAATTCAGCACATCCCAAATGGAACTTGCCATCTTTCCTTCCATACCTGTTTCTCTTTTGCCTTTGCTATCTCAGCAAGCTATGCAACCATCCACCATGTTTTCCAAATCTGTACCCTGAGTAGCATCCTTATCTCCTCCTTCTCCCTCACCCTCTGCAGCCAAATGATAACAAAGGCTTATCAATTCTAACTGCTATTATCTACCACGTTATTCCATCCTCATTGTCACTCTTCTGTTTCATGGACTTCTACACTCTTCTCCTTACTATTTCCCCTGGTCCAGAGTGACCTTTCTAAAATCCAAATATGATTATGTTGCTTCCCATTTTTGTTGGAAGGTATACTGTTAAGGATAAAATCTAAACTCCTTAATGTGATTTATAAATGTTGTTCTTGGGTGATTTGACTTAAAGACACCAAATGCCCTCCTACCCTACACATTTCTCTCCCTAGCATTGCCAATAAAATGTCCATGTTATCCATTCCTTCTAGTTAAGGCACCTGAAGTCCTTGTGAATTG
Source organism: Macaca thibetana thibetana (assembly GCF_024542745.1). Lineage (NCBI taxonomy): Eukaryota > Metazoa > Chordata > Mammalia > Primates > Cercopithecidae > Macaca > Macaca thibetana. The sequence continues at coordinate 123,332,942 of NC_065579.1, forward strand.
CAAATGGTATCTGAGAGGCATGACCCCAGTGAACCTGTTAGCAGCCATTAACTCCTTTATGCCATTCATGAAAGTATCCTCTGTGGCTATTCGGTCCTTTCGAAACTGGTCATAGGATAGATACGTTTTGAAAAAAGGCAAGGGTTGTCTAAGTTAGTGTCTGGAGCCATTTCTGATATATTCAAATAAAAATAATTTGCTGGTGAACATAAAATATACAAGCATCTGGAAAGATTCTGCATTGTGAAATTATTCTGTATGTGATTTTTTTGATGAAGAATTAAAAAGTTACTGATACCAGTAAAAAAAGAAAAAAGAAGAAGGAGGAGGTGGCCAGTGGCCAGTGTAAATAGCCATTTAGGATCCAAAATTTCAAAATAATTTAATCAGTTTCATTTGATAAGATTAATATAATAGAGTACCAATTAAATCCCCCCAAAACTAAATTCCAAGGGATGACTTAAATGTATGGGTCACATATAAATTTGGGATATCAATCATTTCTGGAAATGAGGGACCCATCAGGCAAGACTTAAAAATTGTTTCCATATATAGCTCAACTTCTCCATTATAATAGTATTTATTACTATGATAGAATTTGACCTTTAATGGAACTTAACATTTGTGAAACTCAAGTTCTGTCTCCTCCCCATCAATCTTCCACTGATGTTTCACTTCCCCAAGTTCTTATCCTATTGCTTAGAAGCAGAGCACTGACAAGTGACCACCACCATCAGACACTCATGTCCTTACTCTCCCCCATGTCTGAATGTTGGCTGTCTGCACAGACGCTCCTTCATCATGTATATCTTACTTCATCCACCTTTTTCGAATACATCTGCCACATTTTCCATCTTCATCTCTCCCAGCAGCTTCTTAAGCCCCCACATCTTTTATTTTTCAGACTTGAAATTTTTGATAGTTTGCATTTTTTTTAAAATTTCAATAGTCCTTGAAGAACAAGTGATGTTTGTTTGCATGGAAAAGTTCTTTAGTGGTGATTTCTGAGATGTTGGTGCATCCATCATCCAAGCAGTGTACACTGTACCTAAAGTGTAGTCTTTTATCCCTCACCCCCTCTTGCCCTTCCCCCTGAGTCCCCAGAGTCCATTGTATCACTCTTATGCCTTTGCATCCTCATAGCTTAGCTCCTCCTTATAAGCAAGAACATACAATGTTTGGTTTTCCATTTCTGAGTTACTTCACTTAGAATAATGGTCTCCAACTCCAACCAGATTTCTGCGAATGCCATTATATTGTTCATTTTTATGGTTAAGCCCCTACATCTTATTACTCCACTTTTCAATGCTCCCGTGTCATTTACCTATAAAATCTGAATTCCAATGATGATAATGGCAATGATGATTATTTAGATTATTTAAATTTTTTTCATCACTTTGATGTTATGTTATCTTGAACTATCTCCTGTAATCCTTGTATCACCACTATGATGTCTAAGTATCTCATTTACAGAACAGGAAACTGAGACTTAGAGAAGTCAAATGATTTTTCTGAGGTTCTATAATTAATCATGTTTTACAAAGATATTCTGATAAGGCTGGATCAGAAAACTAAACTGGGATCAATCTGTCAAAATCACCTTTTTATACAGTAAAATATTTATGAATAAAATGATATGACATTGAGAATTTGCTTCAAAATATTCCAGTGCAGGAGGGAGTGGGGTATAGATAAAATAATTGACCACTATATCGATGACTTGTGAGTGAGTGACGGGTATGTGGGCGCCCATTGTACTATTCACCTTACTTTTGTGTATCTTGGAAGCTAACCATATAAAAAGGTTTTGGGATTTTTTGTTTTGTTTTGTTTTGTTTTGAGACAGGGTCTCGTTCTGTCACCCAGGCTGGAGTGCAGTGGCGCAATCATGGCTCAGTGCAGCCTTGACTTCTTGGGCCCGTGGATCCCCACTGCTCAGCCTCCTGAGTGGCTGGAACTATAGACATGCCAATATGCCTGGCTAATTTTTTTGTATTTTTTGTAGAGATGGGGTTTTGCAAGGTTGCCCAGGCTGGTCTCGAACTCCTGGGCTCAAGCAATCTGCCCACTTTGGCCTCCCAAAGTGTTGGGATTACAAGTGCAATCCACTGTGCCTGGCCCCTTAAAAGGTTTTTTAATGTCATCTTTTTTATACAATTAGAAACTATCCAAGTCCACTGATCAGTATCGCTATTCAATGTTTGTAGATAATTTTGAAAATGTTTCATTATGTGTCTAGGTTATAAATATCTAATATAAGAAGAGCACTCCAGCTTTAACTACAAAGGTCCCATTTTTGTCACACAAGTTTATTTTTTTCTAAACCTCCATAATATGCATTGCATACTTATCTTAGTGGAAGAAACAATTACCCAAGCACTGTGTCCAACTGCATGTTGTTATCTTTTAATTAACCTGTGTGACCTTTTTTACTTAACCTAGTTTGAGAAGTGACAGCCACTGAGCTGTCTAAATAATGTACGCCACTGCTCTTTTATTGGATCTATTCAATCAAAAACAACAATTCCTGGTGTGTGGTCCAGCCCTCTAGAGCTAGATATACTTTTTATTCAGTCATGATCCTTGTCTTTTACATCATTGTTGAAACTTGCCTTGCTAACCAGAGTACTTAGAATTGTTTCAATACGGGAAACAAAGATTGATCCCATATGTGTAATCTTTCCCATATTTCGCACAATGTTTTGTGTAAAAGCTATTCTGCTGCTCTGTGTCCATCAACTTAGAATATCCCGTGAATAAAGCAGGTAATTGGATGCTCACATATATGCTGAGAGCTAGATTAAAAGTGCCACATTGGCCGGGCATAGTGGCTCATGCCTGTAATCCCAGCACTTTGGGAGGCCGAGGTGGGAAGAACACCTGAGGTCAGGAGTTTGAGACCAGCCTGGCCAACATGGTGAAACCCTGTCTCTACTAAAAATACAAAAATTAGCCAGGCATGGTGGTGCACGCCTGTTGTCCCAGCTACTCGGGAGGCTGAGGCAGGAGAATCACTTGGACCCAGGAGGTAGAGGTTGCAATAAGCTAAGATCACGCCACTGCACTCCAACTTAGGTGACAGAGTGAGACTCCATCTCTCAAAAAAAAAAAAAAAAAAGTGCCACGTTTCTGGATGGAATTAAATTTATCAATATGTGATCAAATCTCTAAGAGTGTGCATGCCCTGGAACCCAGTAGTGCCATACCTAGGAATTTATCCTAAGGAAGTAACTGGACAGATGCACAAAGGTTTTCATGCAAGGATATTGAAGGCAGTTGTTTTTTAAATAGTAAATAGAAAGAGTCTAACTGTCCAACAATATGGGATTGGCTTAATGAATTATCCACAGAACTCTAAAATGCTGATGCAAATAATTGTATGGTACTAGAGAAGTATTCATTAAATCCTGTTAGTAAACAGGTTATCCACAAATATGCATTTAATGAATATATATATTATATATATACACAAATACACCCACACATATATGGCCTCACATGAAAAAAAATTATCTCTACCTACACATATGTGTGTAAAATTTGTGTAAAATGTATGTATTTAAGGGAGAGTTGTGGAGGAGAGTGTGCGCACAGCTTAGGTCTGGATTGAGAAATATGGTATCCTTTAGGTGATTTTTTTCTAGCAGTATCTTCATATATTTCTATAATGGAATACTACTACAAGTAGTAGCTACACAAGAAATCAAAAGGAACAAAAATAACAGATAAAACCTATTCTGTCTAAATGTGTTTCAAATGTTCAGATAAAAGGCAAGTGAAACAACCTAGAGAAGATGTAAAAAACCTTTTGGGAGCATTGTTTCAATAAAGAAAAGCCTTTCCGTATTAATTATTGAGTAGAAATGATGGAAAAGGTAATGGGGAAAGAAGCAGAGAGGAGTGAAGAGTCAGCCTGCAATTGGTGATAATTTCCCAAGTTGAGCCTGGGAGTTATAAGTGAGATGTGCCCCCGCTCCAACCAAACCAGTGAAATATTGCAGCACATTTTTCTCTCCCTTTTTTGGAGTGCCAGAGCTTTCTGGAGTTCCTGTAACAGGCCAGGTTTTATTTGCTGATCCTTAACCATAACTATTTTAAGGTAGGTCTTCCTAAACTCTGGCCCAGGAGGTGGGGGGTCCAATGTCTTGCCCAAGGTCATATAGCAAGCAACCTGTGAGCTGAGATGCCCTTCACCAAGGGCATTCCCTGAGATGCCATTCGGGGCTCTCCATTGCAGAGAAGAAGGATCCAGGAAAGTGCAAAGAAAGTCATTGTCACTGTTACAGTGACCAAGACAACACCTTGGTAACGTCTGGGTAGAATTCTCTGAAGAATGGGGACAAGCTGAGTTGTACAGGCAGCAACTGAGAGGACATTTTTGGGAACCAGAAGTAAGCATTTGTGATTGTAAATTATTCAGGCTAGATGTTTACAATGAGCAATTTAGCTTCAGGCCAATATTAACTTCCGTTCCTATTACTATCAGATTAATTGCATTTTGTTGCTTTTTCTAAATACACTTCAAATCAGGAAACCTATAATTCAGCAGTTAGTCATTAAAGTAGCAGTGGATCTGCAACTGCGTTATCTGAAGGCCTTCTAAAAAATAAAATAAAAATCCAGGGCTTCTTTTTTTGGTCTAATAAACAGAGCATTAATAATAAGCAACTAGGATGTTCTTCGTACGATGAAAAATGTCTAAATTGAAAAAGTCTTCAGATAAAAGAAATCAAGGTAAATAGACAAAATATGATTGAAAGAAGTTGGACAAATTTCATCTTAAATAATGCATCTATAGAATCATAGAAAATACAGTTGCAAATTGTCATTTCAAGATTATACAAACCATTTTATACATATAGTAAGTACAAAAACAAGTTGGACTTAAAGTGGAGTTAGTATTATCTGACACGTTTCAAATACTTAAGCAGTAAAACGTCATATTTCCTATGCATTACAGAAATTATATGAAAATGTGTATATGTGTGTATGTGTGTCTTTCTTCATTTTTCATTGTTCTTCATGATCTCATGCCTTTACCTGCAGCTAATATCAAGTACGGTTTCACAGCAAATCAATGAAACACAGTTTACATCAAATGACCAGAGAGTTGTCAATTTTTAAAAATCCCAGCCTCTCTTGTGGATTGCTGACTTCAAAGACATGCATTAAGATTATTAAGCAAGTAATGATTGATTTATTACATAACATTAAGAAATGTTTTCTTTGAAGCACAAATTAAAAGGTCATGGATGCCCAGATTTTTCTTCAGGTTGATAGTTAAAAATGCAGAATAGATAATATTGCTGGCTATGAAGGACACATGAAGGGGATTTGAAGTAACTCTCCTTTCTGGGCAATATTTTAATGAAATGCTTAATATTCTGCAGTGGATTAATGAGGCAGTTCTCTATTTTCAAACAATGGGTGAACAATTAGGACCCAATCCTGAGAACAAATTGGTGTCGCTGTTATTTTGTGATGGTATTTAAAATGACCATTGCTGTAGCAACAAGGCATTATTTAACAGGAATGAAAATAACCATTTACATCAAGCATTTCAGCGGAGATATTCAGGAAAAAAAAAAGGGGGGCAGCTGCTGTTCCTAGAAATAAAGCTGACATTTTAGGATGAAAGCAACCAGCTGAAACCTAAACATGCTTTGTGCCATGTTCAGAAGTCACCCAAAATGCATGCCAACGTGCTAAACACTCCCCATAAAGCCAGCAAGCTGTCCAATTTCTCACCCTGGTCTCAAAACACTCAGGGGAGAAGAGATGGGTGCAGATCTTTGAAGAGGTCAGATTTGAGAATGAACAGAATTAATTAGCCACATGAGAGTAAGAAAACCATACATCAAGTGTGGGAAAAGTTATCTACATATGGAGATTAACTGGGAAAAATTGATCTTCCAACCAAACTCAAAGTCCAATCCAAGACTACTCTAAACACCTGCACGTCCTAAATAATCAGGAACTATATTGCTCAGCAAGCTTGCATAACAATGTAAACAGAATAATAAATTGTCTCTGATTTTTCCAGTGCATTGTTATGGAAAATGAGGATGAAAATTCTACAGGTAGTCAATGAGAATAAACTATGTTTTATGCCCAAGAGTCACATAAAAATCAGGGACTTTTCCCAAACTTATGTGAATTGTAATATATATTTACCTCAATTTCTTCCCTGAGGAACATTCTTTCTAATTCTACTTCTCACACCTCTAGTCTTTCCTTCCCAGGTTACAAAGTTATTTTGCTTGCTAGTTGAGATAAGTTTTATAATTTAGTTCCCCCCCCTTTTTCCTCCCCCCAAAAAAGACTATAGGACCAAATTGATAGGATGAAATGATAGGTTTAAAGAATAATTCATTATACCATCAAAATCTTGGCATGCCAATAGCTGAAAAGACTATTTTGAGCTGTCAGTTCTAAAGCACATATTTTTTCATTGACTGACATGCCAAGTGCTTGATAGAATAATGAATTGTTCCCATTGACATCACCATTGCAAGTAACTCTTGGGCTCCATGCAGCATTTTTCAGGGGTGATGAATAACATCAATGTTCTTTCCATAGTGTGTAAAGCTAGGAGGATGAGGGCAGGCTCAGGGACTGCTGAAGAGGAGGATGGTGGTTTAGGGATGGAGGGAAGAATGGAGGCAAGGTCAGAGGTATCATTAAGGTCGGACATGACTGTGGTGCATGTGATAGCACCTCATAATTAAAAATATATGATTCCAACTGGGGGCTGGTGGCTCATGCCTATAATCCCAGCACTTTGGGAGGCCAAAGCAGGTGGATCACTTGAGCTCAGGAGTTCAAGACTGGCCTGGGCTGTGGTGAAACCCCGTCTCTAACAAAAATACAAAAAATTAGCTGGACGTGGTAGCCTGTGCCTGTTGTATTCCCAGCTGGTGAGGTGGAAGAATGGCTTCAGCCCAGGAGGCAGAGGTTGCAGTGAGCCAAGATCATGCCACTGCACTCCAGCCTGGGCAACAGAATGAGACCCCATCTTAAAAAAGAAAAACAAACAAACAAACAAAAAATACAATTCCACATTCACATTTTGACATAATTGCAACAAAACACCATCCAAGCATTCTGCCTTTTTACTTGGGAAAGGCTTGGGGTTTGAATTTTTTCTGGCTTGGAAGCTATTTGCTACTACTGCATTCAACTCACAAGCCCAGCTCCCCTGGCTCAGAGATAAGAAAGACAAAAAGAAGGTACCCATATCAAAGCCATGGGGCCATTTCCCTTAGAAAAAGTCACATACACATACCTAAGTTATACTCTGCTCCTAAAGCATGATCATCCTTCTCTGCATCTCCAGGGTCGGCCAAATCTGAACCATTGTAGCCAAGGGAAAGTCTCCTGAAGGCTGTAACACCCACTGAGCAAACTTGTCAGGAGCCCCTAGTAACATTAAGAGCTGGAGCTACAAAATGCTTAATACTGACAGAAGTCACAATCCACAGAGCTAGGCATTAATGCATTAGGCACTTAAAATTTGTGTCAATAACTTTTTTTTCCTGCATTTAAAAGGCAGTCTTGGACCTTCATTAAGACTCTGGTTTCCCCTAGGCAATACCATTCAGGACATAGGCATGGGCAAGGACTTCATGACTAAAACACCAAAAGCAATAGCAACAAAAGCCAAGATAGACAAATGGGAGCTAATTAAACTAAAGAGCTTCTGCACAGCAAAAGAAACTACCATCAGAGTGAACAGGCAACCTACAGAATGGGAGAAAATGTTTGCAATCTACCCATCTGACAAAGGGCTAATATCCAGAATCGACAAAGAACTTAAACAAATTTACAAGAAAAAAAACAAACAACCCCATCAAAAAGTGGGCAAAGAATATGAACAGACACTTCTCAAAAGAAGACATTTATGCAGCCAACAGACACATGAAAAAATGCTCATCATCATTGGTCATCAGAGAAATGCAAATCAAAACCACAATGAGATACCATCTCACACCAGTTAGAATGGGGATCATTAAAAAGTCAGGAAACAACAAATGCTGGAGAGGATGCGGAGAAATAGGAATGCTTTTACACTGTTGGTGGGACTGTAAACTAGTTCAACCATTGTGTGGTGATTCCTCAAGGATCTAGAACTAGAAATACCATTTGAGCCAGCCATCCCATTACTGGGTGTATACCCAAAGGATTATAAATCATGCTGCTATAAAGATACACGCACACGTATGTTTATTGCGGTACTATTCACAATAGCAAAGACTTGGAACCAACCCAAATGTCCATCAATGGTAGACTGAATTAAGAAAATGTGGCACATGTAAACCATAGAATACTATGCAGCCATAAAAAACAATGAGTTCATGTCCTTTGTAGGGACATGGATGCAGCTGGAGACCATCATTCTGAGCAAAGTATCACAAGGACAGAAAACCAAACACCGCATGTTCTCACTCACAGATGGGAACTGAACAATGAGAACACTTGCACACAGGGTGGGGAACATCAGACACCAGGGCCTGTCATGGAGTGGGGACCGGGGGAGGGATAGCATTAGGAGAAATACCTAATGTAAATGACGAGTTAATGGGTGCAGCAAACCAACATGGCACATGTATACCTATGTAACAAACCTGCACATTGTGCACATGTACCCTAGAACTTAAAGTATAACAATAATTATTATTATTATTATAAAGACTCTGGTTTCCAGGTAGGGCCTTCTGTGGTTTCTAGGTAGGGGTCTTCTCTACCACATTCACCTGAGTAATGAGTATTATCATAATAACACCTGCTTCAGGAGTTCCCCTCCCCCTCCACCAAGCAGAAATTAATTTTCTTAATTTTGTTATTTCAAAAAAAAAAAAAAAAAAGGACAGCTTTCGTTTCCCCACTCCTGGTAGGCATTTTCCTACTATAATTGAAAACACTGGATTATGTGAGTATTTCTTTCTGTCTCAGCCCATCTCTCAATACAAGCAGATGAATAATCCCCCCACTAACACAGGATTAAGAACACATGCATTTTGTATAAAGACTTTAGGATAAGGCACAGAACAACCATTTTTCCATCAGAACCACCAAGTGGCTATTTTATATAACATGAGTTTACCTGTGTGCATATATTTGTATATATCCACATTTAATTTGTCATTTCATCATAGACTTGATGAGCAGAAGTCTAGACTAGATAGCTAGAGCTCAGATAACATGTCCAAACTCCTCACTGAAAAGCTGAGAATGCTAAGGCCTGGGGAGGAAGGTTGGCAGACAGGGCCTTTTTAGTTAGTGAAGTTCTCAGATGATGTTGATAAAATTACCGCAAGGCGAGTTCCAATCCTGCAGCCCTGGAGCATCTGCCAGTTTTCCCAGGGGGCATCATTTGCCATCTGGTCTCACCCTTCTCACTGAGGGTCTACATCTCAGACTGTCAACTCATCACAGGGCCAAGCATTCTGGGGTTGTAGACCTCAGTGGCCATTGGCATCATGGCATCTCAGATTAAAGTTTGGCACCTACACAAAGCTTTCTCTGGGGTACATGGGCACATGGCCTTGGCTTCCTATATGTCTGCATCTTCTTCCTCCTCTTCCTCCTCTCCCTGCCACCTTGCTGTTTATTGAGAACTTGCCAGGTTCCAGGCATTAAGTGTGCTTTCTTACATTTCCCTGGGAAGAAGCTCCCCTGACTGCTCTACCCCTCAGTATAAAATGTTTCTCTTGGTCAGGAACATTGTTGAGTTTAGCCTAGACAGGGCATGATGGCTCACACTTGTAATCCCAGCACTTTGGGAGGCCGAGGCAAGCAGATGGGTTGAATCCAGGAGTTCAAGACCAGCCTGGGCAACATGGTGAAACCACATCTCCACTAAAAACAGAAAACAAATTAGCTGGGCGTGGTGGCACATGCCTGTAGTCCCAGCTACTTGGGAGACTGAGATGGGAGATCATGTGAGCCCAGGAGGTAGAGGCTTCACTGAGCAGTGATCGTGCCACTGTTCTCCAATCTGGCTGACACAGGGAGACCCTGTCTCAAAAAAACTTTAGTCTAAAGCTGCCTTCTCACATATTTAAAGTTCGGCCTAAAAGTTTCTATGTACACAGGAAACTGTATCCTAGATGGAGGTGTAAACAGATTGTAGCCTACTCTTGTGCCAATCACAGGGGCAATCGAAGGAGGCCAACCATGTTAAAACAAGAAAAACACCAGGCTGTAACTAATCTGGCTGTTTCTTTACGGCTTTCTGTCTATCACCTTCCTTTTTCTGTCCATAAATCTTCCACCGTGTAGCTGCACTGGAGTCTGTCTGAGCCTGCTCTGGCTCCGGAGACTGCCTGATTCCCGAACGTCCTTTGCTCAATTAAACTCTGTTACATTTAATGTGGCTGAGGTTTTCCTTTTAGCAACATGTTCCTTCCCTTCAGGGCACTTCTCTCCCTTTTTCCTCACATACCCCCACTTGTGTGATTATCTAACTAATATCAGTCTCCCCTATTCCTTACCATCGTGTTCTCAGCAGAGTGCCTCATACCTGGAATGACCAAATAGCTCCTCACAACCACCTGATGAGATTGGGCCCCTTAATACCCTCTAATTACAGATGAGAAAACTGAGGCTCAGTGAGCTTAAGTGGTTTGCCTTAGGTACACCTGTAAAAAGTAGCAGCACGGGGCCCGTTTGAGGCCAGAGCCTATACTTTCACCCGTCTCCCACACTGCCGCTCCTCATGAGTCTGCAAAACCCCTCTAATTTCTGTCAAGATGTCGTCTGCATGCACTTGCCAAACATCACTACCTTACGGAAGACTGTCGGTGGATGTCAAGATGTCTCAATGGGCGGAGCGGGTGTTATCTTCAGGCTAATTTGGGTTTTCTTCCAAGGGTCAGGCACAGATCCTAACGGAGTAAGTCCAAAATCTGCTATGATGTCTTACCACATGGGTCTTCACTTGGACAAGACGCTGTTACCCAAGAAGCAACTAGTCAAGTCATTTCTACAGGATTCCTGGCTGACGGGTGCTATTAAGTTTCAACAGGAAAGCAGACTTTTACACTACAGACTTTTAAATGCTATTAAAATTAAAAAGAAGGAGGAGGAAGAAAGGAAGAAGAAGGAAAAGAAAGACAAAGAGAAGGAGAGCATATTTCCCAGCTATGGGCTCTTTTCACTACTTTAAAAGCAAAACCATCAAAGAATGGGCACCTTTCTCTGGGTATGACTTTTATCCCCTTGTCCTCTAGATTTATTGCTTGCACCATGTAGCTTCTACCATAAAACTCTTCTTTCCAACAGACTGCTATCTGAATTGCAAAAGCAAGACTCTCCAGTAACATATAATCTAGTAAAAAGTAAATATCATAGACTAATAAAGCGATTTCTGAAGGCGATTTATTTGCATAGAGATACCTGACAGGGAAAACCAAAATTCCATCTCAGAATCTGGTGATGATATACTATGAGATGCTCCATCATCACATCTTTTAATTTTGCAGAAAAGCAGTTGTAGCAACTGGAGGAGGAAAACCTCTCAGTCTCATTTCTGCAAGGTGAACCATAAACACTTCTAAAAGCCTCATGTGTAAACTCTCTCCCAGCACATTGCTGAATATCACTGGAATATTTGAAAAATGATACGTAGACAAAGGTATTTTTCTAGAGGATTCACATTTTTCCATCGATGTACAATTGCCCTTGCTGTGAATAAGTACTTGCTTTCTTTTCTCCCCATTTTCCACGTGCCTTAAGTGAAAGGTTGCTATGGAAGATGTTGACTTGTTTCCTTAGTTTTTCCATTTTCCTCCTCATCCTGCCTTCTTTTAGCTGGCTTTCAAATGTTAATCCTGGCATTTCCCTGCCTCGCCTTAGATCTGTTCAATGTGTTCCCAGTACTACTCTCATTTCACCTGTCACCTGCTTTATTTACATGTCTATACCACTTTAACTTCGGGTTTTCTTCTGGGACTTGCAACAGTCACGTTTAACTTCATCCCCTACCTGCTGATTCCTCATCCAATGGCCTTATATCAAACTGGCCTGATTTTGCTGGCACCTTTACTTAACACTGTGCTCAACTTGGATTTCCACCCAAGACAGGAGACACTTCAACTGAATTGTGTCCTTGCCATTTACTTTCCAGATTTCTCTGAAAACTACAATTACTTCTTACCTACTCTTGTTCTGCTGATTGAATGATCTCAGCTTCAGGGGAAAAAACACAGTGATGTAATTGGCTGGCATTCAACTTGGAGTAAGACAACAAAAGTCCAAGTCCCTCAACCTCAGTTTGCTTGCATCTCCACGGCATAGTATGGGGATAATACGCAGTGTTGGCGTTGCTGTAGCAGTGAAGTTCTTCCAGATTGTAAGGATGAGCTGATCCAATCCATAACCTAAATGTACTAGTGGCTTCATGGATAACTGGAAAGTGACTCATAATTGTACCCCATACAGGAGGAGCCCCAATAGCTCAGATCTGGTGTCTTTGTCCCAGGAACTTTGGCATTCTCTTTGTATCTCACCTTCAAATGTCCCCAGCAGAATGGCTCTGGATGGGTCATTTATTTACCATTTATCTCACAGCCTCTTGATTGAATAGACTTTGGCTCAGCTGTTGATTCCTGGTCCAATTAACAAGGACCAGGTAGCACAGTTGATTTAACTCAACAAATAAGATACAACTGACCAGAACAACTGCATGGTGAAGGCACTGCCTGGGCCCCCTTTCCCCAGAAGGGGGCTTTAGCCATGGCAAATGCTTAGGGTAGCCTGCCTGGAGTGGGATTCTTGCAACACCAATCCTCATACCTCTTGAAGAAAAGATTCCATGGTCAAATAAACTTGCACGCAGTGCAGTGGCGGGATCTTGGCTCACTGAAACCTCTGCCTCCTGAGTTCAAGCGATTTTCCTGCCTCAGCCTCCCGAGTGGTTGGGACTACAGGTGCATGCCACCATGCCCGGCTAATTTTTATATTTTTAGTAGAGACGGGGTTTCCTCATGTTGGCCAGGATGGTCTCAAACTCTTGACCTCGTGATCAGCCCGCCTCAGCCTCCCAAAGTGCTGGGATTACAGGCGTGAGCCACCATGCCCGGCTGTAACCTATTTTTTATGGAACATCTTATGGACACTCAGTGGAAGATACTTTGGCAAATTCTGGCTTAGACCTCATGAACTGTCTACTGCCACCAGCTTCATCAGTGTCTCCAGAACAGCAGTTCCCAACCCCTGTACATCAGAACCACCTGGGAACATTTAACAAAATATAGTCAGCCAGACTGTGCCACTAGGGATTCTGATTTACTTGGTCTGAGGAGAGGTCTGGAGATCAGAATTTAAATGCTTCCCAGGTATTAGACCCTTAAATAATAACTCTATGTGTAATAGCGCAATAATAGCATTTACTAAACATGTTTTGTGCCAGGCACTAGGTAAGTGTGACATTATTCTCTTAATTTATCCTTATAGGAACCCTGCCTAATGTATATTACCACCAATCTACAAGTAAAAAAATATAACCTAGAAAACCAACATAAATTTGGTCTGAAGAATTGAAGAGTTCATGTGCCAGCTATAGATCCTAAATAGAACTAGAGTCCTCATCAAATTATCTACCAAGTCAAAAAGAATGCATTCCCCTAAGCAGCTTCTGTCACTAGAAATCATCTTCTGAGAACCAAGCACTCTTCCCACAAGATGATCAGGAGATATTATACAGGATCCAGCTATTGGCGGCAGCTAAGCAATTCCACACTTAAACCTGAAAGCCGTCCGTGATCATTTTCCCACATTCCCTCAAATCAGGAATAACAAAAATCCATCACACTCAGAAGAAAGGCCTTACTCCTAACACTCAGGTGCCTGGAATCTACAATGAAATTCAGACATCGGGCTTCAGACCACCCAAGAGGCCATTTGGAAGGGCTTGACTGCCACCTTGTGGTCCTGTGCACTACCAGCCAAGGCGAGGGCACACAGCCAGCGAGAAAGAATATGTGAGCAAACTGCTTTAACCCACTTCTGTTTTGACAAGAACGGTTATAACATCTTTTGACATGGCCCAGTAAGCTGAAAGAGAACAAAGGTATTAAAATATTCTGGCAACAGCCCTTGCTTGGGAGCAGGTTATTTTAAACAATTGCTTTCTCCAGGGCAATCATACCTGAGTTGATTTGTGTATATGTTCCTAGTTTAGAAAAAGTATTTTCCATATTTTCTCTCTACTGACTAGGTTTCAAAAAATAACTATTTTGGGCCAAGAGTGGTGGCTCACACCTGTAATCCAAGCATTTTGGGAGGCTGAGACCAGAGGATCTCTTAAGCTCAGAGTCTGAGACCAGCCTGGGCAACATAGTGAGATCCCATCTCAACAAAATATGAAAAATTATCCAGGCCTGGTGGTGCATGCCTGTAGTCCCAGCTACTTAGGAAGCTGAGGCAGGAAGATCACTTGAGCCCAAGAGTGACCTATGATTGCGCTGCTGCACTCCGGCCTGGGTGACAGAGGGAGACCTGTCTGAAAACAAACTAAGAAACAAAACAAAAAATTCATTTTGTAGCGGCAAGAAAAGGCCCAACTACAGGACTGTTTTCTCCATGTTCTATATCCCCCAACTAATTTCTCCCTTATCTTTCCCTTCCTTCTTCCCTTCCTCCCTTCCTTCCTTCCTCCCTTTCTTTTCTCCTCGACCTCCTTCCTTCCTACATTACATGTAAACATCCCTATCTAACTCGAAATTCCTTCACCAAGAAAGCCCTATGTCCAATCCTTCTGCTACTGACTGTGTGACTTTGGCCAAGTTCCTTAACCTCTATTTAAACATCTTAGAAGAATGGTTTTTACATTTCTAAAAGACTGCAGGAGGAGGGCAACAAATAATAACACGCAACAGAGACCATATGTGGCCCACAAAGCCTAAAATATTCACTATCAGCCCTGTACAGTGTGCTGACCCCTCCCCTAGACTTCTACCATGTGAAGTACACAGTACAAACTGTAAGTATTCTTTAAAAATAGACATTAAATCTGAATCTTAAGGAGATTTTAGATGCAACTTCCAGTTGACAGGAAGCAGGAGGGAGAGTAGGACAAGCTAAACGCACCACCTTGGCACCACCTCACCTGCTGAGCTCCCCTCCAGACTGGAGCACTCAGTCCCCAGATTGCTTGAAATGTGGCCGCTGATGGTTCACAGCTGAGCTCCTCACCAGGCCTTGCCCTCAAATGAAGGGAGTGGCCTTGCTAAGGCCCCACCCTTCCCTGGGATGGCCCCTATTTGAACTTGTTATGTGCATTTCTTGCCTCATCTGGGGACCTCACTGAAGGACCACACCAGCTCTACAGCACCCCACTGAGGCCTCACCTGACATTGCCCCTCTATTTCTCCCTCTGCCCAAGCCTGGACCCCTTACATCCTCACAGGTATTGTGAGAACCTTCCCCCGCAAAAAACTATCTGCATTCAAATCTCCATCCCAGAGTCTGTTTTCCTAAGCCATCCCTCCACACCATATTCTCAGCATAACAGCTGTTATGAGATAAGGCAGGTCTTTACCCCTTTACTCAGATCCCTTCAATGGCTTCCATCTCATCAGAACCGTGCCATCTACACCCTTGTTGCATTATTGCTTGACTTCGCCTCCTACTCCTCTGCCCTTGATCACACCAGCGACACTGGCTTCCTTGCTGTTCCTCAAACATACCAGGCATGCTCCTGCCTTGGGGCCTTTGCACGTGCTCTTCTAGCTTCCTGGAATGCTCCTTTTCCAGTTGTCTGCATAACTCCATCCCTCATCTCCTTCTAGTCTTCAGTCAATGAAGACTTCCCTGACCCCCTACTTAAGTGTGCAGGACTCCACCGAACCCCAGACTCCATATCCCTCTTTGGTTTCTCCATAGCATGTATCAGAATCTGGCACACTGTACATCTTATTTATGTTAATGTCTGTCGCCACCAGAATGTAAGCTCCATGAGGGCAATGACTTTTATCTAGTCGTTTCTTTGCTATATTCCCAGAACTTAGAATAGTAACTGATACAAAGTTGCGGCTCAGTCAATATTTATTGAATGAACAAGTAAATAAATGAATGGAAGACTGTGAACGTGGAATCAGAAGGCTTTTGATCTTTAGGGAAGTCCCATAACTTCCCTAAAGTGGAATGGAAGACTTCCCTAAACAAATGGAAGACTGTGGATGTAGAACCAGAAGGCTTGTGATCTTTAGGGAAGCATTCTTCACATGAAAAACAGGAACCATAATTCTCATGTCATTTTGGTAATGATTATACAATGTACCATTTATAGAGGCATCATGTAATAAACTGCTAAATAAAAGGTACAATTTTTGATCAAACTGAATTCTTCACCAGAGAGGTACTTAATTTTTATAATCTAAGAGCTACCAGATTGCCAAAAAGGAAGCACAGAAACATTCAGACACAGAAAACCTTACCAATGGTTCTGATATTCAAATAAGATATAAAACGATTTATTCCAAAGCCATACCCAAAACATACAATGAAATGCATCCCTGTTAAAGACTTAATAAAAAGAGCAATCTTTACATTTTATAAGGTGAAGAACTTCTGTTCCCACAAAAAGTCTCATGAAAGTTAATTCCATAAAGTGTCAAATGTATTTTCCTGTTTATATAAAATGTATTCTCTTTAAATGCAAAATATTCAAATACAGCATTTTATTTCGAAATTGTTCTCAATTTCTGAAATTCTCACTACTCTACAGCATCCCATTTCCACACGCTTCTTAAAATGAGGTAAGAAGACAAACGGTGAAACCTTTTTTTCAGAGCATTTTTTCAGAAGTCAATGCCTTGCTGACGCGAAGTACAACATGCTTTTGTCATTCCTTTCATCTGAAATATTTTCCCAGTGGTTACTCAGTATTTTGCACAAAAAAAAAACTTGCAATACCTGTCATTTAAAAATCTGTAACATGTAATTCTTTTTATACGATTTTAAGATCTGAATCAAAGCTATTGCTACAGTGATTCACTATTTTCTTTACAGGTACTTTAATAAATATTCCTCAATTCTAGAAGACTATTCAAATCCTTTAAAATGGGGGTCAGCAAACATCTTCTGTAAAGGTCCAGATATTTTGTTTTGTGTGTCATTTTTCTGATGCATATTTTTTACAACTGTAAAATGTTTTTAAAAAATTATTTAGCTATTCTGTAATTTGCTACCCCACTATTTTAAAAAATAGAACTAGTCTCTAAATTAGACTACTCAAGTGTTAATAAAATATAAACTTCACATTGTACAGTAAAATAAATCCACGGTTTCTGACTACTAAATTGAAAGTTCATAAGCAGTAAGAAATGAATCCCATTCAAAGAGTAGGGCTACATTCCAGATATTCTTTTTAATCAACGACACTTTCTTGTGGCTTTTCACTTTGATTGAATGTCACACATCTGTAGTTTGTTTTTTCTTGGTCTTACTTTTTTATAGAGAAAAATTATCCTCATGAGGCTAATTTGAAGTTTTTGAAATTAAAGACTAGAATACTTTGATGCTGACAGAGGTAGATGCACACACACTGGTATATGCAGTTACAAATACTCACATAAAATGGAAACCACTATTTCATATACAAATTAATCACAAATGCACTCCATGGCTAAGGAGGAATCAGTGGAAACCAGATAGAAGGTATGCAAAACAGTCCTACAGAATATTCTAATTTTCTTTTACCACATATAGTTGCTACATTTTAGGAAAACATGATTTGAATATGAAACATGTAAATATAAATTAATATAGTGGCATGATTTATTCAGGTTCTTGATGCATATAAACTGGAGGTGACTAAACTGATCTATATAACATGGTCCTATAGCTTGGTACTGAGAATCACAACTCTGCGTGTGTGTGTGTGTGTGTGTGTGTGTGTGTGTGCGCGTGTGTGTGTTGCATGTTTTCCTTTCCTACTACAAACAGTGTTATAACCAGATTATGGCAAATAAAAGAAGAGTTGTAAATTTACCCAAATATATCATAAACAAGTTGGAACACTCTGGAATTACAGTCATATGATATTCTACAAAAATATTTACAAATTCTAAAGCTGAAAAAGTTGAAAACTTTGGTATCCGTAAAAAGAGAAAGTTCAGGGCCATGCGTGGTGACTCACACCTGTAATCCCAGCACTTTGGGAGGCCAAGGTGAGAGGATTTCTTGAACCCAGAGTTCAAGACCAGCCTGGCCAACATGGTAAAACCCCGTCTCTATCAAAAACACAAAAATTAACCGGGCGTGGTGGTACACGCCTCTAATCCCACCTACTTGGGAGGCTGAGGCACAAGAATCACTTGAACCCAGAAGGCAGAGGTTGCAGTGAGCTGAGATCATGCCACTGCAGTCCAGCCTGGGTGATAGAGTGAAACTGTGTCTCAAAAAAAAAAAAAAAAAAAAAAAAAAAAATTAGCCAGGTGTGGTGGTGCAGGCTGTAATCCCAGCTACTCAGGTGGCTGAGGCAAAAGAATCGCTTGAACCTGGGAGGTGGAGGTTGCACAAACTGAGATCATACCACTGCACTCCAGCCTGGAGTTAAGCAACCTATATCTTTAACGTTATAAAGTCAGCTTCATGAAATTTGGGCTTAGAAAAATCTATTAGGTTATATATATCTATTAGGGTTTTTTTTTTCTGTTTCAGAAAAAAAAAAAAGAAAGAAAGGTAAAGTGTACCAGGGAGTCCATGCTCAATTTTTGAACTATAAAAAGATTTCAGTGCAAAATTATTGCTATTGATAAATAGCAATGACACAAAAACCACATGAAACACTTAACGTCTACAAAACACATAACAATATCCTGAAGGTATGTTTTGGCATAGAAAAGGTAATTCGGGGATAGGAAATAACAGATTGCTTTACTGATTTAATTCTAAGTCTGGGTGCTGGAGTGTTTAAACACTCTCTTTTTGCAAACAGACTCAACATATTTATAGCTCATCACGTTTCTTCTTAAATGGCCACTTTGGGTGTTGCAATACGTGGTCTGCAGCCTGAAGGACAAGATACATAAATTCTTCTACATCGAAAGAGTAGTTGGTGAACTTCGGGTGCTCCCCCAGGGTTGGATGGTGGCCCTGCGAAAACAAACCAAAACACGAATCCATAACTCACTAAGGGCATGGTTTTCTCTACAGCAAGAAAATTATGTTACTTTGGCTAAGGCAACTAATTTATGTTCTACATCAGAGACCAGCAAACTTTTCCTGTTAAGGGCCAGAAGATAAATATTTTCAGCTCTGCTGACTCTAAGGTCTCAGTCACAGTTACTCCACTCTGTCACTGAAGTGCACGAACAACTAGAGACAGCGCATAAACAGACAGGCATGACTGTGCTTTCTTTACAAAAACATGTCATGGGCTGGATTTGCCCACAGGGCTGTTGCTTCTTGATCCCCTCTCTATATATAATCTAGTAGATTTTTCTAAGCTCAAATTTCACGAAGCTGCCTGTACAACATTAAAGATACAGGTTGCTTAATTCCCCCTTTTCTCCTATTTGCAAATATAAAATAAAACAATTCAGTATTCCAGAGAACAGTTTATCTTTGCAGCACTCAAGTTCAATAACTGTTTTTCATATCAATAATTGGATACTTTAAACCAATTAAAAATGAAGCAAGGTAAGTTTTGTGATTGAACTTTACCTTATCCTGAGGAAAGACTTTGTTCTGCCTTTGCCAAGTGATGTAGTGAATGCCTCTCAGCCTGGCCAAGTCTAAGTAACAGCGTTCATCTTCACAGTTGTACCTAAGGACACAAGGGTGTCACAACATGAGGCTTTTGTCCAAGGTTTCTGCCAAATCAACAACTCTCTGTGAAAATAAAATGCAGCTCCCAAATATGTCCTTGCAAAAGGTTGTAAACAAGACTGAGGAAGATAGTAAACAAGACTGAGGAAGAGAAAGTAAAAATATTCTCTGAACTAAATGAACTTAACTTTTAAAAAACAAAATAGGGTCATGGAATGGAAAGAACTGACCTTGTTCAGTAGGGCCTGCTGCCTATGAACTTGACATCACCTTATAATACCTGTCTTCAAATGTATTTAAGTGGCAAGGGGGATAGGTAACACTTCCAAGGTCATATAACTAAATAGTGAAGGATGCAAAAGTAGAACCCAGGTCCATTAGACTCTAAGGCTTGAGTTTTCTCAGTTACATTTCTCTCCCTTCTCTCTCCTTTTTTCCATCCTTCCTTCTCTCTCTATAGGAGAAATGACAGAGACAGAATCCATTATCTGGCTATTTCTCTACATATATCATATATATTTTTGAAATGTTTTGCAGGGCATTGGAAGTTCATGACAACTTTTTTTCCTAAATAGCCTCCTATATAAATACAGAGTCAAATCATTTTTCAAATGAAACCATAGAATCCAGATATTTAGCATAATGGGGGGAAACAGGTAACAGTAACTGCTATTAGTGTCTCAAGAACTAAAATGGAACACAGTGTCAATAGCAGAATTATTATGAGAGGGAAGGCCATGTCTCCATAAACGAACCACTGAGTTAAAAGCATGCCCTGGGCAAGTCACTAGCACCCAAGGGCCTCAGTTTCCCTGTGTATGGGATCAGCAAGCACTAAGTGAAGTGATTGGCTTGTGTTTTGGAGCTATGTTGTGCATGAGCCATAAATGCTTTCTTTTAACACAATAACTACACTGTTTGCAAGAAGACGCTCAGAGTTTGGGAGGTATGCAGGAACAAACTCAGAATAAGGAAACCACAGATTCACATCTTCCGTATCATGCTGGGGATGGGAAGATGAAGGGGTAATTGGCTTACTAAGCGCAATGGCAGGCTACGGACTTTGTATTTTTAGCTTCAGGCCTTTTTTCTTTCCAGATGTCTATATGATGTGACTTCTGTTTTTGAATGATTAAATATTAAGCCTTTTGATGCTCAGCATGAAAGCCTTAGCATGCATAAAAAGCATTATCAGTTGCTTCAATGTAAAACTGCCTCCAAACACTTACAGTTCAAATACAGCAGCCCAGTCTGGAAGGAAAAGTAAATGGGTCAGACCAGCTCCATGCATTCCAATAAATATGTCTGTGTTGTGTGTGATCCTCAGTTGATCCAAAAACCCAAGTTCTCTGTGAACATACAGAGTAACACGAGAGAGATGGGGAGAAGGGAGAAGTATCAGGTTGAGTTAGTTCATGATTCACAGTAAGGATATTTATAAAAGTGTATTGCCCATTTTAAACCACATTCCATTTTTAGAAGCATTTTTGCCAATTTCAAGTGCTCTCTAGTAATTAATAAATTTCTTAATAATTTAACATATTTTCTAAGTAAGCTCACCTATCCTTTTAGGTTTAAGCATATTTAGTTTTAAAGGAAACTTTAACATCTGTCTTAAATGGAAAATCAGTGACATATGACATTAACAAAATTGTAAAAATTGACACAATCAAACTAAGTAGTGTTCAAATCGAGATAGATACTATTGCAAGACAAAGCTCAGAGCCTGAGGCCTGCTCTTTCTTCATGAAAAAGAGAAATTGGCAAGTGTTAAAGAGATGTTATGACACGCTAGCACTAAATTAAAAACTATTTCCTTAGGATAATATAAGGACTTCTCAAAAAGAAAAATTTCTCCTTGTGTGATTTAAGTTTTTTAATGCCAGCTGGGTACATCCAAAATTATCTCAGATACCATCAAGGCATTATCCTGCCTTTGGAACAGACAAATACGCAATTTTATGCATGTTAGGACTGTACAAGTGTTCTCTAAACCCAAGACACTAATAAGTGTGTAACCCTTGAACCAAAAATCAGTCCCCAAACAGTTCACTGAGGTGAGGCTAGGGAGAAATGTTGGAATAAGGGTGACACTCTGAATAAACAGAAAGAAATGAGATCTCCCAGCCCCATTTTACCCAAAGTAAAGAAAAAGAAATGATCAAGATTATTTTGGATCTAAGAAGGGAAGGTGAATTCCCTTTTACACCAGCTAATAACAAAACTCCGCAGAGGAAAAGGAAGACAGCTCCATGCGTATATGTATCGCAATAAGAACATGTGCCTCAGTTTCTCCAGGAATGTGAACTGGTGCCAAGGGAAGGACGGCCATTCACCCAGATGAACATACCCCTGGAGCTGCCAGTTGTGGAAACGCCTGTGGTCAGCACTCACCAATCCCCATGCTAACATGTTACTAATATTTCCCGCAGACTGGCAAGATACGAATTCATTGTCATTCTTGCTTATCTGAGAAACTACAACATATCCTTAA
The DNA here is from genome assembly GCF_024542745.1 of Macaca thibetana thibetana. Taxonomy (NCBI): domain Eukaryota; kingdom Metazoa; phylum Chordata; class Mammalia; order Primates; family Cercopithecidae; genus Macaca; species Macaca thibetana. The sequence continues at coordinate 123,355,212 of NC_065579.1, forward strand.
AAGCCAGTCAATGATACAACCTCAGAGGTGCCCTCCCCAGTTCCTTCCATTTCTTCCCAGCCTCATCTCAGTGAATGGTTTTGGGACTGATGTGGGGGCCCCATCTTGGCTCACTCATTTCTTCAAGCAACACTGACACAACATTTCTTCAGCACTGCAGAGTATAATCTGTAAAATGGGACTGGATGGGCCAACTCAGAAGACTGTTGAAAGCATGAGATGAGATAAATAATAGCTGTTTTTACGATTGCTATTTATCTCTATTCAGTGTCTGAGATCCTCAAGACCAGGGCTATGCCATCCGCCATAATGGGATGGGATTCCTACTGCTGAGACTGGCGACCAGCTCATGGGTCCCCAGTAGAGATTTACTGCACAAATGAACTAATGTATGATGAATGAAGTGCAAAGCTCCCATGCTTACATTCTCTGAAATTAAGTGTATCTATATTAGATACCCACATGCTGGGACGTGTACTTCTTTTAACTGGAAAGTCTTCATAGTGTTAGATTTGGGAAACACAGCTGTGATTGCAGGTGGACATGGAGACAAAAGTTTTCACTTTTCCTTTTGATCTTTTCTATACTGCTTGACTTTTTCAACCAGAAACATGTACTACTTTTACCAGTAAGATGTAATTCTAGCAACAGGAATTACCTAAACTGTGAATAATAGACATATTCTGTCTTTCTAAGTCTTTTAGTTGTATTAAGAGTTTTAAAAGAAATGTAAATATTTCATAACATTTTTTAAAATTTCATGTTATTCTGACCCTCAAATTATCCCCATATAAATAATTTTAAGTCAGATGTTGAAATCTGGCAGCAGGCAGGGCAAATTAGGTTTATAACATCTGTAAATTTTGAACTAGTTGCCCTTTTTTAAAATTTTTTATTTTTTGGAGACGGAGTCTCGTACTGTCACACAGGCTGGAGTGCAATGGTGCGATGTCAGCTCACTGCAACTTCCACCTCCCGGGTTCAAGCCATTCTCCTGCCTCAGCATCCTGAATAGCTGAGACTACAGGCACATGCTGCCACACCCGGCTCATTTTTTGTATTTTTTAGTAGAGATGGGTTTCACCATGTTGCCCAAGCTGGTTTCCAACTCCTGAGCTCAGGCAATCTGCCCTTCTCGGCCTCCAAAATGCTAGGATTACAGGCATGAGCCACCGTATCCAATCTGCTAATTTTTTAAAATTATGAAATTTTAGGCCGAGTGTGGTGGCTCATGCCTGTAATCGCAGCACTTTGGGAGGCAGAGGTGGGCGGATCACTTGAGGTCAGGACTTCAAGACCAGCCTGGCTAACATGGTGAAACCTCATCCATACTGAAAATATAAAAATTAGCCGGACATGGTGGCACATGCCTGTAGTCCCAGTTACTCGGGAGGCAGAGGCAGAAGAAATACTTGAACCCAGGAGGTGGAGGTTACAGTGAGCCGAGGTGGCACCACTGCACTCCAGCCTGGGCGACGGAGCAAGACTCTGTCTCAAAAACAAACAAACAAACAAACAAAAAATTTCTGAAATTTTAAATGAAAATCTGAATTCATCACTTCTTTTGAATAAGGAGATGGAGTCCCAACATCAGGCCCCAGAAAGAAAAAGAGTAACTGCCCTTGTTCCCAGGGCCCTCACCTGCCCATTTCATTCATTTATAAGATCTACTTGTCCCTTCTGGGCCTACAAATGCCAATGACTCCCACTGGAAAAATGCTTTCTAGCCCCCTTGACCTCATCCAAGCAAAAGTTGACAGTGTCTGCTGAGATTGGCTATTACTTACCTATACTTGTAATCAACAATCTGGACTTCAAATGTAGGTACTGTTTTCAGTGCATTTACAAGCTGGGAAAAAAGAGAAACATTTAGCATCTCTTTTCCTTCTTTCTCTTCTGTTTTTCCTTTATGAGTCCTAAAATTTCTTTTTTTGCATATACTATTTCAGAGATTAAATATCATTTCGTAACAACAACAACAAATAAAAAGAAAATAAATATCATTTGGGTCAACAGTTTTGAACTGTCATTAAGTTCAAATCCAGGCTCCACCTGTGAACACATGACTCTACCTCCCTCAATACCAATGCACTGTGTTGTTGTGAGGCTGAAAGGAAAAGAAAATTCATGGAAGCAAAGTGCTAGGCACAGAAATACACTAATCATTAACTGTTACTCCAGCCTTTACCTTAGAGTTTTTGTCCCATCCATTATCTCATTTCAGACAAACCACTAGTGCTTTGAACCTCATCCTCTGAAAATACTAAGGTCTTGGCAGAAAAACATTTTCAGTACTTCTACATAGAAAAACTATTACTCTTCTAGCAAACAGAAAGTAACAAAGCATTGTTAATCTGTTATGAAAAATATAGTCATGGTTCTCTGTCCCTCACAATTAGGTCATAGAGGATCACCACCATTCAGAAATGTCTGCACCTGAATCATGTTGCCTTGTGGCATGCACTACACTGCAATAGCAACATCAATAGTTGCATGTATCACTGACGGGGCATATAAGTGGTGCTGGCATTTCTAAGTGTGTCATTAGGCTTACTTCACTTAATCCTCATAAGAATCATACCAGTGGCCAGGCGCAGTGGCTCACGCCTATAATCCCAGCACTTTGGGAGGCCAAGGTGGGCAGATCACCTGAGGTCAGGAGTTCGAGGCCAACCTGACCAACATGGTGAAATCCCATCTCTACTAAAAATACAAAATTAGCTGGGTGTGGTGGCGCATGCCTGTAATCCCAGCTATTCAGGAGGCTAAGAGAGGAGAATCACTTGAACCCAAGAGATGGAGGTTACAGTGAGCCGAGATCATGCCATTGCACTCCAGCCTGGGCAACAAGAGCAAAACTCTGTCTGAAAAAAAAAAAATCATACCAAGTAAGTATTAGTACTATGCCCACTTGATAAATTACACAAGATAGGCTCAGAGAAGTGAAATAACTTTCTCAGGATCTCACAGCTCCCAAATGCACAGCCAAAAATAAATCTAGGTCTTCTGACCCCAGAACCTGTGTTCTTAACCTTCTTAACCAGTGCGCTCTATTGTCCTGCTTACAGAAAGCAACAAGCAGTGACCAAGATTGAATCCCCCCCATGTCACTCACACACACATACACACACACACACACAGAGAGTCGTGACTGGAAATTTCTCTCTCCAGACAGCCCCTGAACTCTTATGAAGAGTTGAAGGGGTAAGAAGATTAGCATTCTGTTTTACAGGAGAGATGGCAGATGGCATAAGCGTTGGTCTTTTTTTTTTTTTTTTTTTTTTTTTTTTTTTTGAGACGGAGTCTCGCTCTGTCGCCCAAGCTGGAGTGCAGTGGCGCGATCCTGGCTCACTGCAAGCTCCGCCTCCTGGGTTCACGCCATTCTCCTGCCTCAGCCTCCCGAGTGGCTGGACCTACAGGCGCCCGCCACCGCGCCCGGCTCATTTTTTTTTGTATTTTTAGTAGAGACGGGGTTTCACCATGGTCTCGATCTCCTGACCTTGTGATCCGCCCGCCTCGGCCTCCCAAAGTGCTGGGATTACAGGCGTGAGCCACCGCGCCCGGCAAGCATTGGTCTTTTAACGAGATTGCCCACATAAAAGGAATCACGTGTGCTGAGGGTCTCAAGGTAAGCATGCCCTTTTTCATGACTTCTAGTTGCACGAGAAAGGTGGCCCTATCCCTTCCAATAGCTATTCAAACCCTGCAGTTGGGCAGGATTCCACAAGCCATGATTTAATGAGGCTATTTAGGTTGTATTATCTATTTATTAATCAAAGTATAGCCAAAGGTGCTTTCTTCCCTGCCCGGGAGCTGCCTTTCTAGTGAGATCCAATCCTCAGGACAGAAGCAGCCAGTTGGGTGCTCTTTGGTTTGGAGTTGGGGGCTGAATGATCAAATTTCACCTTTGGGCACCATCATCTGGGCAATGTGCATGACTGAATCTGAAAATCTCACGCCTGCATTAAAGCATCTACCAGCACCACACCTTTCTTTCTTTTTTTTTTTTTTCATTATACTTTTCAGTTCTAGGGTACATGTGCACAACATGCAGGTTTTTTACATATGTATACATGTGCCATGTTGGTGTGCTGCACCCATTAACTAGTCATTTACATTAGGTATATCTCCTAATGCTATCCCTCCGCTTTTCCACCTCCCCACAACAGGCCCCGGTGTGTGATGTTCCCCACCCTGTGTCCAAGCGTTCTCATTGTTCAATTCCCACCTCTGAGTGGGAGCATGCAGTGTTTGGTTTTCTGTTCTTGAGATAGTTTGCTGAGAATGATGGTTTCTAGCTGCATCCATGTCCCTACAAAGGACATGAACTCATCCTTTTTTATGGTTGCATAGTATTCCATGGTGTATATGCGCCACATTTTCTTAATCCAGTCTGTCACTGATGGACATTTGGGTTGGTTCCAAGTCTCTGCTATTGTGAATAGCACTATACCTTTCTACTGGACTTCTCTGCAGCAGCCTGATGCTGTTCCTCAGCCTGCCCCTTCCTGATGGACAGGGGCCAGAGGTAGATTCTGCCTCCTCTGAAATCTATTCGCTGTTTCAGTAGTAGCACACTCTGGCTAGGAAAGCAGTTTCAGTCCCCGACTACCTTGACTCATGTCCTCGTTACTCTAATCACCAGCTGGGTGACCTTAGGCATGTTTTTTAACCTCTGAGTCTCAGTGTCCTTGTCTAGGATAGAGGATAATAATACAATACCTACCTCATGGGTTTGCTGGGAGGGTTGGGGGGCACAATGTACAAAAGGAGCACACAATAATATGCGTGACCCCCAATTGCACTCAATATGTATGGTCCATACCAATATATACTGTTGATCTGTTGGCTACTGAGGTTTCCCATTTGTATACCCAACATTGCACTATTTGATACGTTATTTCTAGGTCTTTAAACACACACATACAAACACACACACCCTCCACACACACACTGCTCATTTCTTCCATCCACAGAGCTTACAATTAACACCTCATTATGCCATATGTTCATGTCCTCTGTAATCCATATGGGTCTCAGGAAGAGACGTTAATTACATAATTCTGATCAGCTTCTTAGGCAGCCAAATTAGTCTGTGTAAAATATTTTACCCATCAAAACATGACCCCCCTCCCCCAACTTCCCTCTTAATAAGTATTGTCCAGTTTGTTCCCACTTACCTGCTCAAGTTAAAAGCCTCAAATCACACTTGATCCTTGATACTTTTCCTGGCCTTCTCTAGTGTGAATGTACTTCTGCATTCCAAAAGTAAGTATCATAGGTCCTATCTCCAAAATATATCTTGAATCCATCTACCATGTCATCTCTACTGTCATCACTTTGGCTAAACGCTCTCCCCTGGGCCACAATAACAGCTTCTGATCAGTCTCCTTGCTCTCACTCTTGCAGGCAGAATGACTTAAAAATAAATGTCAATTCATGTCTCTCCCTCTGTATTTGTTTTCTATTTGCTGCTGTAACAAACTGCCACAAATCTAGCAGCTCAACACAACACAATTTATCCCCTTACAGTTCTGCAGGCCTGGAGCCTGACATGGGTCTCACTGGGCTAACATCAGGGTGTCAGCAGGGCTGTGTTCCTCCTGCAAGCTCCAGGGAAGAACCCACTGCCTTGCCTTTTCCAGCTTCTAGAAGCCCTCCACACTCCATGACTCAAGGCCTGCCCCCTTCATCTTCGAAGCCAGCAACATGGCATCTCTCTGGCCCCATTTCCCTTATATCTCCTTCTCTGACTCTCTTTCCTGCCTCCCTCTCCCACTTTTAAGGAAATGATGAACTGAGATCTGATCAGTGAGAAGAAGCCAGTGAAGAAAAGAGCTGTCCAGGCAGAGGCAAAAGTTCTCTGGCAGATGGATTTTAAGGCCCATTTTGTGATTTATACTGGGCTCACGTGGATAATCCAGGAAAATCTCCTTACTTTTAGGACAGTTGGTTGGGGACCTTAATCCCATCTGCAACCTTACTTTCCCTATGCCATGTAACCTAACCTGTTCGCAAGTTCCAGGGATTTGGATGTGGACATCTTTCGGGAGGAGGAGGAAGAGACATTATTCTACCAACAATGCCTTGCTTTAAAACTTCACAGTGGCTTTCCCCTACACTGGAATAAAATCCCTCTCCCACCAAGGTCTAGAAGGCTGATATGATCTGTGACCTCCCTGCCCCATGCCTAACTTCTTGGATATTGCCCCACCTCTCTCAAGATGTTACAGTCATATTGGTATTCTCTCTGTTTCTAGAATACTGAAAGCTCAGTCCACTAGAATACATTTGCCTCTGCCTGGGAGGCTCTTTCCCTTGCTAGATCCTTCTCTGATTAGGTCTCAGTCTAAGCAGTGTCTCTTTGATGCCCTCATGTGAGTACCAACCCCCTCCATCCACATTCCCAGTCTCTATGACATCACCCTGGTTCATATCCTTCGAAGCACTTATCACTGCCTGACATCACCGTACTTACTGACTTTTTTACTTACTTCTTATCTGTCTCTCACCTCTAGAGTGTAAGCTGCATGAGGTCAGGCACCTTCCCCATCTTTGCTCTACTCTATCTCCAGGACCTAGAACATGGCCTGACACATAGCAGGTGCTCAATTAACTATTGTAGAATAAATTCTTACTACTGAGAGGCTACCTTCAGGCCATGATGTTGTAGGTAGTGGACCTGCATGGTGATCTCATTGAGGTTAAATATAATTTATGAGTTGGTGCTACTGCAATGAGTCAGGATGCCGAAAATGCAGTTTCTAAGACATGGTCATGTAACAGAATAGAGATTCTTCCAACTGAATCTGCTGCTGATACCACAGGATTAATGGCCTCAACCATCTTTTGCATCAACTATGCAAAAGAAAGTCTTGCCTTTTTGCTACTTGTTTGTCTGGATGCCCTCTACTGCAGTCAAGGCAAGATTCAGACAGCTTTCTCCAGGCTGAGTTGATGCAGATGAACATTTACTATAAGGCAAAGCTAGTTTGTCCATGGTTGGTTTGGTGAATCTCACTAGAAATTCAAATCCAATAAATAAACTGGGTATAGGCCATCGAACTTTTCTCAAAACTAATAGTTTTAAACCAAAGCTTTTCTTTTTTTTTTTTTTTTTTTTTGAGACGGAGTCTTGCTCTGTCGCCCAGGCTGGAGTGCAGTGGCCGGATCTCAGCTCACTGCAAGCTCCGCCTCCCGGGTTCATGCCATTCTCCTGCCTCAGCCTCCGGAGTACCTGGGACTACAGGGCCCGTCACCTCGCCCGGCTAGTTTTTTTTTTTGTATTTTTTTAGTAGAGACAGGGTTTCACCGGATTAGCCAGGATGCTCTCGATCTCCTGACCTCGTGATCCGCCCGTCTCGGCCTCCTAAAGTGCTGGGATTACAGGCTTGAGCCACCGCGCCTGGCCTAAACCAAAGCTTTTAATTGTAATGCAAAAAAAAAGCACAATTTCCTTTATAAATTCAATATGAAGGCATTAAAAACGCATACCAAAAACTAACCTCATTTTGGTTTAAGATTTTCCGGTATTCTGTGCTCCGTGCAAGAATGGTGACTCGAATTTTTCCATCCTGTAATCAAAATGAAATAGTAAAATAACACTGTATATGCCTGGGTAGATGAATGAACATCTGAACCTAAAATGTGATTTTCACCAAGAGATGAAACTCAACCAGGATACATTAATAGAACTATTCTTTTTTAGCCTGATTCCTTCACCACTCTCAGAGAATAAAAACGTGTCCACTTCAACCACCGAAGGCAAAAACCAGTTCATTACATTATCTGTTTGGTTGGGTGGGTGAATTTTTTGGCAGGGGTTGTGTAAGTTAAATGAATATTTGTGGAGGTGAGGGAGATATAGCCAATGAAGGGGGAAAGGAGGGCACGAGGAAGCACATTCTTGCAATATCCCTTAGTTTCTCTTTTACAGGTTTTTGACATCTGGTTTCAGATGACTCCAGGTCAGAAAATGTTTTTGGGTTTTGTTTTGGGACAGCATCTTGCTCTGTCACCCAGGCAGAAGTGCAGTGGCATGGTCTTGGCTCCCTGCAGCCTCTGCCTCCTGGGTTCAAGCAATTCTCGTGCCCCAGTCTCCTGAGAAGCTGGGACTACAGGCACGTGCCACCACGTCCAGCTAATTTTTGTATTTTTTGCAGAGATGGGGTTTTGCCATGTTGGCCAGGCTGGTCTTGAAATCCTGGACTCAAGTGATCCACCTGCCTTGGCCTCCCCAGAAAATGTTAACACGAAAACATGGTCTCCTGATTATTTCTGTTTCTGAAAAGGTGGTATCAACTTTTATTAGGGAAGAAAACTCAAGCCCATCTCAGAATCCATTACCTTGGGTCCTTCTTGTGTGATGTTTAGTCTGTGTAGCACATGCTGGGAAAATGCCCTGAATAGTCCAGTATTTTGACAGCCAGATATCTAAAATAAAAACACTGGTTGATATTACAATGAATACTTCTGTATTATAATTTAAAATACTGTCAAGTTATGTATAAATGTTATAATGTCTGTAAATATGAATGCTAATGGTAGACAGCATGCTTACCAGAGGAGTATTATAGAACAGCCCATACCTCATGCGGGGGAGTAATGAAAAAACAGCTTCTTTAAAACATACCTAAGAACAAAGATACATTAAAAGATAAGAGGATGTAATTTGCACCCTTCACACCAAAATAGCATGTATAATTTTGAAAAACTGATTTCAATTAATCTCCATTTTGCATTAAGATTGTTTGAATAGCACGCTATTTCATTCAAAGAGAACAGAATTCATATTTTTGGAAAGATTATAGAAAAAAGTTTTCAAAGGCTGCATGATTAACAACACTGAGGATTCTAATTATAATAAAAGAAATTCAGAATTCAGAAATCAGTGGTAATGGCTAATAGGAACTCATAATAAATGTTTATTTTATGAGTGAGTCATCTGCACTCAAGAGATATTCACAAACATTTCAGGAAAATTTCCAGTACCCTTTTGGAATCATAAGTTTTCAAATGTATAATGTCATAATCAGTAAATGCATTCCATGTGTCGGAGAATAGGTCACCATATCCGTAAGAACTCTGAAAGTAGAAACAAAACAAGGTTTTAGGGCAATGAAAGGATACAACATGACTTTTCAAAGATGCAACAAAATACCTGAATTTGCTTGTGTTAAAAACTAACAATCCTACACAAAATCCGTATAAGCAAAATGGATCTTCATCTTGGGCCAGAGCAAATGCCTAATTTCATGAAATATCATCAGAAATAATTATCACAATTATACTCTTAGCCATTAACAGTGTTTCATTTTTCTACCTAAACTTCTTTTATTCTCACGTCTTTGAAGTTGTAGTTCAGGGTTTTTTCCTGTGAACATCTTATCCAAATTATAGATGCACACCACACACACATATGCCACCGTTTGTACACACTCTGTTATGCTCAGTGTGCAAAAACCATCAGGGTGAATGAAAAATACTTTAGAAAAAAATTTCAGAGCAAGAAAATGGGTTCAAAGTTTTAACATTGGCTGGGTGCAGTGGCTCACAGCTGTAATCCCAGCACTTTGGGAGGCTGAGGCAGGCAGATCACCTGAGGTCAGGAGTTCAAGACCAGCCTGACCAATATGATGAAACCCTGTCTCGACTAAAAATACAAAAATTAGCTGGGCTTGGTGGCATGTGCCTGTAATCCCAGCTACTCGGGAGGCTGAGACAGAAGAATCACTTGAACCCGGGAGGCAGGGGTTGCAGTGAGCCGAGATCATGCCATTGCACTCCAGCCTGAGCAACAAGAATGAAACTCAGTCTCAAAAAAAGAAAAAAAGAAAGTTTTAACATTAAAAATAAAGGCTGGTCACAGTGGCTCATGCCTGTAATTCCAGCACTTTGGGAGGCAAAGGTGGGAGGATCACTTGAGCCTTGAAGTTTAAGGCTGCAGTGAGCTATGATCATGCCATATACTCCAGCTTGGGCAACAGAGCAAGACCTTGTCTCTAATAAAATAAAATAAAAATATATAATATATGTAATTCTATGAAATATTCCCCCACCCATTGACTAGTGAATAAAAAGTGGTAATTTCCGATTAATATTAATGGTGTCAATAACAACTTTATATAATAATAATAGCATCCTACACACTTCCTGTGTTCCAGGCACTGTTTTGGGCACTTGACATTATTAATGTACATTAAGCCACCCACAAGCCTAATGAGTAGATAATATCATTTTCCCTATTTTGCAGATGAGGAAACTGAGACACAATTTTAAGTCATTTGCCTATACTGCAAAGCAGCTGAGTTATAGAGCTGGGATTCAACCTAGCCTTTGCTGCCAGCTCCATCTGACAGTTGCCTCTCAGTGGGAATTAGTTCTTTCTAGTATAATCACATGGTTTTTTGGTTTTTTGTTTTGCTTTGTTTTTGTTTTGAGATGGAGTCTCACCCTGTCGCCCAGGCTAGAGTGCAATGTCATGATCTGGGCTCACTGCAACCTCTGCCTCCCAAGTTCAAGCAATTCTCCTGCCCCAGCCTCCCGAGTAGCTGGGATTACAGGCGCACGCCACCACATCCAGCTAATTTTTGTATTTTTTGATAGAGACAGGGTTTCACCATATTGGCCAGGCTGGTCTCAAACTCCTGAGCTCAAGTGATCTGCCCACCTCGGCCTCCTAAAGTGCTGGAATTAAAGAAACCACACCCAGCCTCATTTCTCTTTTGAAAAGTAGTTAATTACGAGCTCCATTAGCTAAGAAGAAGATCAATTAATTTTTAAATGGTTTCACTTAGATTGAAAAATTCAGCCAACAGAAATCAGAAATATGCATTGTAGCATTACATTCAAGCTCATATATAGACATTATGTTCATGTCTTTTTATCTTTATAGCATTTTCTCAGATTTTGAAAATTTTATGTTGCACATACTGCAGTTATTTCAAAGTTACTGAGATCTGTTAGACGTGAAAATTAAAAAAAAAAAAAAAAGGCTTCTTTCCATGTTCCTCCAATGCCATTCTAATAAAGGCCCTTCTCAACACCATCTAAAATGAAATGTCCCTGTTCTGGCTCAATAATAAATAAAGGGCAATTAAAAGAAGTGATTCTGGATGGTTTCCTGAGATAAAATACTCCAGATAAAATAAGATATGTTTGAAAGGAAATTTTAATAATAAAATACTATAATCCTGACCGATCCTTCCTCAGGGAAGTCATACATTATTTAATAAGAACCACTTCCAGAAGCTTCTTTTCCATGTTTCCCAAGTCCAAATTATCTACCATGAGGGAAGGAGGGGCTTCTTCCTACACTCATGTTGAAGAATATTTGGATAGTCTTCAAGATGACACAAAATTTCCTTTAGTGTGTCTCAAATTTAAACATGCACATAATCTATGACTTAGAAATTCCACTTACAGGAATCTGTCCTACAGAAATGCTAGGACGAGGATGTGAAGATATAGGTATATTGAAAGGATGTATGTGTTTACAGTAACATTTCAGTAAATATCAAAGAACTGGAAACAAAACCAAATGTGATGGGGGGGCGGTGGGGTGGGAAATGAATACATGCACTGATGCATGCATCCAACTTCCAAAACATCCATTAAACAGAATACCACATAACACCTAAAGCAAGGATAGCCCTAAAGGTACTGACTTAAAAAGACATTCCAGAGATAATACTAAGGTGGCAATATGAGACAGAGAGTGTATTTTCCACAAGAATATAAACATATTGGCCAGGCATGGTGACTCATGGCTGTAATCCCAGTGCTTTGGGAGGCTGAGGTGGGAGGATCACTTGAGGCCAGGAGTTCAAGACTGTATTAGTCAGTTTTCACGCTGCTGATAAAGACATACCTGAGACTGGGAAGAAAAAAAGTTTAATTGGACTTACAGTTCCACATGGCTGGGGAGGCCTCAGAACCATGGCGGGAGGTGAAAGACACTTCTTACATGGCAGCAGCAAGAGAAAATGAGGAAGAAGCAAAAGCGGAAAACCCTGATAAACCCATCAGATCTCATGAGACTTATTCACTATCACGAGAACAGCATGGGAAAGACTAGCCCTCATGATTCAATTACCTCCCCCCGGGTCCCTCCCATAACATGTGGGAATTCTGGGAGATACAATTCAAGCTGAGATTTGGTGGGGACATAGCCAAATCATATCATTCTGCCCCAGGCCCCTCTAAATCTCATGTCCTTACATTTCAAAACAAGCCATGCCTTCCCAACAGTCCCCCAAAGTCTTAACTCATTTCAGCATTAACCCAAAAGTCCAGAGTCCAAAGTCTCATCTGAGACAAGGCAAGTCCCTTCTACCTATGAGTCTGTAAAACCAAAAGAAGGCTAGTTACTTCCTAGATATGATGAGGGTATAGGTATTGGGTAAACATAGCCGTTCCAAATGGGAGAAATTGGCCAAAACAAAAGGGTTACAGGGCCCATGCAAGTCCGAAATCCAGCATGGCAGTCAAACTTTAAAACTCCAAAATGATCTCCTTTGACTCCAGCTCTCACATCCAGGTTACGCTGAAGCATGAGGTGGGTTCCCACAGTCTTGGGCAGCTCTGCCCCTGTGGTTTTGCAGGGTATAGCCTCCATTCCAGCTGCTTTCACGGGCTGGCATTGAGTATCTGCAGCTTTTCCAGGTGCACAGTTCAAGCTGTCAGTGGATCTACCATTCTGGGGTCTGGAGAATGGTGGCCCTCTTCTCACAGCTCCACTAGGCAGCACCCCACTAAGGACTCTGTGTGGAGGCTCCAACCCCACATTTCCCTTCCACACTGCCTTAGCAGAGGTTCTCCATGAGGGCCCCACCCCTGCAGCAAACTTCTGCCTGGGCATCTAGGTATTTCCATACATCTTCTGAAATCTAGGTGGAGGTTCCCAAACCTCAATTCTTGACTTCTGTGCACCACAGGCTCAACACCACATGAAAGCTGCCAAGGCTTGGGGCTTCCACCCTCTGAAGCCACAGCCCAAGCTGTACATTGGCCCCTTTCAGTCATGGCTGGAGCGGCTAGGACACAGGGCACCAAGTCTCTAGGCTGCACACAGCATGGGGACCCTAGGCCCAGCCCACGAAACCACTTTTTCCTCCTAGGCCTCCAGACCTGTGATGGGAGCAGCTGCCATGAAGGTTTCTGACGTGGCTTGAAGACATTTTCCCCACGGTGTTGGGAATTAACATTAGGCTCCTTGCTATTTATGCAAATTTCTGCAGCCGACTTGAAATTCTCCCCAGAAAACAGGTTTTTATTTTCTATTGCACAGTCAGGCTGCAAATTTTCTGAACTTTTATGCTCCGTTTCCCTTTTGAAACTGAGTGTCTTTAACAGCACCCAAATCACCTTTTGAATAGTTGTCTGCTTAGAAATTTCTTCTGCCAAATACCCTAAATCATCTCTCTCAAGTTTAAAGTTCCACAAATCTCTAGGGCAGGGGCAAAATACTGCCACTCTCTTTGCTAAAACATAACAAGAGTCACCTTTGCTCCAGTTCCCAACAGGTTCCTCATCTCCATCTGAGACCAACTCAGCCTGGATTTTATTGTCCATTTCACTATCAGCATTTTGGACAAAGCTATTCAACAAGTCTCCAGGATGTTGCAAACTTTCCCACATTTTCCCGTCTTCTTCTGGGCCCTTCAAACTGTTCCAATTGCTGCCTGTTACCCAGTTCCAAAGTCACCTCCACATTTTCGGGTATCTTTTCAGCAACACCCCACTCTACTGGTACCAGTTTACTGCATTTGTCCGTTTTCAGTCTGCTGATAAAGATATACCCAAGACTGGGAAGAAAAAGAGGTTTAATTGGACTTACAGTTCCACATGGCTGGGGAGGCCTCAGAATCATGGTGGGAGGTAAAAGGCACTTCTTACATGGTGGCGGCAAGGGAAAATGAGGAAGAAGCAAAAGCGGAAAACCCTGATAAACCCATCAGATCTCATGAGACTTATTCACTATCACAGGAATAGCACCAGAAAGACCAGCCCTCATGATTCAATTACCTCCCCCGGGTCCCTCCCACAACATGTGGGAATTCTGGGAGATACAATTCAAGCTGAGATTTGGTGGGGACACAGCCAAACTATATCAAGGACCAATCTGGGTACCATAACAAGATCTCATCTCTACAGAAAATAAATTAAAAAATTAGCCAGATGTCAAATCAGAAGACAGTAATATATATTATATATACACACACCCATGTATATATGTTATGACAATATATATATTGTCATAACATATATATAACATATTTATGGAAAAGAACAGCCAGGGATGGTGGCATGCACGTATAGTCCTAGTTACTTGGGAGTCTGAGGCAGGAAGATCACCTGAGCCCAGGAGAGCAAGGCTGCAGTGAGCTAGGATCATATTCCTGGACTTTAGCCTGGTGACATATTTGCACTTATTAAAATAAAGAGAGTCCTGCAAGGGACTCACATACAACTGCAGTTACCCTTGGGGGAACAGGGAATTGGAGAGGAAGAAGGAGACTTCTTAAAAAACTTTGCATACTTCTGTGTTGTTTGAATTCATTATAAACAGGTATTACTTTCATAATTAAAAAAGTAATCACGGCTGGACATGGTGGCTCACATCTGTAATCCCAGCCCTTTGGGAGGCCGAGGCAGGCAGATCACCTACGGTCAGGAGTTCAAAACCAGCCTGGTCAACATAGTGAAACCCTATCTCTACTGAAAATATAAAAATTAGCCAGGCATGGTGGCACACACTGTAATCCCAGCTACTAGGGAGGCTGAGGCAGGAGAATCACTTGAACCTGGGAGGCGAAGGTTGCAGTGAGCCAAGATTGCAACACTGCACTTCAACCTGGGTGACAAGGCAAGACTCTGTCTCAAAAACAAAAAAAAAGTAATCATAAAGCTATACTACTTCTCAGCACAAGCAAATGTGGAAAGCCTACAGTAATTTCTCCTTTTATTCATTCTGCTTGATAAGAGCAACCCTGCTGTGCCCAGAGAGGCAACTGAAGATGGGTCCCTTTATGCATGTTTGCAGGTTGGTGGCCTTGCCCATCCCACTGAGGATGCCACATGCTGAAGGAAGTAAACTGCAGAGCTTTTCAAGGAGGAGAGGGAAGGCCCCATAGGCTTCCTTGTGGGGACAGTTTGGAAAATATCACCAAGATGTGAACTGCAGTAACAGCTACCTCCCTGCTCTTCCCTGGGCAAACTGCTCGTCCAAAACCATCAGGACTCTGGCAACACTATCCACTGTGAAGGATTCATGTCATAGTCAGCCTGCAGGTCACAGTGCTGCTTAATTTAAGGCCTTACCAACAAAAGGGAAACAGCAGCCACACAAACCCTTACTTAGTGCCATCCCCATCCAACCTACCATCTTCTCTGGGCCTGATTTCTGGAGCAATCTGGCAGAGCTGCCTGTCCTGAGAACCTGGCTTAGTAAATGGCAAAGACTTCTTTGACCAAGAATGCAGGTTTAAAATGGATGCACAGGGAGTGGTAAAGGAGGGGGGGTAACACCGAGCAGCCACCCTACTGGGCTACCCCCATCCTGCCTATCTGTGCCAGAGCGGAGGTCAGACTGCCCTCATGTCTCATGCTCAGCAGACTGAATAACCTGGAGTCTTCATGGTGGCCGTGCATCCTACTCCAGTAGCCACAGAGAAGGGGAGGGTTGTAGAAGCTGGCTCACTATAACAGTCCATTTGAGGAAGATGTGGAAAAGCATGCAACAGGTACAAGGAAGCTTCTGGAAGGCATCTGATAAATTTCTGTCAACTTAGTTTGGCAACTTAGGTACAGTCCTCTTCAGAGGACTTTAAGAAGACGACACAGCACTGTGGTGTCCAAGCACAGGTCCGGGGTCAGGCTGCCTGGATGGAAACCTTGGTTCTGCCCTCACTGACTGCATTATCTTACAACACTCACCTGCTGCTCAGGCCTCGGCCTCTTGTCTGTAAAATAAGCTAATGAAAACTCAAGTCCGTGGGGGGTCATGAGCAGGAAATGAAGTAACATAATTTATGTTAATTACAAAATTTAAAAATAATTTTGTTTAAAAAGGGCAAAACAACCATGAATTAATAATTTAGGGCTTGTAATGGCTGCTGAGTGTGGCCTGACTTCACTGATACAAAAAGAAGAAAAGAAAGGGACTGTTGTTCCCTTTGCTCACAAAACATTTCCAAGAAATGAAACTGTGGTGGCAGCAAAACTGAAATACAAAAGGGAAACGTAAATGTATATAGATGGAAAATAAAAGAAAGTATTAACATACCAAGAATTATAGTCTCATCAGACTTCAAAATCTAACTCAAAGTCTAGGGAGCAGTTTTCCTGAAAACCTTTTTACACAGCTCTACTACAAGCCTCTTATCAGTGAAAAAAGGGTCAGCAAAACTATCTCTCCTTCTGCATGAGAATTTGACCTCCTGTTAACTAGCTAACTCAGCTCTCTGGAAATGGCAATGGCTTGTGTCAACCGTGCACCTAGGCAGCATTGCTTCTGATCTAAACAGATAGATGCTTGATGGGTAAATTGCATCTGGACTGGGAAAGCCATGTTCCAGCTTTCCTGAGTACACTGACTCCTGAAACCAGGCATGTCTCTTTCAGGGATCCTGGGGACTTTGCCAATGCAGTTGTGTCAGGAGATGTTGGGCTCTACAGGATATGAGGCTCTTAAGCCAAGGCATCGCCTGTGCCTGCCCCAGGCGAATCTTGTCTCCTTGCACCTGAGCTGTGCTGTGTGAACTGCTAGCACTCCCTCTGGAAGAAACACCTGAGGATGCCCTGCCAGCAAGCTGTGGTTCCCCTGCAATGTCATCCTGAATAGACTCACATCAAGAGCCGAGCATATGAATGTCGTGAGTCAGAATGTTGAGTGGAACCTTATATGACCCCTTGGTAGGTGTTCCAACTTCCCAGTATAGGCAACCTCTCTCATGTACACTACAAACCATTTATTCTCCTTATTGTAATTGTCACAGTTAACATTCAGAGCACAAGTACTGTGTACCAGGCATTGCGACTGTTCATTCACTATATGGTTCATTCTCAAAGTGACACCTAGGTAAGCGTCATTATCTCACTATCTCATTTCAGAGCTGAAGATTCTGGGGCACATCTTGGGGTTTCCTTAGCAGGTGGAGGGGCCAAATATGGGAAGAAGCAGGGAAAAGGCAGGCAAAGAGAGAGAAGGAAAAAAGATTGCACTAAAAACAAATAAATAGCAGTTGTCACTCAATGCATGTATTTATGGGCATGCCTAAGAACTGCCCTATACAGTGAGCTGAAACTCACAGCATAATTCAGCACAAAGGACATAGTAACGGGGAAGCTGCTATTAAGCAAAGGCAGACAGTAAATGCAAAAGGTCAAACAGTAAACAGAGGCAAGCACTTCCAACAAAGGTTATACAGGTTGAGTGAACGACAGCCTTTTTTTTTTGAGACAGAGTCTTGCTCTGTCACTCAGGTTGCAGTGCAGTGGCATGATCTTGGCTCAATGCAACCTCCACCTCCCAGGTTCAAGTGATTCTCCGACCACAGCCTCTTGAGTAGCTGGGACTACATGTGTGTGCCACCACATCTGGCTAATTTTTGTATTTTTAGTAGAAACAAGATTTCACCATGTTGGCCAGGCTAGTCTCGAACTCCTGGCCCCAAGTGATCCACCCACCTCGGCCTCCCAAAGTGCTGTGATTACAGGTGTGAGCCATCACACCCAGCTGAATGGCAGTCTTTCATATGTGTGTCCCAGAGGAACACTGAGCCAAAGTCACTAAATCTCTGGCCTTGGGAGCTCCACCCATCCAGAAAGGGAAAGAAACCTTCCCCACTGCCTCATTCTAAAATTCAAAGAACGAAGGTACACACATACGTACCTATCTGCCTATATGTATATGCACATGTCAACACATATATGTACAGATACATTTGCACCCATCCGCATATGCGCGGGAGTGTATATTGAAAAGTATGTGTCTGAAAATTCTGTTTCACAACATCAGAGTCACACACTAATACAAGGGAAAGACAGTACTGAAGCAGAGAGCACATTCATACTTACAGTGTCCCACATCACGATGTACACGTCAGTACTGAATGAGTTATTAACGTGCTGAGTAAGATAAAGATTGATGAAATCACAGAAGTGATGATACATGTTAACACCTAGTGTTAGAAAATGAAACTACATTAATTAACACCAAAGAGTACATGATCAAGCAAGTTTTATTCTATCCCATCTATTTACGGTTTAAGAGAATTTTAGTTGAAATAAATGGGGGAAAAATAACTGTTTTGTTTTTCCAAACATGAAATGATCTAGATACATAGGTAGTCCTCAATTTACAGCCTGAATCGGTTTCAAAAGTCACTCTAAAATTGGTTATTTAAAATCAGGAATGCATTTCCCCATATATCCCAAGTAACAAGTGATCATTAAGTTTCCAGAAAAAAACAAGGTAGGTCTATTTAACTCAAAACCGAGTTGAACTACAGGGCCAGGAAGACAACTCATTCTTTCTTCTGACTTTATTTATTTTTTTTTAATCAGGGGTAGGGTCTTGCTATGGTGGCATGTGCCACCGTGCCTAGCTTGATCGTTTATTTTTTAAAGTCAATTAAGGGGCCAGGCGCAGTGGCTCACACTTGTAATCATAGCACTTTGGGAGGCTGAGGCAGGCCAATCACTTGAGGTCAGGAGTTCAAGAACAGCCTGGCCAACATGGTGAAATCTCGTCTCTACTAAAAATACAAAAATTAGGCAGGCGTGGTGGTGCCTGCCTGTAATCCCAGCCACTCAGGAGGCTGAGGCAAGAGAATTTGCTTGAACCTGGGAGGCGGAGGTTGCAGTGAACCAAGATCACACCACTGTACTCCAGCCTGAGCGACAGAGTGAGACCGGATCTCCAAAAAAAAAAAAAAAAAAAAGAAAGAAAAAGAAAAAAAAAAAGCAATTAAGCAACATCTGTTCATCATGGAAGTATTGGCAATGATGGCAACTAATATTTTGGTAATTTTCATTCCTGTCTCTTTTTTCCCTATTTAATTATTATATATATCATTCCGGGAAAAACATTAACCAACTATCATATAAAAGAGGTGAATGTCTTGTGTTCTGATTGAAAAAGAAGGAATTCTGGAGTAAGAAGCTGAATTCCAGCATAGCCATGCATGTGCAACATTCTTAGATGAGTTCATCAAGTCCCTAAGCTTTAGCTTCTCTATAGAAATGGGAAATAGTTACCTAAGTGCCAGCTTTATTATGAGAAACCCAAAGATAATACATCTTAAAGTACCCATCCCAGTGCCAGGCACATAGGAAGACCTGAATGAAGACTAGCTGGATCCCACTAGGTCAGATAGAGTGGAGAGGGCTGTGGGTGCCACTATTTGTAAGTTCACATTCCACTCATTAAAAAGAAACAGAACGTGCACCCTCTCCACTTAGGTATGCAGGACCCAATATTCATCCTGGAAATGTACAAATCTAAATGGGATGAAATTCCAAGAACTGACACTTAAGAGCATGCATTTTAAAGGTGGGAAAATGTTAAGTAAAAAAAAAACAGGGAGTCTCAAAAGCAGAAATCATAAAATATTCTGACTTCATTCCCACAGTGAATAATAACATTGTGTGCCAGAAATAACAGTATAAAAATACTCTGTTTTTTTCAGCCTGGTTATCTTAGATGATTGTTTGGAAGGGCTAATTTTTTCATCCAGAAAAAAACCTGGCAAAGAATGTATTTTCAAATTAACAAGAAAAATAAAGTTCTATCAGAATCCATCCTCTTTTCCCAAGTTAGCCATAGAGCACACACAAGCTCTTTCACATAACGTTTAGTGAGTTCCTAACAGTTACTGAGGAATGCAGCAGGCACCAATCAGTGCTTGGGGCTGCAAGAATTTATAAACAGAGAAGAAAACATAAGCTCCATCCTTGAGGAATGTGCCCCCTAAAGAGTCTTGATCTGTAGAATTCTCATTTTCCTAAGGTACAAGTTAACATGAAAAGGAAAACTGAACCAGGCACAGTTACTCACACCTGTAATCCCAGAACTTTGGGAGGCCAAGGCAGGAGGATCACTTAAGCCCAGGAGTTCAAGACCAGCCTGAGCAACCTAGTGAGATCCCGTCTCTAAAAAAATATTTTAAAAATTAGCCAGGCATGGTGGTGCATGCCTGTGGTCCCAGCTACTTGGGAGGCCAAGGTGGGAGGATCACTTGAGCCCAGGAGGTTGAGGCTGCAGTGAGCTGTGATCATGCCACTGTACTCCAGCCTGGGCAATAGAGCAAGACTCTGTCTCTAAAGAAAGAAAAGTAAAATTGGAAGACAGCATAATTTAGAAGAAAAAAAGTAGAGTTATGAATATAGGAAAGAAATGGGACATGTCTACTCTAGCCTATTATTCTCACTTTATATACTTTATTGTATAAGTATCTGCATAAATTTAATAGCTCACACATATTTGCCACTTTTACAGGCAGTTCAGTGTTTTCTTTGCCCCTTTTTAATCTTCATATTTTAAAAACGAGTCAAAACCTGGAACATAGCATTTTTACTTGCTCTTAGTTCAAAAATCTAAACTTGTCTGATTTCTGAATTTAATACTCTGTAATACAAGAATTATGACTTCAGAAGGCAGAGCACATTAAAACTATGATCAATAAATTATAGTAATTCTGAAATATGTGTGACAGAGGCTCTCTATATTTCACTGTAAACCCAACCTCTCATGAATTTTGATATGATCTAGCACAGTATTCCTTGTCTCTCATAATGAGAGAGACAATATAGTACAATCTGTGTTTCTCCTCTCCAGTGTAACTAGTTCACAAAGTTAAAGCTCTACTTGCAAGCTGAGAAAGAGGCTATAAGTATAAATGATAAAATAATTTTAATCTTATTTCAAGAATAAATTACACTGGTAACTTCCAGAAGAATTTTAAGTTCACTTTAGTCATGGAAATTACATAGAAGGTTTGCTAGCACAGGTCATGGACACTTCTTTCCCACCCATACTATACACATGGATTTTAATATTTTTTTAAATTTATTTTTTATTTTTAAGACGGAGTCTTGCTCTGTCGCCAGGCTGGAGTGCAGTGGCGCGATCTTGGCTTACTGCAACCTCCACCTCCTGGGTTCAAGTGTTTCCCCTGCTTCAACCTCCTGAGTGGCTGGGACTACAGGCGCCCACCACCACACCCAGCTAATTTTTTGTATTTTTTTAGTAGAGATGGGGTTTCACCATGTTGGCCAGGATGGTCTTGATATCCTGACCTCATGATCTGCCTGCCTGTGCCTCCCAAAGTGCTGGGATTACAGGCGTGAGCCACCGCGCCCAGTCCGGCTTTTGATTTTAAACATCTTTTAATGAAAGACCATCTAAATCAAGTGATTAGAGAAACGAGATGGGGTAAATTTAGTTACAAAAGCATAAATATGCCTTCATCTCTCATTCTTTGATTTTGGTTAAGTCCTTTGATACAAATGTGAAGGTTTCTTCTAAAATGCCAAACGTGTAAAATAATGGGAAGTTCAAACTAGTTCAACTACTACATCAGAGAAGAAAGCAAAAAAACAAATCTACTGTTTGTCATACTGCCTCCAAAAAATTCATAGAGAATTACTGCATCCAAAAAAAGGAATAACGTCTCATTAACAAATACACAAATAACAGACAAATTAACTTCTCACCTGCATCTAATTTCATGAAATATGTTGGTTTTTCAATGACAATGTCACATTTAGCATCTTCTATAGGTGTGAAGTTGAGCTGAGTATAGCTTTGTAGCTCAGCAAACCTGAAATTATGAATTAGGATATGACTTTAAACTGATTCTCCCAAACTTCCTATTACAACATTGTAACTTAGGATCTGTTCATTAGGCAGATTTTACCTCTAGTTGCTAGAGACACTCCTATGGACACCTGTAACTTCTAAAACTTACATTTATATAGGTTGATATCAATTTTAATGTTAAGACAAAGAACACGCCAGGTGCGATGGCTCACGCCTGTAATCCCAGCACTTTGGAAGGCAGAGGCAGTCCAATCACGAGGTCAGGAAATCAAGACCATCCTGGCCAACATGGTGAAACCCCATCTCTACTAAAAATACAAAAATTAGCTGGGCATAGTGGTGAGAGCCTGTAGTCCCAGCTACTCAGGAGGCTGAAGCAGGAGAATCGCTTGAACACGGGAAGCGGAGCTTGTAGTGAGCCAAGACTGCGCCACTGCACTCCAGCCTGGGCAAGAGAGCAAGACTCCATCTCAAAAAAAAAAAAAAAAAATGACAAGGAACAAAAATTATTTTAAAATTCAGTCTTATGTGCAAGATAGTTAGACTGGGAACTTACCACACAAAGAAGATATTTATATATTGGGTTGTCTAAATAACCTACCAGTAAAAGGAGAAGACTCAAAAGATTTCCCAACGAGGCTCAAAAAGAACAATGAGCCAGAGGAACTCTTGACAGACTTCTTGGATTCTGAGAGACAGCATTCCAAGAATCACCCAGTGCCTCAGAAAGACAGCAGAGACAGCTAAGCGTCCCAGAAGAAAGGAAGTTTATCTCTTGGAAAACATCTTTGGAAGCCACACAGCACAATTTTCTTCCAAACAAAAGAAGACAATCCCAAGCATGAATCATCTGTACCTCTTCCTTAAGATCATACCTCATGTAAAACAAATACCAAATAGATCCTTTTAAAACACAATGCCAACATAGCGTGGTGGTTTCAAACATAGGTCTACAAACTCTTTAAAACCTCTCTCTTCAAGAGGAAGAAGTTAATTCCCTCCCTTTAAGAGTGGGCTGGACTTAGTGACTCACTCCTAACAGGCAGAATACAGCAGAACTGATGGTAGGACACTTCTGGGATTAAGTTATACAAGTACTGTGGCTTCCATCTCAGAGCATGTACTCCCTCAGACCATGTGCTCCTGGGAAAGCCAGGAGCCATGCTGTGAGCAGCAGTAGGGAGAGGCCCATATGATCAACACTGAAGTCCCTGGCCAAGAGGAGACAAGGCTTACAACAACAACCTGAGTGAGTTTAGCAGCAGATTCCCCAGGCCCAGGTTGAGTCTAGAGATGTCTACAGCCCTGGCCAACTCAGCCAAGCTGCTCCCAAACCCTGACCTTCAGAAGTATTGTGAGATAATAAATGTCTGTATTTTAAGCTGCTAAATTTTAGAGTGATTTGTTATACACAATAGGTAATAAATACAAATATACCCTAGGGTACACTTTGGAATAACCTGTCACACAGCAATAAGTAACTAATACAATTAAGCCCTGTGCAACTACCATGTGGAATCAAATATCAAAAAGTATCAGGAATCAAAAAGCCCACTTGATTATAGAAACTACCTCTTGTAAAAGTCTGCTAAGTGACTTGAGAGACTGCATTGCAGACTGCAAAATGCCAGATAAATGTGTGGTAGATTATTATTCTGAATGATCTGCAGCCAGGCAGTGAGGCCTCTTTG
Organism: Macaca thibetana thibetana; assembly: GCF_024542745.1. Classification (NCBI taxonomy): domain Eukaryota; kingdom Metazoa; phylum Chordata; class Mammalia; order Primates; family Cercopithecidae; genus Macaca; species Macaca thibetana. The sequence continues at coordinate 123,378,726 of NC_065579.1, forward strand.
AGGAAAAAAAAAGGGTTTGCTCAACATGAATTTTTTTTTTTTGAGACAGGGTCTTGGTCCATCACCCAGGCTGGAGTGCAGTGATACAATCATAGCTCACTGCAGCCTCAACCTCCTGAGCTCAAGCAAACCTCCCAGCTCAGCCTCCCAAGTAGCTAGGATTATAGTGGCGTGCCACCTCACCCAGCTAATTATGTTTTATTTTTTATTTTTTAGAGATGAGTTCTCATCCTGTTGCCCAGGCTGGTCTTGAACTCCTGGCCTCAAGTAATACTTCTGCCTTGGCCTCCCAAAGTGCTGCAATTATAGGCATGAGCTGCCATTCCTGGCCTTGGCATGGACGTTTGACCTTGAAAATTAACATTATGTAAGTAACCTATGTGACTATACAGGAGTAGCAGGAGAGTTTCTTTGGGATGATGGAACGATACTGCATCCTGATTATGGTGGTCCCCACCCCCACCTCCCCCTCCCCCTTCCTCTACCGCTCCCTACCTACACACCCGCACCTACACACATGATAAAATTTTAATGAGTGCAGGTAATTGCTGGTGAAACCTGCACAAGTTAATACTACTGTACCAATGTCAATTTCATTGTTGTGATCATTGTGCCACGGTTATATGAGATATTATCATTAGAGGAAGCTCAGGGAATTAGACAATGTACAAGTTCTCCTTGTACTATGATATGGTTTGGCTGTGTCTCCACCCAAATCTCATCTTGAACTGTAGCTCCCATCATGGGAGGGACCCAGTGGGAGATAACTGAGTCATGGGGGTGGGTTCTTCCTGTGCTGTTCTCAAGATCTGATGGTTTTATAAAGGGCATTTCCCTCTGCACACACTCTCTTGCCTGCTGCCATTTAAGACATACCTTTGTTCCTCCTTTGCCTTCTACCATGATTGTGAGGCCTCCCCAGCCATGTGGAACTGTCAGTCCATTAAACCTCTTTCCTTTAAAAATTACTCAGTCTTGGGTATATCCTTATAGTAGCTTGAGAACGGACTAATACATACTATTTTTAAACTTCTATGAGTCTAAAATTATTTTAAAATAAAAATTTTTTAAATTCAAAAAGCTGGCCAATGATGTTAACAGTCAGAGTAGCATTTACCTTTGGAGAGGGGGATGGGGGTAGAGCCTGGAAGGGAGCCTGAGGTGCGCACGATGTTCTATTTTTGGACCTGGGTAAAAGTTACATGGGTGGGTTCACTTTTTCACAATCCAAACTGTACCTTTTTCTGTATGCTTGTTACATATTTTAATATATGTGTATTGTTTTTTAAATGTGTTCCCCAAAAGACATTTTTATTTTTTAGAGATGAGGTCTCATCATGTTGCCCAGGCTGGCCTTGAACTCCTGGGCTCAAGGAATACTTCTACCTTGGCCTCCCAAAGTGCTGCAATTATAGGCATGAGCCACCATTCCTGGCCTTGGCATGGACGTTTGACCTTAAAAATTAACATTATGTAAGTAACCTATGTGACTTTGTAAGTGAATAAAACTCAGCAATTGTGAGTTAATAAAAATGGATTTTTGAGCTGATTTTTTCTTTCATTAGCAAACAGTAAGTACTATATCTACTATTATAAACACATATTTAATTCAGATGCAGCTGAGGGATTCACTCGGTTTCTGTCACTTCCCAGAAGCTCATGCCAAATTATGTACAAATGAAGTAACATTTTCCATTTGAGAGTCCCCATTAATATCTGCAAGTGCCAAAAATAACGGCAAATATTTCTGAAACAGATATGTTAAAAATATCTTACCATGACTGCAGAGGGCTTTTGCGCTGACCTTCAGACATCAATGTACGGATGTCAAGTTGACAGTGCCCTCCAATTTCACCACGCTGGAAAAAGTCCTCCTTAAATCTGGTGTAAAACAAAACATTAAGGAGAGTTCAGAAAATTTCTTCACGACCCAAGCACGTGGGTTGTAACTAAAGAGGGTTACCAACTTCCAAACTCAATTTTTTAAAAGAATTCAACTATTTATAATAGAAAATTTCAAGTGTATATGAAAGTAACAGAATCATATCAGGACCTAATGTATCTACAACCCAACTTTGCGATGCGATCTGAGTCATCCATCCCCCATCCATTCCCCAACCCCTCTGCCATATCATCAAAAACAAATTCAAGAAATATCCCTTCAGCCAGACCTGGTGGCTCACACCTATAATCCCAGCACTTTGGGAGGCTGAGGTGGGGGGATCACCTGAGCTCAGGAGTTTTAGACCAGCCTGGGCGATGCTGGGAGACCCCATCTCTTCAAAAATTAAAAAACTAGCCAAGCTTTGTGGTGCACTTCTGTAGTCCCAGCTACTTGAGAGGCTCAAGTGGGAGGATCACTTGGGTTTGGGAGGTCACAGCTGCAGTGAGCCATGATTACACCGCTGCACTTCAGCCTGGGCAACAGAGCAAGACCCTGTCTCAAAAAAAAAAAAAAAAAAATCCCTGGATCTGAAAATATTTCACAATTTATATTAGATGTTAACATTAACCACTTAAGTACCTGTCATGATTTCTCTTGATGTTTCTTAAATCAAGGTAGAGATTGGTTGCTCTGCAGTACTGAAGATAACGGGAACACATCAGACTTGAGTCACTCTGAAGGTTGTGTAAAAGAAAAAAGTAACCATAAGTATTAACACAGCAAAGACTCACCCAGACTTGCTGGACATGTTGACAGCATGGATACCCTCACGTTCGAACCACACGACGTGACAAGGAAAGCTCTCCAAAGACTGCATCTGCTGAAGGATATTTTCTTCTTCCCAGCTGACCCTGGCCAAGCACACTTTTGCCAGTTTCCCACTTTTAAGGTACTATGGAGAACTCCCAAACAATCTGTCACCTCAAATTTTAAAACCAAGAGCTGTAGAGGTGGCTCAGTTCAGTCCCCTTTAAAAGAAAAAAAAGCACCCAGAAACAGTACTACTACCCCCACAGCTACGTGAAAAAGCAGCTTTCAAAAGCAAGCCAAAAGAAACAAGGAAAAATGCACACGTAAGAGACATTAAAAGCGGGGAGGGAAGTTTGCCAGTTTTAATAAGAGGTACTTTCTGCAAACCGTAAAGCTTGTGGGAGCCTCTATCTCAACAGCAACATGAGGGCAATATTTTCTAAATAATTGAAGAAAGGAATTGAAGAGTCAGCTACCAGAGTCTGATTCTATTTCAACCAATCTGGGTTGTGCTGAGAGCTTCAAAAACTTTTATCTGCTCTGGGTTTTATTTATCGATTTAAATGTCATTTTCATTGTTTTTCCCATAACTCCCAATGAACACAAAGCCTTAATCTTGACCTGCATGGCGTTTTGGAGTCTGTAGTTGGTAAAAGATTGCAATGGACTGAATGTTTGTGTCTCTGCCAAATTCATATGTTGAAATTCTAACCCCCAATGTGATGATATTGTTTAGAAGCCACCCAGTCTATGGTATTTTGTTATAACAGCCCAAACAACTAAGACAAGGATCATACTCTGCTAGCACAAAGCAAATCAAGGTAAATCTTAGCCAAAAGAACATTCTACAAGCCATCTTGAAAGAGGCGTGCAAGATAGGGGTTGTCATTCTTCTCTTGCCTTTTCCACGTGAACAGCTAGACTTGAGCCAAGTGTGCAAGACAGAACAGAACTCTGTTAAAGATACCCTGCAGCCGTGCAGTTTAATGGCATGCCTCACATCCTCAGGCCTCATTCTCCTTGCTAGAATGCTCAAAGCTCTATGACGTGACACCCCCCAATAGCTCTATAAAGCATATAATCAGTTTTTGAATGTGAGTAAATTAAAAAATATTTTAGGTCCCCAGTGTGGTTGGAGATTGGAGACCCCTGAGATGTTAGAGACTCAGGGTTCAGGATCATTGAGTTAAAGAATAGTGTACCTTAATCGTAAGTGCTTACAACTTCACCAACCTTTAAAAAATAATGCTGAGCCCTTTGCTGGGAATCAGGCCCTGCTGCACTGAGCATTTTTATCTGCAGAACCTCAGTTCTTCCTTACCATATACTACATAATGGGCATGGCTTTAAGGCAGAGGAAATTGAAACAAGGAAAGCCTAAGTACCTTGTCCAAGACTCAGGATCTGAGTTGTAGTTGAGAGCCTGCTCTTGTATTTACTACCCCAAACCACCTCTGGACAACGTGTTTATCTGATCCACTGAGGTACAATATGGTATGGTTGAAAGTAAACTGGAAAAAACCTGCATTTTAATCCTAGATGTATAATTAACTCTAAAGGGCAGCTGTGCAGTCTTGGAGAAGTTGCTTAACTCCTCTGAGGATCCTGTTTTGCACACTGATAAAGTGGCATCAGTAGTATCTGCTATAACGCTTATGAGCATCAAACCAGATAACATACATAAAAGCTTTCTGCAAACTGTAAAGCTCTGGGCAAACATAGAGCGGTATGGTGGTATTATATCATCTGTCCCAAACTATCTGAGAATAAATTTGTAAAGATGCAATTTATCAACTTCTCTTCTTTAGCATATGTTTGGGGGAAAGATTCTAAACCTAAAAATATTTCAACTGTCTTAAAATATGACTATCTGATAAACGTGGGATAAGGAGGACAGGGTTTCCAAAGGAAAGAGAACAACCTATTTAGGAAAGTTACATAAAATTCTAAGCCAATAACTAAGTGAGAGTGAGGAATTCCTTTCATAGTGCCGTCTATCTTATTTTTACATTACAACCTAAATGATAAATATTAAAAATCAATAATCAATAAATAACAAAAATAAAACAGCTTGGTTGGACACAGTGGCTCACGCCTGTAATCCCAGCACTTTGGGAGGCTGAGGTGGGCGGATCCGTTGAGGTCAGGAGTTCGAGATCAGCCTGGCAACATGGCAAAACCCTGTCTTTACTAAAAATACAAAAATCAGCTGGGAGGGGTGGCACACGCCTGTAATCCCAGCTACTCGGGAGGCTGAAGCAGGAGAATCCCTTGAACTCGGGAGGCAGAGGTTGCAGTGAGCCAGGATTGTGCCACTGCACTCCAACCTGGGCAACAGAGAGAGACTCCGTCTCAAAAATAAATAAAATTAAAATTAAATAAACAAGCTTATTTAGTAAGGAGCGAAATACCCACCGTTTCCTTAGGCTGACAGAGCACATGCATCTCCTCCAGCCTCTCTCTGGCATATCCAAAGTCAGCCTGTTTCCAGAATATGTCCTCAGCTGACTCAAGAGTGTCCGTCCTATTTGCAAACAAAAATATTCTGTGGTTTTTTTCTTTTTACTTTTTTTGGACCTTGAATTTTTATTCTAAAGGTTAAAATGCTAAAGGTTCCTTATTACTTTAATTTTGTTACAGTATACTATCATCATAGTTTTTCCAAAACTATGCTTCACTATATGAAATTGCCAAACTAAGTTATTTACAGAATTATTCCCTTATCATAAAAATATGTAACAGACATGTATGAAGTTATCCCCTGAAACTGAAGACAATGATGCATTCTTAATTACTATGTTTTCTTTACCACATTAACACTGCATGTATTAGAAGTACTAATTACACTTAATTCTCCCAGGAAGAATCAAGAGGAAACCATCCATTTATCTTTTTAGTATGCACTGGGGGAAAACATCATCTATGGTCCCGGCTGTTTCTCCCTCTGGCAGAGGAAATGACAGATATTCCTATCCCAGTGTGCAATAGTCAAGTTGAATTCATGACTGTGTAAGCAAATTAATATCTAACTGAATTACTATCTAAAACCAAAAGAATCCAGCTAGAAATTAGGGCATCAACATACACTGTATAGAAAGAAGAAGACTTGAAGAGGGTATTCCATATGGAAACTTACCATCCCATGTCGACATAGCTGCAAACTGGGTAACCAAACCTGAACTCTGGTTTACAGGATTTCTCATAACCCCAGCAGTACTTTAGCTTTTCTAGGTGTTTCTAGAACATAAAACTTACATTGATTTCCCTTCTTCTGACATTTTTCCATTAAGAAAACAAATCATTATAGAGCATTCATATTTACCTTTTATAATATGTCATCTTATCATAATAAATTTAAAACTTACAGTTAATTCTAAAAAGAGCAGTCTCAAGGTTCTTAACAATCCTCCTTCCTTATCACCCCCACCATATCTGTCCCCTAACCAAAAGTCTGGGCTTTACCTAGATGCTCAAAGACCACTTGAATTTGAATTTCTTGAAGTAGCTTAAGAAACTGCCTTTCTCAGTGAGCAAGCAGATTCTAAAATCAGTCCCTAAAAGACATATAAACTGGAATTTGTGCTACCAAAGGAATCACAGCTAAAGTGAATGAATCAGCAACTTTACTCAGCAATCGAGATCAGCAGAGACCCCACAACACGTGGACAACTCTGCCACCCTTGGGAACCACCCAGCTGCTGCTGGACAAGGAGCTCAGAATGCTCTTCTGCACGGCCCCAGGAGCGATGCTGGTCTGGTTCCCAAGTCTGCTTTTCCATATGCTTCCTGTGCCAGCACCATGGGAAAGGAAGTGTCTCACAATGCCCAGCTTTGATCTCTGAGGCCCTGTGAGATGTCTTAATGGGCTCCTATTTGAGACCTTTCCAACTCCTCTAAAACAGAAAGAAAGCCACAGTAACAGGCTTAATTATGTGGAGTCAGAGGCTGAGGTGTCATTACTGAAATTAAGTGCTAAGCGATCCTCTTATGTGCCATTTAAGAAAGAAGAGGTGTGAAATTCTTTAGTTACTTTAAACAAGATGTTCTTTCCTGCATAAAATCTAATTGCTTCTTTACAGAGTTTACAAATAGTAAACTTGTTTTAGAAGTGATTTCGATTTTAAATTTCTCTCTTACGAATGGGACATAATTTTAAGCAGTTTAGTCACTTAGAAGTATTATATGAAACTGAAACAATGATTAACTTATACAGTGACAACCAAAAATTAGAATTCTACCTTCAGCTTCAGGTTATAAAGCAGAACCAGTAAGCCAGCCAAAATTGCATCCTCATAAAAATAAGGAAAGAAGAAATAATACCTACCTTATATGGACAAAGAGAGTCTTTCTTACAGACAGTGGCAATATGCCTATTGTTGTGCAAAAAGAAGGGAATGTGCTCCTCCGGCAAGCGGATACTGGCATAGTTATACAGAGGTTCGCCTGGAATGCTGTGAGTGTTAGGAGGAGCTTCATTCTGATCACTCAGTGGGACTTCATGAAGTAAGACTCCAAAGACAAACAACATTAACATAGCAACCTGCAAACCTAGAGATCAAATTGAAGACATCTTTGTTAACAAATTTCCTTTAAAAGCCAAAACAACAACAACAACAACAACAACAAAGGGTCAAGAGCTAAGTATAATTACAAAGCACTTTGCTATCCCACTGTGTAATGTTCCTTTGTTAAATTTTCTTTTAGCACTTGCTTGGTGCCAGGCACCACATTAGCAAATGGGTATACAGAGGTGAACAAAACAAGAAAGAGCCTGGCTCTCATGGTGCCTTTAAACCTAGTACGACTGTCGTAAACAAGCAATCAAATAAATAAACAACTTCAGCGGATGACTGGGCCTGTGACTCAAACCAACTAGGGGCCAGCAAACTTTTCCTGTAAAGGAGAAGCAGTAAATATTTTTGGCTTTGCCAGACATAAGATCTCTGTGACAACTACACAATGCCTCTGTCCAGAAAGTAGCCATGGTCTATTATAAAAGAAAGGATGAGGCTGTGTTCCAATAAAACTTTATGGCCGGGCGCGGTGGCTCAAGCCTGTAATCCCAGCACTTTGGGAGGCCGAGACGGGCGGATCACGAGGTCAGGAGATCGAGACCATCCTGGCTAACACAATGAAACCCCGTCTCTACTAAAAATACAAAAAAATTAGCCGGGCGAGGTGGCGGGCGCCTGTAGTCCCAGCTACTCGGGAGGCTGAGGCAGGAGAATGGCGTAAACCCGGGAGGCGGAGCTTGCAGTGAGCCGAGATAGCGCCACTGCACTCCAGCCTGGGCGACAGAGCGAGACTCCGTCTCAAAAAAAAAAAAAAAAAAAAAAACTTTATAACTTAAAAAAATTATGGAAGGGCTTGAGAGGATCCAGTTTAGTGATACGTGAAATAAAATAAAGCAATATGATAGACAACGTAGCATGGTGGTTAAGAACCTGAACCTTTAAAGCTTAACCACCTGGATTTGAATCGCAAATCTGCAGCTTCCCAGCTGTTAAGACTTGAACAAGTTACTTAACCTTTCTGCACCTAAGCATTCCTCATCTGTAAAATGGAAATAATAATAAACCTTCATTGTAGAGCTGTCGTGAGTTAAATGAGTTAATTATTGGTAAAGTGTTCAAAACTATCTGGCACACACTAAATGCTATGGAAGTGTTTATTAAGTAACTGTTTAAAGCCATGTGGGGCAGAAAAGGGGCCCAAATAACATTGGAGCTGAGATCTGAATGATGAGTAGGGGAAAAAGCATCGGTGAGAGAGCAAAGGGAGTGGGATGGCTCCAAACAAGTGTGTGTCTGCTGAATAAAAAATTATAATCACAATCAAGGTGTGAGAACAATGTTCCAGGAGCTCTTCTGAACCCAGGATACAGCAAAGAAGGTGCAGTCATGAACTAAACTCATTGCCCTTATGAAGCTTACATGCTAGTAGGTATAATAATCAGCTATGATAATAGCTAAGACTTAGAAACTCCAGGAGTGATATTAAGCAGTCTGCGTCAATGACTGCGCCCTTAAACTCTCCCTTCACGCCTCTACATTGTGAACACTGACAATGGTCACAAACCTCACTGCACTTCTAACTCACCCAGTAAGTGTTAAATCTCTTAGACCAGATTTCTCCTATATATCCCAGACAATGATCCTGCCATTCTCAGGTCACTTTAGTGGGCTCTTTGTTCTATTTTTTGTTTTGTTTTGTTTAAGTGGTCTTTCCACTGGATGACAGAGTCTTAATATACATTGGATGTTCATCAGCTAGGACTGCTGTTTCCTGGGTCATGCCGGAAAACCCATGTTTTGAAATTAGTCTTCATTGATTATGGGCTGTGAAGATGGAGCCTTTAGAAACAGACTGCAGGCCCAATGCGGTGGCTCATCCCTGAAATAGCAGCACTTTGAGAGGCCGAGACTGGCAGATAAGCTGCTTGACTCCCTGAGTTTGAGATCAGCCTGGGCAACATGGTGAAACCCGGTCTCTGCTAAGAATACAAAAAATCAGCTGTAGTCCCAGCTGAAGCGAGAGGATCGCTTTAGCCTGGGAAGTCAAGGCTGCAGTGAGTAGTGATCTCGCCACTGCACTCCAGCCTGGGCAATGCCAGGGAGACCCTGTCTCAAAAAAAAAAAAAGAAAGAAAGAAAGAAAAATGGAAATTGACTGCTATGTTCCATCAAACCTCAAGTTCCAAGGCCATGGAATTCTAAGTGAACAGTGGGGACACCCAGAAGAAATCCATTTTCCCCCATTTTTCCCCCCTGGAGTAGTTAAGTACTACAGATTTTCACTTTGGCAACCCTCAAGAGTATGGTGTTATCTGCTGTAAATCTGATCTGAATTATAATAATATTTTCACTTGGGGCTTTTACCCAAGAATGAGTTGACAGTAGTGTTATAAAAATTTAAAAACACATATTCATAGTAACAATGACTCTACTTAAAATAAAAATATTTACCTCTTGAATCCTCAGAACCACTCAGAAGCTTCTGTGATGTTTCAGGTCTCTAAAACCTGTCAGAAATGAAACATATTACCTTAAAAGGATGCTAAAGTAAACTTGATCATTCAGGTGATGTTGTGAATTAAAGGAAATATTAAGAAAGAAAATAATGTAACGGGATAACCCTCAGCCAGAGGGCCTGGCCGGTGGTGCGCTTTCTTTTCCTTAATGAATACCACACTGCTAACCGAGTTCACAGGCACCACCCCCAACACAGCAACTCTGACCAGATTCCAATGGGGAACAGGAGGAGGTGGCCCACTTTCTACAGGCATCCACTGGAACTGGCCAACAGGATAGTTAATGGATCAAACATTCTCAGGAGCAAACAACTGTCCCATTCTCACAGCAGTAATCCCCGTTGGCTGAATCACAGTGCTACCCACCTAGAGTGGCATGCCTGAGGGTTCCCAGGCCTTCCTATTTTTTGAATTGTCCTTCCCGGTAATAAAGTCATTGTTATGACCCAGCCCTGACCCTTGTTATCCAAGTCCATTGTCCTCCAGTGAGCTCTGGCCATCACTAAACTCACCGATCAGTTGAGAAGTAACGCTCAGGCGATGGAAAAAATCTAAAGACGCAGATCAGAAAGCTGGCTTCTGGCGACGGCATGTACCCACTTGCATAAGGCGGGTGGGGGTGGCTGCCGGGCCTGGTACAAAGCCTTCCTGGTGTCAGTCCTCCTGCAAGGCCCGCGGGGATGGGTGGCTGCAGTCCTCCAGCACAGGGACGCTTTGGTGGCCAGGCTACTTTTCCTTCAGCTCAAAGCAGCTGGACTCACTCCACTCCAGAAACCCTTGATTTGATTTCCACAGGCCTAATGAGGGAGGAAAAAAGGGAAACATCTGAAAGATGATGGATAGGAGGCAAAACCTGGGGCTGACACAGTGGGCGAAATGGGGCAATGTTGCAGAGAGACAAAGCTTGGAAAAGTTTAAAGAAGGCAGTGGGCAAATGCAAAGTTCAAGACGTGAGACTCCGAATGACTCCTCAACGGCTGGCCCCCACTTGAGCCAAAAAGTCTCTCGGCGGGTGCCAGGCAGGGCTCAGGAAGTGCTCGGCTGCCCGAGAGCCCAGCTGTCCGCTTGAACGTCAGTCCCGGCCCAGGGCTGAGGGGTCAGCGGCGAGCGCCCCGCCGCGGCTGAGACGACGCGCTGGGGTTCTGGACCGTAGGTGCTGCCAGGGGCTGCTTTGGGGGTGGAGATCTCCCGGGGCCGCCGGCCACCCTGCACCGCGGCGCCCCGGGTCCCCAGCGCGCCTGGGAGGGGCCCCAGGGAGCGGCTCCGCCCCGGCTGGAAACCTGGTCAACGCGGCTAGGGCCCGGGGCCCGCCTGCGCTCCGGACGCAGGGAAGGGGCAGTGCGCCCGGGGCCGGGGAGGGCCAGGATCGGCTTCCGACGCCCGCCTCCCAGCCCGCAGGGAATGGGAAGGCGCGGGCTGAGTACGTGCGCAGGCTATAGCCCTCCGGGAAGCCGCGCCGGGAGCTGGAACCACCCGGGGCAGGAGCGGCGCAGAGCGCGGCCGCGGCGGGAAGGAGAGCGGGGGAAGGCTCTGCAGACTGCGGGCGAGTCCCACCTGGAGCCGCTGCAGCCGTGACTATCGAGGAGGAGGCGGAGGAGACTGCGGCTGTTGCAGAGGAGGGAGTCGTCATAACCGGCTACTGCCGCTCACCGGAAACCTCGGGCGCCGGAGCTGGGCCAGGGGGCGCCAAGGAGCAGCTGGGACACCTTGGCCAGCCGGCGCCGTGGGCGGGCTCGGGCCCCGCAGAGGCAGGACCGGACGACACCCCGGAGGGCAGGGCACGGGGTCCGACGCGCGGAGCGGCTTCAATCCGGCTAGCGGCCTGGACCCGGAGAGCGCGGCAGGGAGGTGCTCAAAGTGAGGGAACCATCTGCCTTTCGTGGCGCTCTTCCGCGAAGGTTGGCGCGAGTCCGCCAGCTCCCTCACCAGGGCCGGAAAGACCCGCGGCACGTGCCGGAGCCGGACGCCCATGTCCATCGCAGCAGCCTGCGCCTTCTTGAGCGAGAGCGTTAAAGCGCTCAGAGGATATTAGGGCCTGGTGGGTAGAAAACCTGACTCTTCTGCTTGCACTGTGGCGGATTTTTACTTTTGTCTTATTTCAGGCAGAAATTGCCCCCCTAACTTCCACATTTCAGGACTGAACATTGTTCACCGAATACACTTTGTGATGGTGAGGATACTTTGGAGCCAACACACATTTTAAAAGCAGTATAGTTTTACCTATCTGTAAACGCATCAAGTTCAAGTACTACTCTGTGGAGTTTAATTTTTATGGTTTTGTTAATTTACTTTATTACTGGTTATTTATAATTATTTGAACTCCCATTCCCCCATTGTCTTTTCCTCTAAACTCCCCCAGGCCTACTATTCCATCTGCAGCACAGTAGAGTTGATCATTAATGACTAAAGTTGAACTGATTATATGAAGGTGATGCCTTCAAAATAAACATGCTCAAATGCATCAAGTCACCAGAAGTTAAGTAATATCATAAGGAAACAAGTTTGTTTCCAAAGGCTTACATGCTTTTTACGTAATTTTTTAAAGTAATGTTGTTTAAGAATTATTACAAGTTCCATTAGTTACTTGCTAAATTAGGAATCTTATCTGGATTTTTTTTCAGATAATAACAGCAAAAACATATGTGGTGGTTAACATGTGCCAAACATTATTCTAAAGCACTTTACAGTATTTATTTATTCTTTTTATTAAAAAGATTTTGCCTCTAAGGGAACTGTCAGAGGTATGTGAACCAGAGCAACACCATCTTAAATAGGAGCTGAGTAAAATGAGGTTGAAACCTACTGGGCTGCATTCCCAGACTGTTAAGGCATTCTAAGTCACAGGATGAGATAGGAGGTCAGCACAAGATACAGGTCATAAAAACCTTGTTGATAAAACAGATTGCAGTAAAGAAGCCGGCTAAATCCCACCGAAACCAAGATGGCCATGAAAGAGACCTCTGGTAGTCCTCACTACTACACTCCCATCAGCGCCATGACAGTTTACGAATGCCATGGCAGTGTCAGGAAGTTACCCTATATGGTCTTAAAAGGGGAGGCATCAATAATCCACCCATTTAGCGTATCATCAAGCAATAACCATAAAAATGGGCAACCAGCAGCCCTCAGGGCTGCTTTGTCTATGGAGTAGCCATTCTTTTATTCCTATACTTTCTTAATAAACTTGCTTTCATTTTGCCCTGAATTCTTTCTTGCTCGAGATCCAAGAACCCTCTCTTGGGGTCTGGATCGGGACCCCTTTCCTATAACAGAATTACTGCTCTATTATTTTATACTTTGCATACTTCACCCATCCCACACTAATAAGGACAGTAATTTTTTAAAATACTTCCTCAAGCCAGGCACTGTGGCTCATGCCAGTAGTTCCAGCTACCCAGGAGGATCGTTTGAGCCCACTGAGGTTGAGGCTGCAGTGAGCCATGATTGAGACACTGCACTCTAGCCTGGGCCACAGTGAGACCCTGTCTAAAAAAAAGAAAAAAGCTGCCTCAGCCTGCTTGCTACCATCCTGTTTTTATCACATACAAAAAGGTTCAAATTAGTATGACGTGTGCATAGTACTATTTTATTATTATTATTTGTAGAAACAGGTTCTTGCTGTGTTCTTAGCACTTACTTCCAACTCCTGGCCTCAAGTGATTTTCCAGTCTCAGTCTCCTAAAGTGCTGGGATTACAGGTGTGAGTCACCATGCCTAGCTACATGGTGCTATTTTAAACAGCTACATATTGAGTGGTCATTCAGACTTACAGGAAACCAGATATGACAGACTTGAACATGAGATTGAGTCTCTCTTACTGCAACAGCCATTCTCAAATAGAATTTCTCTCCAAAATATCAATGTTAGAATTTAAATTTTCTTTGAGTTGACATAAAATTTAAATGGCTACTGATAGAAGGTTGGTTGAATAAACTATGGTTTATCCATAGTGTAAAACTATGCATGCATAAAAAGGAATTGAGAAATATCTCTATACACTACAGGATATTGAGTGGGAAAAGAATATGTAATATGTAAATACCATTTTTATAAGAGGAAAATGTATGTATACATGTGTATACACATATGTTTACTAATTATTATTTTACAAGTAGATGAACATTTAAAATGACTATATGGGCAAGGAGGGAAGAGGAGGGGTATAAGGAACAAAGAAGACATAACTTTGTTTTTTGGTTTTTGTTTATTTGTGTGTGTCAGACAGAGAGAGTCTCATTCTTTTGCCCAGGCTAGAGTACAATGGTGCAATCTTGGCTCACTGCAACCTCCGTCTCCAGGGTTCAAGCAATTCTCCTGCCTTAGACTCCTGAATAACTGTGATTACAGGCATGTGCCATCATGCCTGAGGAATATTTGTATTTTTAGTAGAGATGGAGTTTCACCGTATTGGCCAGGCTGGTCTCGAACTCCTGACCTCAAGTGATCCGCCCACCTCGGCCTCCCAAAGTGCTTAGATTACAGGCACGAGCCACCATGCCTGGCCTGAAGACATGACTTTGGAGCCATGTAAATATGTTACATTATAAAGCAAAATTCTATTTTTAAAAAGCAATCCTTGAAAGTAAAATGAAACTAAATGAACCTAAATGTTTTCCAATTGTGGCATATACCCGGAGGAGCTATCCCAAGTGACTTGAAAACTTAATTTGTATATACTTAGTGGGATGTAGTCTCAGGACTAAAGTACAAAAAAACTCTTGTAGACTGCATTCTGTAACCAAATTGTTGGTGGCAATATTGGTATTGTGGGATACACCAAGTTGAAGTAATTATGATGGTACCTTTGAAGCTGAAATTTTTGACATGAGATAGAGATATGAAAGCTTAATCAGGCTGTATGAACATCCTGTAGTTCTGAATTTCATTTAGAGGCCTCAGTATGATTAACAGTATGGTTAATCTTTAAAAACACATCTCTCCTACATGCTCCATTGGAAAGGCCTAGAGACAAGCTACCCAGTAGAAAGAAGCACCCCCTTGCGCTCACACTGTGATCTTTATAAACCATTTCCCATTAAAAGAAACACTGACTCTAGAACAATGGATGATCTTGGGTCTGGAGCAGGAAATGTGCAAGATAAGCCTGCAATATCTTACACCAGGAAGCAGCAAAGCAATCAAAAGGCTATTAGGGTCATATCAAAAGGACTCAGGAGCCACCTTGAAAACCTTCCTACCAGTCAAAGATAGGATAATTTAAAGCATAAATAAAGGTAACTAATTGGATGAAGGACAGATAAATTTAAATAATTACATCAGACACAACCAGTCAACCAAACATGCAAGCCAAAAAGGTATCACCGTTCATTTTTAATGATAGAAGGAAACCACCTCTTATTCTGAAAACTGGTAAACAAAGGGAAAGAATCAGGAATATTTATACTGTCTTTCCTATATGAATTATGATGCAAGTAACAAAATAACTGAAGTAAATTTTTTTTTCGAAACATTCCAACTACTAAATGAAAAAGAAATGACAATACCACTCCACAAGCTCTGTGAACTAATAGATTTAAGAAGTGATCATCAATGATTTATTTATCACAACTGAAAAACCATGGGACATTATCTGTCTCCTGCTGGAAGAATATACTTCCACCTAATGAAGTATTTTTGTTGAAAAATAATTGCCTTTAGATTTAAACACAGGAGGCAGAACACACTAACAAAAGGTAAGAAATTAACATCCAGATGGAGGGAAACTCTACAGGACAAATGACCTAGATTTTTCTACAAATAAGAAACTCCATCGAAATTGCAAGAAGAAAAAGAGAGAGATGGAAGAATGCATTGCTTAAAAAAATTGAGACAAATCCAACAAATTACAATGAGTAAATTGATAACAATATCAGCAGAATATAGTATACTGGTTCTCTGATATATCCAACTGTTAGACCACCATTAAAAGGTGTTGACATTTTTAATGAATAAATTTTTGCTATAACTGATCTATATGCTTATGATTTTACAGAAAAGCAGTAGGAAAAGTAGCACCATATAGTTAATAATTCAAAACATGGACTCTGGAGCCAAACTGCACAAATTGGAATCCCAGCTTTGCCACTTACTTGCCATATGACCTTGAGCAATTAATCTTTATTTTTAAAAATGGGGGTGATAATAGCATCCACTTTAAAAGGTTGACTTGATGATAAAGTCTGGGTACACACCTCCTTTTCCAAAATCCTTGGGTCCCTGTGTGTGCCTGAACTTTAAAAAATAGAAAAGATATGCCCATCGTTTAACTTAATACCACCATTGAGTCCTGGGTGAGTACCCCATAATCTCACACAATATTTCTGCAGCAAAATGTATGAGTATTCACACCAAATGAGTTAAAGACTATACATAGCCCTATGTCACTGCAGTGTAGGCTTTACCACCAAAGTAGATTTAACAGCAAATGTATTAAAATATATGTGGTTTTTAGAGCTTTGTGGATTTCAGAACAATGATTATGGGATTATAATCTTACATTACTGAATTCCTTACACAGTGCTTGGAACAAAATAAGACTATGTTTCCCAAAAGAAGAAAAAAGAAGAAAAGACTATATTTCCTATTACCAACCTGACCACAGATTTTTGAACAACATATATTTTAAAAAATTAAGACTGTAATTTTAAAAGAGACAAATTGGCATGGCATTTTATAAAAATGGAAGGAATACCTCTATCTACCATGCTGTGCCCATACCTGTAGAAGCAATAAGAATGTTTAATATTAAACAAACAGAAAAACCTACCATTACCTTCTTGTTTAATATTATTTGCGATTCTAAATATTAAATTTAGCCTACTTGGGAGTAGGGCAGTGCGGGAATTCCAGACAGTTCTACGAGTAAATTCTCTTTACCATATTTGTGAATTACTGAAGCATTTTGAGTTTTTTGTTTTGAGAAAAGGTATTTAAGTACTAAGAAGAAACACATTTAATTTCCAGTCTATCTTACAAAAAGGTCTTAATTTGCTACAAGGTAAAATGCATACGTATAAAGGCAACAGATTAAAAGTACTTTAAAGGTTACAGAGCTTAATCCAAGCAATATGAACTCAGAAATAGAGGATAACTTATTTTAACTGTTATTACTTGAATACAGAAACATAAGAAGACTTTTAGAAGAATGTCTTGATACTGTTTAAGATTAAAAATGGACACAAATTATCCTTACAGTAGTTACCAGCAAGTTATAAATAAATTCTTATAACTGTTTTCTGAAAACATATCTTCATCAGAAAAACTGTACTTTGGGCCAGGTGCAGTAGCTCATGCCTGTAATCCCAGCACTTTGGGAGGCCAAGGTGGGCAGGTCACTTGAGGTCAGGAGTTCGAAACCAGCCTGGCCAACATGGTGAAACACATCTCTACTAAAAATACAAAAATTAGCCGGATGTGCTGGTGTGCACCTGTAAACCCAGCTACCTGGGAGGCTAAGGCAGGAGGATCACTTGAACTTGGGAGGTGGAGGTTGCAGTAAGCCGAGATTATGCTATTGCACTCCAGCCCAGGCAACAGAGTGAGACTCTGTCCAAAAAAAAAAAAAAAAAAAAACTACACTTAATACTAATAATATAACTTACAGAAAATTGGGGCTTATCTTCATTTTCTTAAAATATTAATCTCAAATGTAAACAAGTTATATTTTCATAAAACAGTATTGATTCCCTCACTCATTACTATTGACCACTATACATTTTGTTAAAAATGAAATACACTATTACTATTTTAAAATCTTTATTCAATCAGATCCATGCTTATTTACATTATCTTTCATTTAGAATTAAAATATTATGTCAATCTGTAGTTTAAATCATACTTTTAGCCCTTTACAAAATATGTGATAAAAGTTTTCATGGTTTAAAATGGACCTAGAATAGGGAAATTTTGATTCACTTTAATGAAAATGAAAAATTATGATACACTACAACATAAATGTATATGTACTAAACATACAGTATTAAAACAAGATAAAACATCTACACTTTTCTTTTTTCTTCTATTTTCTAAATACTATAAATCATATACTTTTAATAAGCATTCAAATAAAACTCTCAATAAATGCCAACTGAAGAGATGGCGAAAAAAAATTTCTTGAACATTCTTTTCACTTACTTCACTGCAAACTTTATGTTTCCTAGGTCAGAAGTTATCCACATTTAGAATGTCTTAAGTCACAACATAGATATATTTGGTACATTCCACATGCTAAACACTGTACAACTGGCAATTCCCAAAAAAGAGGTAAAAGAAATGTAAGAAATGGTAGACTCAATTTAGCCTCCCAAGAATTGGAAGGACATCTACAGTCTGTGCTTAATTGTCTATAAATCACCACACAACCTTCCCTCTGTTTACTCACTTTTTACATTATTGAAAATGTTATTTGCAGCTTTTTTCTTTCAAGAGTGGAAACATCTAATTGCAAATCATTTTCCTATCTATTAAAATATAAATATTATTTTGCAAGAATATGGGTAGAGATGTTTTAATGACAAACAGCAAAGTATAGCAATGAATATTCAATAGGTATTCTGCCACCTACTGGAGTTTTTCAAGAAACTATTTAAGTTCACTTTAACTTACAGAAGTATTGAGAGATCCGAGTGTATAACAATCAAAATATGATCAGTGTGAGTATCAGCTATTTATTTGTAGATAAAGAGTAATACATGGTAATATGTAGCCAGAAACTTAAACAGCTGTTTGTCATTTTAAAATACAATGGAAAACACTTGAAAATTTTCAGTGAATTGATCTTATTAATGTTAATAAGGATTTAAAAAAGAATGTTTAATATTATAAAATTGAAAGGTTTAGGAAAGAGTTTTATTGCACTTTTTTCTCTGCAAATGAAGTTTTTTCTACTAGTGGATACTTTAAAGGGACTACTTCATAATTCCGAAACGTCTAGTTTCAAATGCTTCACAGAATTTTGTAACTTAAGTTTCATACTCTCCCCTTATCCACAACTTTGCTTTCTGTGGTTTCAGTTACTCATGGTCAACCACAGTCTGATTACAGGTCAGTACAGTACAATAAGATATTTTGAGAGAAAGAGACAGAGAAATCACATTTACATAACTTTTATTACAGTGAATTTTTATAACTGTTCTATTTTGTTATTGTTTATCTCTTGCTGTCCCTAATTTATAAATAGAACTTTATCATAGGCGTATATGTTTAGGAAAAAACAGTGTATAGAGGGTTCTATACTATCCATGGTTTCAGACATTCATTGGGGGTCTTGGAACATATGTCCCATGGGTAAGAGGGAACTGCTGTATTTTCTAATTCTATACATTTCTTATTGCTTATCTGTCCTGTCATTCTGCCCTTGAATATTACCAAAAAAAAAAAAAAAATCATGCTGACAAAAAGCTATTAGACTGCTTTTTACCACTAAAATGAAGACAATTAATTTTATGAATCTGGCTCACACTGAAAGAATATTTATTAATGCTACAAATCAGAGATCCAATGACAGAAACACTGTCTGGAATACAAAAAGAACAAAAATGAGGTCATTTGAATTGCCCTGAAAAACTCCAAATTCTTCAAGATGTCTTCCTTGTATTCATACTCTGAAGTACCAGTGTTTTAATTTTATCTAAAAAATGAGTTTTCTTTTCTTTTTTTTTTGAGACGGAGTCTTGCTCTGTCGCCCAGGCTGGAGTGCAGTGGCGTAATCTTGGCTCATTGCAACCTCCACCTCCCAGGTTCAAGCAATTCTCCTGCCTCAGCCTCCCGAGTAGCTAGGATCACAGGCTCACACCACCACGCCAGGATAATTTTTGTATTTTTAGTAGAGATGGGGTTTCACCAAACTGTTGGTCATGCTGGTCTTGAACTCCTGACATCAGGTGATCCGCCCGCTTTGGCCTCCCAAAGTGCTGGGATTACAGGCGTGAGCCACGACACCCAGCCGTAAATGAGAGTTTTTATGTGCAAGTAAAGGCAGTTAAATAACTTTCAGTAATAAAATGCATCAAAATATTTCACAGGTTTAAAACACAGCCTGGTTACCTTTTTGAATAAAATAACACTTGGAAGAAAGCATAGCTATTTTTAAAAGCTATTCCATGCCTTCCTTGTGTTTGAAATTTCAAGAAAAAATAAAATGATAAATCACACAGAATTATAAAATGTCAAATTTAAGTTAATTCCTATAATTTTTCCATTTTGTTATGAATATTCTGTAATATCAAACATTCATTTTTAATGTGCTAAAAATATGGGTTTACAAAATATGAACAGGTAATTTTTAAAGAGCAAATTATGTTAAGAACTTTATTATTTTCGATTCGTTTTATAGGGTAGTAAAATAATACTTCTTCAAAATCATTTAAATGTTATTGATGCCACTGCAAAATCATTATAAATTTTCTCCATTATCCAATCACATCTAGATAACATTGAATATGTACAGGTTTCTCTGGATAGGTACCAAAAGGTACCACATTTTATACAGACTTAATTGTGAAAGCTGGGTGAAATAAAATTTCAGACCAAAATTTTATTTTTAAGTTTAAATCATTCACTCTTTAAATTTCAGACAGTGTCAGTGTTACTCTTACTTTTAAAGGGAAAAAAAATTAGTTTAAAATTTAATGACCATAGATGTAATAATTTTTTACTTTAACACAATGTACATTTTCATGAGTAGTAATTAAGATATGTTGAAAATTTAAATGTGAAAGATTTCAAAGTTTCAGTATGTTAACATTACTCTTTAAATGTTCTTAATATATATATAAACACTTACAAATTATAGATACAACTAGTTGTATATCTATAATACATATATGAACACCACTCTTCTTCCCTAGCCATATTGATATGAGGATAAAGTAATAAATCTCTGTGCTATTCAAGGGAAAAAAAAATGAATGCTTTAAAAAATAAATCTTTAAAGAATAGTTTCAAAAATAAAGTTCAAATATTGCACAAAATAATTTAATTGTAAATATTACTATATAGTGTAAAACAATTTAAAAAAAATTTTTATGCTCTACAGTAAATCCCATTTTCTAATTCTATAAAAGAATTTATTGGAAGTCCACATTAAATGTTTAGATATTAAATGTTTACATTCAGTTTGACGGGAATTCAATTTTCACAAGTTAACTGAGCCTTTGTCTTAAAAGTTCATCTATTTGAGTTTTATACATATTTTTTACATCTTCGAGATCTAATCGAAGTTCTTCCGCCTCTTCTGCTTTTTCTCCATACATCTGCAGAATAGTGTTGTATCTTTGATCCAAATCCTGCAAAATGTATTTGTTTACAATTTTTAAAATAACTACACAAAACATCTTTAATGTTTATATTGCCATAGGAGTCAACAATGAAAACACTACAATTTAAATAAAAGTATATACTCATCTCTTTTAAAAATTAAACTCACACTTCAATGTTGAACTAAATAGCAAAAAAAGGAATTAAAGAAAAAAAACAAGCTAGAAGGCTATCAATTTTACCCCCTCTCTTCACTAAATCTATAGTTCTTCCCATTTATGAGTTCTCTCCCATTAATGTAAGCACATCTGATATAAAATTTAGTCTCTTTGTTCCGTGGTGGTGTAAGTATTACCTGGCATTTAGCCCACAGGAAAGATCAAAAGAAAACATATTCTCACTTATGGCTTAACAGTGTCTTCTAACATCCAGATAAGACAATTGTGATGATACATATAACATCAATCAATAGAATATTACCAAGATCATACAAAGTTCAATGTTATAAATGAAGCGTAGCCAAATCTAGTTCTTTTCCTATACTGGGACTAAATGTGATTGTGAAAATTACTTTGAATATGTAAAGACACAAGCAAGATAAAAGATTCATTTTTAAAGTTCTTTGCTCAAATATTAATACTCTTTAATTTTCAAAGAAATCACTAACACATACTATAAACTAAAAACATGAGATTTAATGTAAATGAACTAAAATATCTTAGACTCATCCTTAGGTGAAGAATACTTACTCTTAGCTGAGTTCTAAGTTTGGGTATCTCCTTCACCTTCTCTTCAAGTTCATCATTTTGATTTGTTAATTTAACTAGTTCTTCAGCCATTATTGATCGAGTTTTTTCTAGATTGCCAATTTCTAGCTGAGAAGCATTACCACAAAATAGTTTAAATCAAAACATATCTTTTTTAATATTCCCACTAATATAAAAATATTTAATGGGGTTTTTTTTTTGAAATAGATATGTCAACATACAACCTTGAGCTAGCTCTTTCTTAAGGGAACAGTGGCAGAAAAAGGGTGCCAACTTTCCTGAGAGATATACCATTTATAAGATTTACTATGCAACAGAGATAAAGAAGAAAATCCAACTTTTTGTTTGAAAATATTCAACCGTATATTTTTCTAATCTAAGGAAATGACATATATTTCAGTTATTCTAAATTACTACAAGAACCCAGAGAAATAAAAACATACTTTAATGTAGCCCCACCTGTGTAGGTTGTATTGACAGAAGCTTTCATCACTACCAAAGAAATTTATTAAGTCCCTGTATAGCGTACTGGTTATACAAACATCTGGGATTAAGATTAGTCTGATCTACTTTTTGCCAATTCAAGTTCTTTAATAGAGTAATATTTTCATATAACTGAAAGTATATAATGGGAGTTGAATTTTTACCTACTTCTGAGTGTATTGTGTTTAACACTGAAAAAAAGGTATCCTGATTCAAAATGCTTGAGACCAGGAATGTTTCAAATTTCTTTTTCTTTTTCAGATAATGGAATAATTGTATTATGTACTTACTGGTTGAGCATCCCAAATCTGGAAATCCAAAATGCTCATTTGAGCACTTCCTTTGAGCAGCATGTCAGCACTCAAAGTTTTGGATTTGGGGGCATTTCAGATTTCTGACCTGGGAAGCTCAACCTGTAAAACATTTTAACATTTCTGACTGCATAAAGTTTTTTAAAAGCCAAAAAGGTAAGATGGAAGGATGCTCCCTCAACAACTCCTGTTGTTTCCTCCCATGTACAGTGTGTTACAGTTCGAACATCTCATCCCTTTATCCCTTCCTTCCCGGGGTAGTTGGCACAACTTATCTAAGAGGTAAATCTGAATAGAACAGGCATTCACAGCTCAGCAACTTCCCTTTATTCTGTTGGGAAACAGCTGCTTGAAAGGAGGAGGCATTCTCTGCTCCTAGATGCTTATGTCTTATGTAGGCAGGTTGTAACACACGGGAGGCCTGCTCCAGCCCAGTATTTCCTGTGACAGATCACTCAAAACTGCCTAATTCTGGCAATCAGCAGGTTCAGTTGGCTGTTATCCTTAGCTAATTTCTCTTTTTAGCCTTTATCACTGATATATGTGATACATTTTGGGCTTCACATGCCACTACGTCATCTTGTTTCTCAATTTGCTCAGAATTCAGATGGCAATGAAGGGTGCTATTTATTGGGACTCAAAACTTCATTTACTTCTATAGCAAATTTAATTTTTCCAATACCTGTAAATGAGTAATTTCCCCTTCCCTGAGCTTTAGCTGAGACTGTAGGTTTTCAATAATGCTTGATCCTGCTCCCATCCTTACAGCATCATAAAGATTGCTTCCATTTGCTGATACAGACATTGGTCCAAATGAGTGATCATGAGATTCATCCTATGTTAATTAAGAAAGTTTACACAGTTACTCAGTTATTATAGCTTGTCTTCCATTACCAGGTTCTAACAAAAATGGTTCTGTCAATTTTTGCTTTAAATGTCTTCTCAAAGGCAGAAAATCATTCATGTATTTCCTCTCACTACAATTAGCACTCCTCCACAAGTATTCAGATGAATTGCCTACAGAATGGCAAGGTCATGATGACAGACAATATTGCCATTTGCATATTTCCTTTATTATTATCCTAAGAACTAAGCACATATAAAAAATAAAACATCACCTGAGACAGAAAAGATGTCTGTAGTCCTGCCATATCAACACCACTTATTGAACTTGAGCGTGACATGGTGGGAGTGCTAGAAACAGAAAATGGCTTGCGTTCCTTAGGGAGTAAAAAAAATTCTGTTCAGATTAAAGAGCAAAGAGATAAGCAGAGAAAGCAAGCACATTTCCCAGGGTTAACGAGAACAAAGATTCAGTCTTTTAAAAAAGCCACACTACAAAGGAATTCAATACAATCAAAAGAAGAAAAAAAAATTTTTTTAAGATTCATTCTAATTTCCCCATAAAATGGCTTCTGAAGTCTTATCAGAAAGATAGTATTTGGCCAGGCGTGGTGGCCCATGCCTGTTATCCCAGCACTTTGGGAGGCCAAGGAGGGTGGATCACCTGAGGTTGGGAGTTCAAGACCAACCTGATCAACATGGAAAAACCCCATCTCTACTAAAAATACAAAATTAGCTGGGCGTGGTGATGCATGCCTGTAATCCCAGCTACTTGGGAGGCTGAGGCACAAGAATAGCTTGAACCCGGGAGGTGGAGGTTGTGGTGAGCCAAGATAGCACCATTGCACTCCAGTCTGGGCAACAAGAGTAAAACTCAGTCTCAAAAAAAAAAAGAAGTACAATATTTACTAATTAAAACCGTAGATAGACTTGGTTGGATCATCACAGGACCCATTTATTACAACAATGTAATTTGTTGGGTTTTATAATGGAATGAGAATGTTTCTGTTAAGTTTCATATTGTACAATATACTATCAATTAAACCTATTTTTTTAACATAAAATTTCTAATGAGTGTTACAAACCATAAAACTTCTGGCTTATCCATTTTATTTTTAATGTATTTTTAAAACTCCAAATAAATTCAATAGGTAATTTAAATTTACCTGTCAGCAGTTTAAATATATTATGCTAACTCCAAGTACATGGTAATTCTTTCAATACGGAAAATTCATTTTATTTTATATATATACATATTTTTTTGAGAAAGAGTCTCGCTCTGTTGCCCAGGCTGGAGTGCAGTAATGCGATCTCAGCTCACTGCAGCCTCCGCCTCCCGGGTTCAAGCAATTCTCCCACCTCTGCCTCCTGAGTAGCTGGGATTACAGGCACACGCCACCATGCCTAGCTAATTTTTGTATTTTTAGTAGAGACGGGGTTTCACCATGTTGGCCAGCTGGTCTTGAATTCTTGGCCTCAAGTGATCCACCCACCTCAGCCTCTCAAAGTGCTGGGATTACAGATGTGAGTCACCATGCCCAGCCTCAGAAAACTCATTTCAGAAAAATTACCCTCATTAACCAGAAAGAAAACAAGCCAGATTTACTCCTTAAGTGCCTATAGACCAAATGAGGTGCACTGGTTTCAGTGACAGGCAATTAAATTCATTTTAAAAAAAGGGCAAGAGGTTTTATATTTCAAGTCCTAGAAATCATAGATCTCTTTGGATAAACTCAAAATTACTTTGGGTCCACTCTGAGCAGGACACTGATTATAATACTAGAATTCATCACTATATTGATTTTAGACATTAAAAAAATGATACTTATAAAGCAGGGATGTCCAATCTTTTGGTTCCCTGGGCCTCATTTGAAGAACAAGAATTGTCTTGGGCCACACATAAAATACACTAACAATAGCTGATGAAATAAAAAATAAAAAAAAAAATCATGAAAAAAAAATCTCATGATGATTTAAGAAAGTTTATGAATTTGTGTTGGGCTTCATTCAAAATCATCCTGGGCCACATGCCAACCAGGGCCACAGGCTGGACAAGCTTGTTATAAAGCATAGCTACAATTAAAAAGCAATGATTAATCACAGCATCTACTAAATGGTTACACAACAAACAAAAACAAAATTCAATACCTTTTCTTTTATTGCTTCTTGAGTAAAAATGGCTTTCTTCCTTTCTTGTTCAACTTTCATTCTTTCCATTTCTAACTGACTATTCAACAGTGTCTAATGGAGAGAGATAAAGTTAGACAATTTCTGTGACAGTAATTCACACCATGATAAGTCAGTCTCAAAGTTAGAAGCATAAAGTATAAACTCATATTTGTTTTACTACTAAAGACTAAGTTCCAAAAGCAGTGGCATCACCCATTTCATCTTGTTGTCTCATTAGTTTGCTGCCATCCCCAACCATTCTCTAATGTAAGCCCTAAGAGGTTAGTGATCACGAAGAGAAATACCTTTTCTTTCCTTGTCTCTTCAAGTGTTCTTACATATTCATCTTTTAGGTTTTCTAATTCAACCTGGTACCTATTAAACAAGAGAGAATTAAAAAAAAAAAACAGAAAATGAAAAAGATGACAGTATAGACTATTAAAAACTCAGTACTTTATTAACTCCAGCTACATATTGAGAAATCATTTTTATTTCCAGCTTGACATCAGTGATTTTCCAACAGTGTATTCCAGATCCCATCTGAGTTTCACTCAGAAACCAAACCACAACTGAAAAAGCTCCACTTTTGTGCATTTTATTTATTGGTGCTCTGGGTTAAGATTTCATTTAAAAAGAGACTTTATAAAAATAATTTTGAGTATCATCATCCTATAATATGCTCAGATTCCACAAAGCCTATTAGGGAGTTCTATGAAAATGTTTATAAAAGTTCAGACATTTTACTTTAGAAATCATTTTTACTTGACTACTTTTTTAAAAAGTAAAATTTCCAAGGAAGAACACAGAGGGTAAAAAATACTAACCATTACCTTAATATAATCTCAGATGGATGGATTTTATAGCCCATGGTTTCCAAGAACCCAGAAATTTATTTAGAAAAGACTTAAATTATGCTACTAAAACCCTTGTAATATAAAAGTAACTCCGAAGAGTAGTCTCAAAACTATTTTGTGGTGTTACAGGCCCCTTTAAAAAATCTGATTAAAGGTACAAATCCTTTCCCTGGAAAAATAAATAAATACAAAACATGTCACACAATCTCAACAACCTATATGACATTCAATGAAGCCCAGTACTAACTTCTTGCTGTAATATATAATATCCTGTTACATTTTTTTTTTTTTTTGGAGACGGAGTCTCGCTCTGCTGCCCAGGCTGGGGTGCAATGGTGCAATCTCTGCTTACTGCAACCTCCGCCTCCCAGGTTCCAGCGATTCTCCTGCCTCAGCCTCCCAAGTAGCTGATTACTTTTAGTTCTTGGTACTCTGAAGCTAAAAGCCAACAACATACTTTGTTTATTTAGTTATTTAATTTTATTTATTTATTTATTTTTTGAGACCGAGTCTCACTCTGTCACCCAGGCTGGAGTGCAGTGGCAGGATCTCGGCTCACTGCAACTTCCACCTCCCGAGTGTAAGCGATTTCATGCCTCAGCCTCCAAGTTGCTGGGATTACAGGCACACGCCACCACAACTGGCAAATTTTATTTTTAGGTTTCACCATGTTGGCCAGGCTGGTCTCCACCTCCTGACCTCAAGTGATCTGCCCACCTTGGCCTCCCAAAGTGCTGGGATTACAGGCGTGAGCCACTGCACCCGGCCCAACAACATACTTTAAAAAAGTGCTTTAGGATGTCATGGAACTACCACAAATATCACTCAGAAACCATGCTCACCTATTGTTCTCATCCTCCAGCTTACATAGCCTATTTTTCTCTGATTCTAGCTGGGCTTGAAATCTACTGTTTTCCTGTCTTAAGAGAGAATTCTGTGACTCCATGGAAGACATCTGAATTTTGTTAGCAAGAAGTTCTTCTGTAGCTGCACGTTCTCTTTCAACTGCTGCTGCCAGCAAGGTCTGGGATTCACCTGATTATAGGACAGAAAGAAAAATCACATACACATATAGCCCAGAGACCAAACTACCAAGTCAATTCTGATTTCAAACATTTAATGATGCAAGTAGCCACACTTAAAACTGATAACTATTTATTGCCTAAGGCAGGACTGTCTACTGAGACCAATGAACCAATCTTAACTTATATTTGCTTTATCATTCTTTTCCAAAAGTATTTTAATTTCAAAATGGAGTCATGCATTAAAAGAGTAGTGGATCAACAAATGATCCTGGAGCAACTGGACATCTATATACGAAAAAACAAAAAGCCTACACATCACATCATTCATGAAAATTAACTCAAAATGGATCATAGACTTAAATGTAAAACATAAAATTATAAAACTTTAAGGAAAAAACAGAGGAGAAAGTCTTCAGGATCTACAGCAAGGCAGATTTGATACAAAAAGCAAGAGCCATAGAAAGAAAAACTGACAAACTTCCTCAAAATTTTCAACTTTTAAATCTATGTAAAGAGGATGAAAAGGCAAGCTACAGAGTGAGAGCAAATAAATACAAACCATATATCTAGGACTAGTATCAGGAATATATAACAATCCAGTTAGAAAATGGGTAAAAGACATCGAAATTTCACCACAGAGCATATATAAATGGAAAATAAGGACACAAAATGATGTTCAATAACATTAGCCATTAGGGAAATACAAATTAAAATCATAATGAGATATGACTACATGCTATCTGAGTAACTAAAAGAAAAAACAGGGACAACATAAAATGTTGGCAAGGATGTGAAGAAACTAGACTACTCTTATACAGTCACTTTGAAACAGTTTGGCATTTTCTTAAAAACACTAAACATGACTTGGCAATCGCACACTTGGGCATTTATCCAGAGAAATGAAAACTTAGGTTCACACTAAAACCTGTATGTGAATATTCACAGTAGCTTTATCTGTAATAGCCAGAGCCTGGAATCAGCCTGGACGTCCTTTGTGTAGTGAATGGTTAAATAAACGTGGTACATACTATGGAATAACACTCAGCAATAAAAAGACTGAACTACTGATACAAAAACAACTGTGTTAACCTCTTCCTGGGAATTACACTGAGTGAAAAAAGCCAATCCCAAAATGTCATACACTGTATAATTTTATTTATGTAACATTTTTGAAATGACAGAATTTTAGAAATGGAGGACAGATGAGTGATTGCCAGAGTTTTGGGACAAGGGAGGAAGGGTTGAGAGAGTGGTAGGTGTGTTTCCAAAAGGGTAACATTAAGAGTGATTATCTTCAGCTTAGAAAAAAAGAAAAAAAAGCTAACAGGAAGGACTCAATAGTGTTGGAACTGTTCAATATCTTGACTATGGTAATGGATATGTGGTAAAGTTGTACAGAACTTAATACACACACACACATACATACACACAAATGAGTACCAATAAAACTTTGCAAATCTCAATAAAATCAGTGGATTGTATCAATGTCGATACCATGGTTGTGATATTATACGTTAATTTTATAAAATTTTAATGCTTGGAGATATTAGGCAATGTGTACAAAGGACCTTTCTGTATCATTTCTTATAACTGCACATGAATCTATATTATATCAATAAAAAATTTCAATTAAAAAAAGAGCAATTGGTAAGATTCTGAGATTTAACCTAGGTAAGAATTATCATATTTTTTCTCCACCAAAGTAGAGCTAGTAATACCTCTATTTTACATTTTACACTCCGCTCCACAGCATATCTATGGTCTTTTTAATAGCACTCCTTGGTTATGTTTGTCCTGTGGCTTTGCCTATATGCTAGCACAATACCACACATTGCTGAGGGCATGCAGACTTCAGTCTAAAAACCACAAAAGTACCAGTTTCTAGCATTCATTTATTGCTAAATATTTATTTCAAAAGGTATCATTTTCAGATGTCTCATATTTCATATCACATTGGTCTCAAAAGCTGTCAGAGATAAATGGCAGACCTAACATTTATACCTATAAATTTAAATATATATGAAGGTTTATCTAGTTCAGTACATTTTTTTTTTTTAAGTAGATGAATCTTTTGCTAGACCAAATCTTTCATGGAACTCCAATAAAAAAAGATAGACAAAGTAGGCCCTATTTTCATTAAAGCAGCCAGAGAAGCCCAGCCTCTTATTTATCAGGCTTCCCTCTCACCATGACAGCAGCCCCAAAGGTATCTAACAGTCCACTGAATACCATTTGAAAGTCACTAATCTAATTCACCCCTTCTGATTCACAAGGAATAGCACAGAGAAAGTTGGAACAATGTAAGTGACTTGTTCCACACTGTTTTGCTGAATGATTCAAAACAAAACACACTGAGTCCCTGTCTCCTGACTCATATTCAGGTCTGATTTTATCACTACACTGTGATTTCTCAAATTACAGTTAGTGTCAGGCATAGAAGGCATACATGAATTTTTCATGAATTTGCTAGCTTCTGGGATACCTATAATATACATACACTACCTGTCTGTGCTTGAAGGGAAACATTTTAGAACAATACTTTTCTTTTTATTAACATCACAGAAGGGCAACCTGGGGCATGACTGTAAAGAAGCAGAATATGGAATCTTTTTTTTTTTGAGATGGAGTTTCACTTTGTCACCCAGGCTGGAGTGCAGTGGTGTGATCTCAACTCACTGCAGCCTCTGCTTCCCAGGTTCAAGTGATTCTTTGCCTCAGCCTCCCAAATAGCTGAGATTACAGGCGTGCGCCATGACACCTGGCTAATTTTTGTATTTTTGGTAGAGACGGGGTCTCATCACGTTGGCCAGGCTGGTCTTGAACTCCTGGCCTCAAGTGATCCGCCCGCCTTGGCCTCCCAAAGTGCTGGGATTACAGGTATGAGCCACCGCGCCCTGCCAGAATATGGAATCTTAAGACTCCCTAGTATCTCTCTTCTAGGGTCGATCTTGACTCTCCTTAGACCTATTTTCACTCTTGGAATTCTACCAGTGATGAGAATCAGATCTGATCTCTACCTCCTATACTATGGCAGACAAGCTTCAAAGGGGTCAGATTTAGCAATGGACAAGAAAAAAATCGAGTGCAGCAGTCTACTAAAAATACAAAAAATTAGCCAGGTGTGGTGGCAGATGCCTGTAGTCCCATCTATTTGGGAGGCTGAGGCAGGAGAATTGTGTGAACCTGGGAGGCAGAGCTTGCAGTGAGCCGAGATCGTGCCACTGTACTCCAGCCTGGGCGACACAGGGAGACTCCGTCTCAAAAAAAAAAAAAAAAAAAAAATGAATGAAAGACTGACATGGAAGTACTTTAGCCAGTATCTGATAACATTGTGTAATGGGAAAAAATGGTTTGAAACAGACATAATAAAGGTATTAAAAATACATGTAGAAAAAGAGAAAACATAAAAATCTACATATTAGATACAAAATGTAACTATCAGATCAAACAAATTTCAATTTCATACCATTATTCTAATTCTATAAACAAGATGGAAGGGCTTCTGCATCGAGCATAAAAACTAAAGCAGTTACCAAGCCTATCAGAAAGATTCTTCTCTAATTTCTCCCACGACGATGTCTGGGATCCCAGGGTTGCCTGCAAATTTTCTATTTGTCGAAGCAATGGTCTTGTGGTTGATGAAACACTTTGACTCAGTTCCTGGTTTCGATTCTCTGCTTCCTGGAGTCTCTGAATCATGAAATTCTCAAGTCATTACCAATGACAGCAATAAAAACATTAAAAACACTAGCAAACCTAAACTTTATGAGAAGTTCCTGGAAAATTATTTTTCCAAGAGAAAATTATTTGCTTTTTAATAATTATTATTATTAATTTTAGAGACGGGGTCTTGCTCTGTCACGCAGGCTGGAGTGCAGTGGCACAATCTTGGTTCACTGTAGCCTCAACCTCCTAGGCTCAAGCGATCCTCCCACCTCAGCCTCCCAAGTAGCTTGGACTACAGGTACACGCCACCACGCCCGCCTAATTTTTGTATTTTTTTGTAGAGACAAGGTTTCATCATGTTGCTCAGGCTGGCCTCAAACTCCTGAGCTCAGGCAATCTGACTGCTTCAGCCTCCCAAAGCACTGGGATTACAGGCATGAGCCACCATGCCCAGCCCTTAATTATTTTTCTAACTGTTCGATCCTTCCAATAGAGTTAGACTGTGTAATACAGTATCTTAGTAAGTGCTTCTTTGGCCAGGCATGGTGGCTCATGCCTGTTATATATATTCAGTATTGCTTTTCCATTTGTAATGGCTTATTAGTGATTGTCAGGCTTTGGTTACTGTGGGACAGGTAATAGTTCCCGGTTTCTATGCCTCTGTTAATTTTCAGTGATTTACAACATGCACAGGAAAAAGGAGAGGAAATATAATTTAGGTTTCTGTTTTTAAAAACAGTTAGAAATATTTGGATGAGGAGGCAACTACTGAGAGGTTTGGATGAACTCTTTTTTAACCTTTAGATAATTGAAGACTAACTTAGAAATGTTTTTTGAAGAAGCACTTATTTATTTATTTATTTATTTTATTTATTTATTTTGAGACAGAGTCTTGCTCTGTTGCCCAGGCTGGAGTACAATGCCATGATCTTGGCTCACTGCACCCTCTGCCTCCTGGGTTCAAGCGATTCTCCTGCCTCAGCCTCCAGAGTAGCTGGAATTACAGGAATGCACCACCATGCCCTGCTAATTTTTGTATTTTTAGTAGAGATGAGGGTTCACCATGTTGGCCAGGCTGGTCTTGAACTCCTGACCTCGGGTGATCCACCCGCCTCAGCCTCTATCATAACATTATTTTCTATAAAACAAAATAAGGAATTTCCTTGTATATATTTTTAAGGTGCCCATTCTGATTTATTCACACAAGCCCCAAAAATACAGCAAATGCTAAGTGTGATAGTAATCCTCTCAATTCCATGAACATTATCCCGCTGAGTAATTATTTTATTTCTAGAAAAACACATACTTCTTGGATTTGTGTTTCGGAAAACTGTGACAGTACCTGCTGAAGTTCACTGATCTCATGGCGTAAATAATCCTCCTTTCTGGCAGCTGCTTGTTCTGTACGCTGCAATGCAAGCCTAAGGTCCCCCACCTGTAGGAGGAGAAACAATACATTCACAAACAATGGTATAGTATTATCTATAACTTCCCGCTAACTACACATTTTGTGTTGTGTCGACATTGTTCATGTATAATATTTCATACTCTCCAGTGAACTTTTAATATGATTATCACACCTCTCATTGATCAAGCAATTCCAAAACTGTATGTATATTCAGTGCTTACTTAGAAAAGCACTCTGTTAAGGCAAAGAAACACAAACAAATATATATAAGGCACAGCCATTACCATACAATATTGGAGAAAAGACAATGCATCCATAAATATTTGCCACATCAGACAGAAAGTGATAGGTGCTATATGGGTTATAAAAGCTAGGTGCTCCACTCATATGCAGGAGCATACATTATAAACTACCATAGCCTTTTTGGAAAACATTATAACATGTTTAAAGAATCATCAAACTTCTCATATCCTTTCATCTGGCCATCCTAGTCTTGGGAATTTACTCTAAGAAAGCAGATATGTAAATACACAGGGATATTCCCTACAGTATTAAATAGGCTAGCAAAAACAAAGTTGGAAATATTCTAAATCTCCATCACTAGTAATCTATATTTGCAAATGTTGATACAACATGAATATAACCATTAAAAATTACAATAAATGTATAAAACGTAAAAAAATTTCTAATTTACCATTACATGGAAAAACTATAAAATAATATGTAAGACATCAATTATGAAAAATACATATATGGAAATAGAATAAAACACTAATACATAAAACTGACAGTACTTGTAAAAAGTGATAGATTCATGGATGGTAACTCATATATGCTCTATCTCCCATTCCGACAATTTTTCTGTACCATTATTCTAATGTATTTCAAATTTAAATTACTGATATTTTATCTATCTCAGTAATAGAGTAGCAGAAACACAAAGGATATATGGACCATAGCATGACTTATAATAGCAAAATACTGAAAATAACCCAAATATCAATCAATAAGTAATAGCTGAAAATACTTCACCTAATAAACTATTTTAAAACTGTAAAAAGATATTTTTTAAAAACCTCTATGTTTACTAGAGTGATCATCAGGATATTTTATTAAGTAAATAAAACAAGTTATAAAACAGTATAAATAATAAACTATCACTTATGTAAAAAGGATGTAGGAGACAGAAATAGGTGTATAATCCATCAATAAGAAAGAGCTGAAAATCCTTTACCTAATGAAATATTATAAAACTGCAAAAAGAGATTTTTCAAAAACCTCTATGTTTTACTAGAGATCATCAGGATATTTTACTAAGAAAATAAAACAAGTTATAAAACAGTGTGAATAATAAACTGTCATTTATGTAAAAAGGATGTAGGAGATAGAAATAGGTATATAAGTGAATGTGTATGTATACAGAACATGTAAATATATAGATACATATATTTTCTTGCATTTTGCCAATAGAAACACTGAAAAGATAAGCCAAACTCTAATAAAACCGTTACCTACAGGCAAAGAGAGGAAATGGGGAGCAGCTAAATTGGAAGTAAATGTCTGAATAGATTTTGCTCTTACTTTGGAATCATGTAAATGTTTTACATATACAAAATTTAAAATTAAATCAAAAGGGCATAGGAGTCAATAAAAAGTTTTCTCAACAACCGGTCCTGCAACAACTGGATATCCACATGCAAAAGACCTAAATGTCAGAGCTAAGACTACAAAACTCTTAGAAGGAAACTGATGAAAATCTGCAAAAATTTGGATTAAGCAATGGTTTCTCAAATATGATGCCTAAAGCACAAATAACAAAAGAAAACCTAGACAAGCTAGACTTTATTAAAATTAAAAACTTTTGGCATCAAAGGACACTACCAAGAAAAAGACAACTCACAGAGAGGCAGAAAATATTGACAAATCCTGTATCTGAGAAAGGTCTAGTATGCAGATTATATAAAGAACTCATAATAACAATAAAAAGATAAACAGCCCAATTTAAAAATGTGTAAAGGATTTGAATATTTTAATAAATTTCTCCCAAGAAGATATGTAAATGGCCAATAGGCAAATGAAAAGACATCCAACATCATTAGTCATTAAGAGGACGCAAATCGGCCGGGCTTAGTGGCTCAGGCCTGTAATCCCGGCACTTTTGGAGGCCAAGGCAAGCGGATGACGAGGTCAAGAGATTGAGACCATCCTGGCTAACATGATGAAACCCCGTCTCTACTAAAAATACAAAAAAAAATTAGCCGGGTGGCAGGGTGTGGTGGCTCACGCCTATAATCCCAGCACTTTGAGAGGCCAAGGCGGACGGATTACGAGGTCAGGAGATTGACACCATCCTGGCTAACATGGTGAAACCTCGTCTCTACTAAAAATACAAAAAAAATTAGCCGGTAGAGGGGCGCAGTGGCTCTCGCCTGTAATCCCAGCACTTTGGCAGGCGGAGGTGAGCGGATCACCTGAGTTCAGGAGTTCAACACCAGCCTGGCCAACATAGTGAAACCCCGTCTCTACTAAAAAAAAAAATACAAAAAATTAGCCGGGCGCAGTGGCGGGCACCTGTAATCCCAGCTACTCAGGAGATTCAGGCAGGAGAATCGCTTGCACCTGGGAGGTGGAGGTTGCAGTGAGCCGAGATTGCGCCATTGCACTCCAGCCTGGGCAACAAGAGTGAAACTCCGTCTCAAAAAAAAAAAAAAAAAAAAATTAGCCAGGCATGGTGGCACCCGCCTGTAGTCCCAGCTACTTAGGAGGCTGAGGCAGGAGAATCGCTTGAATCCGGGAGGCAGAGGTTGCAGTGAGCTGAGATCGTGCCACTGTGCTAAAGTCTGACAAGAGTGAGACTCCGTCTCAAAAAAAAAAATTTAAAAAAAAAATGCAAATCAACACCATACTCACTTCACACACACTAAAATGCCTATAATTTTAAAAACAGACAATAATATATGTTGGCAAGGATGTGGAGAAACTGAAACCCTCACCTATTGCTGGTGGGAATGTAAAGTAATGCAGCCACTATGGAAAAGTTTGCCAGTTCCTCAAAGAGTTAAATATATAGAGTTACCATATGACCTAAGGATATATATCTAGGAGAATTTAAAATACATGTTCACACAAAAATTTGTGCCTGGATATTTATAGCAGCATTATTGATAATAACCACAAAGTATAAATAACCCATATGCCCATCAACTGATGATTTTATAAGACAAAGCCTCACAAATTTTGTTTTTCCTACTTCATCTGAGGTCCTTGGACTCCCACAGATGTTATGAATGAGCTCAGGAGTTAAATGGACTCTCTCAAAATTATATGCAATATGTATGTGCATTTTTGCTCTTCTCTTGTAAGAGGGTCCCTAGTTTTATAAATACTCTCAAATGGGTCTAAAACTCACAAAAAAATTAAACAACACTGGTATCATGTAAGCATTACTTTGTTTTAAAAAATACAACTGGTTAAATTTAGCAGAATCCAGTACTCTGAAATCTAACACATGTATCACTACATAAAGTTTGATTCAAATCAGCTAATAAATTGTTTAATTGGTAGAAGCATAAACAAATATTTTTAAAACTACTCTAATTCATCATCCATTGCTTACTTGAATGGCTAATGTTTCTTGCTGCTGACGGGCTTCTTCTTGGGCCTTCTCTAATGCTGCAGAAAGTTCTTCTTTAGCTTTCATTTCACGGCTCAGAGCAGCTTCCTGTGCCTCACTATCCTTTGCAGCATTGGCTTTGTGAAGATCAGTAAGTTCTCTTAAAAAATTAGATTGAGTTTATAAATGTTGCCAGTCATCAGATAATAGAAAAAGTATTTCTTCAACACCCTACTCTGATAATTCATTCTAAATGGGTTGCATATTTGTTCATTTTCTTACTTGTATGCACTATCCAGGGCAGCCTGAATACTTCGGTTCTTTTCTTCAAGTTCATCCATGTCTACCTGAAGACGGCCAAGATCTTTCTCCTGGCGTTCTACCACGGAATTCAGTTTTTTAATATTTTCTCTATGTTGTTTCTCCACCTCTTCTTTGCCATCAAGGACCTATATGTTATAAAAACAGACAAAAGTATTTTTCAAGAAATAACAACATGATAAATAATTGTATTCCAGCAATCTATAATAATGGAGAAAAATATATATATATTTTTAGACAGAATCTTGCTCTATTGCCCAGGGTGGAATGTTCTGGCTCACTGCAACCTCTGCCTCCTGGCTTCAGGCAATTTTCATGCCTCAGCCTCCCAAGTAGCTGGGGCTACAGGTGTGCACCACCACGCCTGGCTAATGTTTGTATTAGGTTGTGCAATATTTTTAGCAGAGACAGGGTTTCACCTTGTTGGCCAGGCTGGTCTCGAACTCCTGGCCTCAAGTGATCTGCCTGTCGCAGCCTCCGAAAGTGTTGGGATTACAGGTGTGAGCCACCCCACTCGGCTGAAAAATCTTATCATTTATCTATTGTTTGAAAAATTCTTCTTACTACACCCCATTAAATCTTTTCAAATGCTCCATAACCATGGCCAACTGCTCATACAGGAAGTAATAACAATATATATGTAGAGAATTATGATTGCTATTCACCTGTTTCAAATGCTGCAACTCCTCTTCTAGCTCTTTAACTTTTTTGTTCAGTTTTGCAACCATATTTTCATTCTCCTTGTCTTTAGCTCTTAATTTCTTGATGATGTTAGAATTATGCAGCTGCTGTTTTGAAAGTTTTTCTCCTGGTGATGGTAAAAAAGTATAAACTCAAATGACAACTATTCCCTAAAAATCTCAATAGAATGTTTTATCTAATCAATAACACAAAATAATAGAATTTTTTTAAATCACAATTTTGTAACCCACAATGTTACAACTAATTTGGACAAGAATCATCAATGAATGTTAAAATTACTGAGTAAAAGGTTGTTGGGAAACTGGATATTGACACGGTCTTAAAGAATCACTCTCACATATCACCTACTAATTTTAAAGAGAAAAATCTGGCAGTCAACTCCTTAACTAAGCATTCAGTTTTGGCATCACCAATTGTAGTACAGTTTGACAATATGTGCCTGCTGATGTGAGGTAGGTGTTCAATATCACCTAGATATTTCCTACTAGAAATATGACCTAAATCTAATCATGAAGAAAGTAACAAATTCCCAAACATGGGACATCCTGTGGGACAACTGCCCTGGACTCCACAGAGTCCTCAATGACATAAAGAAGAGAGAACTGTCCTAAATTGATGGAAGACTAAAAGGACATAACAACCAAATGCAATGGGCAAACTTTGGATCTTGGGACAGAACAAATGATCAACTACAACAGACACTTTTAGAGTAAACTAGGATAAATATTTAAATATATGCTGGACTATAATTCTGAACTAATGCTGATTTCTTAGGTTTGACTATGATGTACCTGTCAAGGAAAATGTACTTGCCCTTGGGAGATGCAGACTGAAGAATTTAGGAGCAGAATGTTAAAGTATTTCTAACCTCCTTTCAAATGAGTTGACAAAAGGGTAGTGTATGTATGTGCAGAAAGATATGGAAGAGGTGTGGCAAGATGTTAACACTTGATGAATCTAAGTGATGAAGTAATCAGGTATTCATTGTAGTGTGCTTTCAGCTTTGAGTTTTACAGCTCTTCAGCTTTAAGTTTTCAAAATACTGGCCGGGTGCAGTGGCTCTCACCTGTAATCCCAGCACTTTGGGAGGCCGAGGCAGGCGGATCACCTGAAGTCAGGAGTTCAAGACCAGCCTGGCCAACATGGTGAAAACCTGTCTCTACTAAAAATACAAAAATGAGCCAGGCGTGGTGGTGGGCACCCGTAGTCTCAGCTACTTGGGAGACTGAGGCAGGAGAATCACTTGAACCTGGGAGGTGGACGTTGCAGTGAGTTGGGATCATGCCACTGTGCTCCAGCCTGGGCAACAGAGTGAGACTCTGTTTCAAAAAAAAAAAAAAATTTCTGGGGCATGCGGAAACAGTATGTAATACCCTTGTGTAAAATGTAAATACTCTGTGAATATAAAATACTCCCATGTGAAATTGCTCTATTTTCTCTGTAAAAAGTTTCATTAAGCAAAAGAAGACATCAGTCCATTCTCTGACAAAATTACTAAATTATAAAATAGTTAACATTTGATATTAATATTTTAAATAACTTTTTAAAAATAAGGAAACCATGCAGTCAGCCTTGCCCTCGGTCTCCAATATTGTAAGGCAAGGCAGTCAATGACTTCAAGACAGCTTGAGAAAATAATTATAACAATTCTTCCTTCGTTTTTCTATTTTAGTGCTTAGAACTGTGTTTTATAATTATCTGTGTTCCTATATTTCCCTCTCACTAAACTAAGCTCCTAAAGGACAGAGTGTGTCATATTTATTATTATATCAAATATAATATTTGACATACTAACTCTTCAGTAAATATTAGTTGAATAAATTAAAAAGTTGAGTAAAGCTAACTTTGAAATGACTGCTTCCAACTGTTCTCAAACTCTACACTTTCTCTGGAAATTCACTTAGGTTCAATGATTTAAGCACAAAAACATTCATCCTACCACTAACTGTAATATTAATATTACAGAAATAAATATACAGCATTAGAAACAGTAAAACATATTATGGTATACCCATATAATGGACTTCAATGTAGCCATTAATAATGATAAAAAGCATTTAATGGCATAGAGACATATAAGAGAAGGAAGATTGCAAATTAAATATATGATCTTAACTATGTTTAAAAATGCATGGAAAAATGCATTAAAACTAGAAAAAATTAATAGTTCCTTATAATATTGAATTATAATCTACTTTTCCTCTTTATTCATATATTTTCCTATAACTTCAAAACTTTCTACAAGTAGCAAGTATTACTCTTATAACTACAAAAACTTTAATTAACAAGAGAAGTAAAAAGAGAGATTCACTTGATCACCTTTTCCAAAACCTCCTGTCTTCCAGGATATTACATGAAGAAATTAATTCAGTGTCCATTTGTAATGATTTATTTCATGAATAGATCTTTAATTTCTATAATGCTGTTAATTTTATTTTATTTCATTTTTTGAGACAAGGCCTCACTCTGCCGCCCAGGGTAGAGTGCAGTGGCATGATCTCGGCTCACTGCAGCCTCCACCTCCCAGGCTCAAGCAATCTTCCTGCCTCAGCCTCCCGAGTAGCTGGGATTAGGGGCATGCACCACTACCACTTGGCTAATTTTTGTATTTTTAGTAGAGGCGGGGTTTCACCATGTTGGCCAGGCTAGTCTCGAACTCCTGACCTCAAATGATCCACCCACCTCAGCCTCCCAAAGTGCTGAGATTACAGTCATGAGCCACCACACCCAGCCAACCCTGTTAATTTTAAATCTTTTCAGAGACAAAAGTGCTTAATAATTTAAAAATTAAAACAGTACAATGAAAAATTCACTATCAAATGCCAGAACAATACAGTATCATATAGTAGCCAAGCTATAAATCCCAGAATTATACACTTTGAATGTCTTGGTTTAAATGACAGGCTCTTAAGATCTGTTTAAAGTTTTCTTAGGGCAGCACACAAATTTCTGTCAATTTTACAGGGATTTATTTTTTTTTACTCCCTAAAAACAAAAGCTAGAAACACTTATCTCTGTCTCAATATATCTTACTCCTCATTCTTCTGTAAACTGTCACCTACTATTTTTATGGTTTACGTCCAAACCCTCCTTGCTTTCAGTATTTTTAATTAGGAAGCATCAGCTAGTTATGTGGCAAGAACTTCTTACATAGTCAATCAAATACTTTACGCACCTTCTTCCATTAACCCTCGGATCTGCTCATCTTTCTCTTTCAAAAGGTCTGCAGTTTCACTGCTATTTAATCTAGTGGCAAGCTCTTCTTTTATGTTTTTGATTTCCTAATAAAAAAGAAATCTGTGAATACCATAAAGAATTACTTTCACTCTAAGTACAGTTCTCATTTTTCCCTCATCCAAAGAAGCTATCATAATCACATTCTCAATAAAAATCTGTAAGTTTTGTTCAGTTAATCTACTACCTTGGTTAACTAAGACTAAGAAAACAGCTTTGAAAATGATATACAAAACCTAAATTCAGATATACAAGCAAGTTTTAATATGAAAATATAAATGGGAATAAACTCCTTTTTTTTGAGACAGGATCTTACTCTGTCACCCAGGCTGGAGTGCAGTGGTACGATCACGACTCACCACAGCCTCAACCTCCCAGGCTCAGGTGATCCTCCCACCTCAGCCTCCTGAGTAGTTGTGACCACAGGCGCCTGCCATCATGGCCAGCTAATCTTTGTATTTTTTGTAGAGATGTAGTCTCACCATGTTGCCTACTCTGGTCTTGAACTCCTGGGCTCAAGCGATCCACCCTCCTCGGCCTCCTGAGTAGCTGTGACCACAGGCGCACACCAGCATGACCAGCTAACTTTCTGTATTTTTTAGGAGCGGCAGGGTCTCACCATGTTACCCAGGCTGCTCTCTAACTCCTGGGCTCAAGTGATCAATCCACTTCATCCTCCCAATGTGCTGAGATTATAGGCATGAGCCACCACACCTAGCCAAAAATCTACAATTTAAATGTTAATAGATGATATCCTTTTCACCTTACTTCTCTTTTTTCCAATATCAAAATATGATGAATGCACTCCTCAAAAATCTATGCCTCTATAGAGTTTAATTAATATTACTTTACATTTCAATTACCTTTTTAGCAGCATCTCTCTCTTTGCAGGCTAGTTGAACTTTCTTTTCTGCTTCTGCAATTCTTTGAGTAAACTCATCTTTCAAGGAAGAAATGCTACTGCTTTCTTCTTTCACTCTGAACATTTCACTAAATTTAAAATAATATTTGAGAATGAGGATGGTGTTTACATATCCCAAAGGTATATATTAGTTCAATTCTCAAAAGGAAGATAACTTTTCTGTGACATATACCTTATTAAAATAGAACAGTTTAAGGCCTATTAACTTCTAAGAAAAAAAATAAGGAAATTTCCCTTGTTAAATTTATTTTGAAACACCTCAAAGAAAACCTGTTAGAAAGTGAAAATGTCACCAATATCTGACATGCAAAAATAAGAGAAAAGTAAATACAATGATTCAATTCTGAATCTTCTTAAGTCCCATTTTCCCAATGAGCTCCTTATAGCAAAACTGTGTTATTGTATAATACAGTTTTCTTTAAATACATGTTTTAAATCTCTAATACTAAAAGACTAAAAATGAAAGGAGAGAGTTTTGCAGTTTTTGCAAAACGACTCTCTTCAACGGCAAAGGTAATATGGTAAAGACAATTAAAAGAGAAAAGGAATCTTTAGGGTTATACTTGAAAGCCATACAACTTTCAATAATGATAAAATTACAAAACATTTTAATTTCAAAAACATTCTTAAATATGTACAAAGTATACAGGCTTCCAGAAAATGTGTAACATTATTCACATTTGCAGAATACTTACTCTTTCAGGTTATCATAAGCTTCTTCTAGAAGTGCTTTTTCCTTACTAAGAGATAATAACTGAGCCTCCCTTTTTTCCAGCTTTTCATTCAGAAATTCAACTGTCTGGATAAGGCGAATACATAAAAATCAGAACACTTAGCTTTAAAAAAGACCATTTTTACATGCAGTTGTATCACTGTAACAAAGAAAACAGCTTTATCTCATAAAAACAATTAAGAACAATATGAGGAACACAGAGAATCCAGAACAAGAAGAACTCTTAGGCAGCTGATAGGAGAGTAAAAGTAAGTACAATCAAATAGCTAGTGGGAGTGTAAGTTGAGAAACCACTTGGGAAAATGATTAGGCAATATCTAGTTGGGGATCTACACACTCTTTGATATAGAAAATTTCACTTTTAGGTATAACTTAGAGGAGAAAATTCTTGCATAAATGCAGTAGATGACATGTATAAGAATACTTACTGCAGCTTCCTGGTAATAGCAAAAATCTGGAATAATCTGTGTATACATCAAAAGAAGGGAGACGGACGCAATCAAAAGAGGTCAAAGAGGGAATTTAAAGCCTCTATCTATATCTTAGCTAGGTTGTGGATACACGAGTGTCTGTTTTCTGTATTATTCTTTACCTGAA
Source organism: Macaca thibetana thibetana (assembly GCF_024542745.1). Taxonomy (NCBI): domain Eukaryota; kingdom Metazoa; phylum Chordata; class Mammalia; order Primates; family Cercopithecidae; genus Macaca; species Macaca thibetana. Next base: position 123,421,354 of record NC_065579.1, read on the forward strand.
ACACGTATCCTTTTTAAAATATGATATATTGCATTTAAAAAATAAAAGTAGGTCGGGCACAGTGGCTCACACCTGTAATCTTAGCACTTTGGGAGGCCAAGGTGGGTGGATCACCTGAGGTCAGGAGTTTGAGCGCAGCCTGGCCAACATGGTGAAACCCAATCTCTACTAAAAATACAAAAATTAGCTGGGCATGGTGGCGGGCACCTGTAATCCCAACTACTCAGGAGGCTGAGGTTGCAGAATCGCTTGAACACAGGAGGCGGCGGTTGCAGTGAGCCAAGATCATGCCATTGCACTCCAGCCTGGGCAACAGCGAAACTCCATCTCAAAAAATAAAAATAAATAAATAAATAATAAAAGTAGAGGCCGGGCACAGTGGCTCATGCCTGTAATCCTAGCACTTTGGTAGGTGGAGGAGGGCAGATCACTTGAGTTCAGGAGTTCGAGACCAGCCTGACCAACATGGTGAAACCCCATCTCTACAAAAAATACAAAAATTAGCCAGGCATGGTAGCACGTGTCTGTAGTCCCAGCTACTCAGGAGGCTGAGGCAGGAGAATCACTTGAACCAGGGAGGCAGAGGTTGCAGTGAGCCAAGATCGCGCCACTGAACTCTAGCCTGGGTGACAGTGCAAGACTCCGTCTCAAAAAATAAATAAAATAAAATAAAAGTAGGGCTGGACACAGGTTCATGCTTATAATTCCAGCACTTTGGGAGGCCAAGATGGGAGGACTGCTTGAGCCCAGGAGTTCAAGACCAGCCTGGCAGCACAGTGAGACCTCATCTCTACTAAAAATCAAAAAAATAGCCCAGCGTGGTGCGAGCCTGTGGTCCTAGCTACTAGATTGGATCAGGTGGGAGGACTGCTTGAGCCCAGGAGGTCGAGGTTGCCATGAGCCGTGATCGCACCACTGCACACCAGCCTGAGCAACATAGAGAAACCCTGGGAGCCGTGGTTGCAGCACTACACACCAGCCTGGGCAATAGGGAGAGACCCTGTCTCATTCATACATACATATATCCATACTAAAAGTAATTTTAGAAAACTCATAAGAATTTTTAAATCTCCATAATGTATCAGTATAAAGCTAAACAAAAAGTAATGCTTAGAATGTCTCATTCCTTAGGTCCTGCTCAAACAGTGATAAACTTAAGTATAAAAAGAGTAGGAATGGTTCCTTTTTGGACTTAAAAAAATGAAGTCTTACCTGAGTTTGGTTTAGATGAACTTAGAAATCACTTACCTTCTTAAATACACTGAAATTCAAAAATATCTGATAGTAATTAGTGCTGGTTCCTAAGAATTCAAACTCCTATTATAATCTTGCAGTACATAGCTATTACTAATTGAAATATTATTGCACAGCATTTTTGTTTGTGAATATTTAACCTGAATAACAGAATCTGGCACTTTAAAAAAAATTAAGTAATTCAATACATGGCACTTACAGGACATTTCTTCAAGACATCCTACATCTCAGAAGTCTATTAAAGATGCCAGATCCAACTCAATTTCTATATCTAAAAATCACAGTAAAAACCAAAACTAGGACTTAATGTTAGTTAAAGAATTTATATCACTTTCTTTTCATATGTATTGGGTAGAAGCAATTTGTTACTCCTAAGCAATGCTTTTGTTCCTTAGACATTTCTCTTTCTTGTTCATGTGAAATATAGCTATCAATAGATCTCAAAAATAACATAAACAGAAAACAAACTGAAGCAATATAAGGATATACACTCCTTATATATGAATGAAAATACTAATAACAGAAAAGCACCAATACTAAAAATCTTAAATTATCATTTAATATTTGCTACAAATAATGTAAACTTGCAAAAACAAATTCTGATACAAGAAAAACCATAACATTTAGGGTTTTTTTGGCACATCCATCTGCAAAGGAGGTGAAGATACATGTTAATGTAAGAAAATATTCCTTTGCAAACTGACATACTAATGAGCATAACAGAATTTGAAAGTGATAAGGACTCAACAATAAAGATGTAAGATGAAAATTTTCATGCTTAACTATATTGAAGTATCAACTTATTCTACCATAATTGCCTTGGAGAAATTTCAAATTATATTAACAATTGTTCAACTTCAAGGTCCTTAATGCTACACTGAAATGGCAAAAGCCTATGTTTTTAAATCTGTACGAATTATCATGCATCAATGAAAATATATTTTAAAACAAATGATTTAATCTCTGAAAAGCACATCTAAAAATCCCTTCCACTTACTAGAGTTACCTTGCAAACATCTTCCTTCTCAGAAAGTGCTTCTGGCTGACTTTCAGCAGGTTCACACTGCTCAGCCACCCTGTCTAACACAGTGTGTCCTTCATTTATTGGTGTAGAAGAAACCAAGATATCAGGCTGTTCACAGTTAACAGGAGTTGCACTTCGTCCACTTTCTTCCATTTCTGCTTCCTCAGTGGGTATAACTAATGTTTCATTTACTTCTTCAGATTTTCCTTCAGCAGATTCAACTGTTTTAGACTTTGGAGTTGAAGAATTAACTGTAATAGGCACTAAAGCATATCCCTTGCCTGACAATTCATCATCTGAATTGATTTCACTTACACTCCGGCTATCTAATGACTGTACACTAAATGAGTCTATTCTTTCAAAAGCGTCAGATGAACAGCAACTCTCAGTGAGTTTTTGGAAATCATCTAAACGATTATATTCAGGACAAGCAGATGCAGAGAGAAGCTGAAAAGATGTCTGCATCAAGTGAAGACTTGATTTTGAATCTGTAGTCTCTTGTCTCGAGCTCGCTGAGCTCTCACTTATTACACTTTCATGATCTAAAACTTCAATATCACTGGTGGTAGAAGTACCTGATGAAAAGGTACTAACAGGAGGAGAAGGTGTATTGCTCTGCCTGTCTTCATGTTTTTGTTCCTTAGGTTCCAAAGCCATGTCCTTTGTTTCTGCTGTGAGAGACTGTGTAGACATATTAGATATACTTTCCGTAGTTGTTTTCGCATCAATTACACTTTCAGATACTTTCAAACTTACAGTTGGCACCTTCATATCCGATTCTTTATCAACAGTTTCTTCATGCTTGCCTTCAGTTTTAGGTGATGAAGTACCTGCTGCCAGAGTTTCCCCTGAAACACACAAAGAGTCTTTTACTTGTGACTCAGTTGTTTCAGGAGTTCTTGACTGTCCAATGTGCAAGGATTCATGTAAGCTGCTTTTCACTTCTTCTTCTGGTCGTTGTGATTTTGCTGGAGGTTTTGATACCACTGGACTCTTCTGAATGGTCTGGACATCAGTTGGTGAGAGAAAGGCACTGAAGAAATTTTCAGATTCATCGACCACAGTCCTCCGAACTGGCTTTGTGATTGCTTTAGGAGAGGCTATTGGTGGACTCTGAGGTTCAGTGTTTGATTTCAACCCCCAGGTTGAAGTATCCCATCCTCCACTGACAGGCGAACTTATTCCTTTGATAAAAAAGTAAATATTAAAAAAAAAGAACACATATATGTTACATTAATATTTCATTCATCATTATAAATCATCATAAATATAAATTTAGAAAAAAAATACCCTATGAAATACCTATAATTTGTACCTGCTAAACTCCTTGCTTACTAGATCATTAAGTAGTTTCCAAGTTAATACTGGGACTTAAAGAAGAAAACTGGTGTGAGTCTACCTGAGAGGAAGGAGGAGCACAGACAAAAGACTGGGTCTGGCCTGGACTACCAGATGCAAGTATGTTATTCCTCCCTACAACAAATTAAGGAAGTAACAGTATATGTTTTATAACCCACAGAAAGTCTAAGATACCTATGATTGATTTCATAATAAGAGGCTTTACTTATCAATATGAAATAAACTAATATGAAACTGACTGAATATGTAGGGCCATGTGCAGTCACTGAAAAATTACCCTACCTATTCAGTCAGTTTCATATTAATTTTTACTTGTAATATCAGTAATATAGTTAAGAGGCAGACAAAGGGCAACACTCAAAAACTGAACTCAGTGAGTATGGAGGTTCATACCTATAATCCCAACACTAGAAGAATCATTTGAGCCCAGGAGTTCAAGACAAGCCTAGGTGACGTAGTGAGACCCCTGTCCCTACAAAAAAAATTTAAAAATTAGGTGGGCCTAGTGGCCCACATATGTGGTCCCAGCTACTCAGGAGGCTGAGACGGGAGGATCATCTGAGCCCAGGAGGTAGAAGCTGCAGTGAGCCATGATCGAACCACTGCACTCCAGCCTGGGTGACAGATCGAGAACCTGTCTCGAAAACAAACAAAACAACAAAAGCCTCAAACCAAGATGCTGGTGAGAAATGTTCTTTTGCGAAGATCAAATTAAACTGATGGGAATGGTAAGTTTTAGAGAATAAATTCATTTTCATCCACTTAATCACAGGCTGATTTTCTAAATTCCACTCTCCAAGCCCACTCTAAGAGGAGGTTTTGTTCTCAAATTCTAAATTATGTCAGAAATTACAATGTCATTATGAATTTCAGAAATGTGTTTTTAAGAACTATTGCTCTTTGACATAGATCTAGGTAGTTGACACTAGGGTTTTTAAAAAAAATACTGCAAAGAAAATGACTATTTTCTTGGGGAAAAAGGTAATTATCATATCAGTCATACAAATAGCTACTATTAAAATCCTGATTTTTAAAAATGGCATAATCAGGATCTTAAAAATGGTATATTTGTTAAAATATTTAAAGCATTTCTTTAAAAATGTTTTCTTTTCCAAATTAAAATGTGGCTGAACAAAATATTCACAATTAGAAGTTGGTGGAGAGAGCACAAGTAACTAAAAGCTTCTCAAAACTATCAAGCCTTACAGTAGAATCTATCCTTTAATATGACTTCAGGCCAGGCACAGTGGCTCACGCTTGTAATCTCAGCACTTTGGGAGGCTGAGGCGGGCGGGCCACCTGAGGTCAGGAGTTGAAGACCAACCTGGTCCACATGGTAAAACTCTGTCTCTACTAAAATTACAAAAATTAGCCAGGTGTGGTGGCGCAAACCTGTAATCCCAGCTACTCAGGAGGCTGAGGCAGGAGAATCACTTGAGCCCAGGAGACAGAGTCTGCAGTGAACAGAGATGACACCACTGCACTCCAGCCTGGAAGACAGAGCCAGACTCTGTCTCAAGGAAAAAACCAAATATATATATGTAAATATATATATGACTTCAAAACCAAATATATATATGTAAATATATATATGACTTCAGTTAGGATGAAAAGTAAGTAGAAAACTTCAGTTTGGAGGCATAGTTCTACACATCCATTTGCATAATATATCCAAACCAGAGAAAATCAAAATTAAAGATGCAAATGAACAACCAAGATTATGTCTGATTAATTTAAACACATTCAAAGGATGACAGGAATTAATGTTGCCTCTTGGAGAATACTTTATATAATCCCAGGGTTATCTGGCATCTATCAAAATTATACCATTCTGAAGACTGTGGTCATTTTCAGAAAACAAATATCGTTACATATAAAACCTATATTCTTTCTTGTCTAAAGTTTAGTAATTCTAATTAACTGGGGCACATATGAAAAAAAACAGTTACTCCAGCAAGGTTATATGGCATCCTGAGGATCATGACATACACACATGGACTAAAATGCCTTAAAATGAGGTACCTCAAATTTAGGTCCTGACTTTTCACTGATGTAAAATTAAGAACAGAAACCAGAAAGGAGTAGTCAAGCACATCTCTTATCCTTTTTCACACAAAGGTTCACATCCCCCACACCTGCAAATCTTTACCCCACACATCAAATGCTAAACTGCTCCTTAGACTTAAGAGTCAAAAGCAACTGAATGAAGATCCCTGAAAGATTAAGCTCAATGAAACTGCAAGAGAGATTTGGCTATTCAGAAATAAAATGTGATACAATCCAAAAATCTTGGATCACACATTCCTTGGGTAATACCTCCAGCACATTCTAATCCTCATCCTCCGTGTGACCTAGAGCAAGTTACTTGGCCATTCTGGGCCTCATTTTCCTCTTATGTAAAACACAGATATAAACTAAGCTCACTCTGGGAGTCGTTCTGAAGATGAGAAGGCCATAAAAAAGCACATTACAGGTTTACGCCTGTAATACCAGCACTTTGGAAGGCCGAGGCGGGGGATCGCCTTAAGTCAGGAGTTCGACCAGCCTGGCCAACATAGTGAAACCCCGTGCCTACTAAAAATACAAAAATTAGCCGGGCATGGTGGTGGGAGCCTGTAATCCCAGCTACTAGGGAGGCTGAGGCAGGAGAATCGCTGGTACCTGGGAGGCGGAGGTTGCAGTGAACCGAGATCGCGCCACTGCACTCCAGCCTGGGCGACAGAGTGAGACTCCGTCTCAACAACAACATAAAACCACATTACGCGCTACCAAGCGTGAAATGTTCACGGAATGTTAGCGATTGTTCTTCCCTTCCCTGATGATTTACGTACTTCAGATCTTGGATCCCAACAGTGCAGGAGACGCGAGGCAATTTGAGGTTCAGGTTCGGGAAGGTTGTGCTTGGAAGTTGCGTCGAGGGAGGGCTTGAGGGCAAGACCAATCAACCAAGTCCCCTGTCATCGAAGTCCACAAGCCTCGCACCCACGACCAAAGACAAGGGGGAACCTGGGGCTGGGTTTTCCCTCAGGAAAACGGCAAAGACCGACTTGGAGGCTGAAGCAGCATTAGGGAATGGGCCGGGGAGAAATTACTTCCAGAGAACTCTCTCAGCAAGGAAGGACCCCTCTCTACACCACTTAACCTGTCTGCATCAGGAGAACAGCAGCCTCCGAGAGCCGGGAACCCCGCTCCTCTCTCTCTTACCCGGCTCTCCATACGGAATGGTCTCGGCCCAGATGCTCGGCTCCTCTTCCTGGATGTCCAGAACCCTGTCGATGGACTTCTGGGCCTGGGACAGGGCCTGCTTAGCGAAGCTGGAGAGCTGGGAGGCGTTGAACCAACTCATCGCCCCTCCTCAGCCGGCAGTAGCGGCGGCAGCACCAAGCGGGAAGGTCTCAGGCCTGCGGAAGGGTGCAGAGGAACGGCTTGGCTCCCTTTTCCACTCGGCTAGTTCTGTCAGCGTGTGGCCATGACCCCGAGAGCCTCCCGAGCGCCCGGGATGTTACCCTCTGCCGTTCCCGCACAGCTGAGATGAAGGGGCCCGTGTGCGCATGCGCCTGCTTCTTCCACGTACACAGCAAACAAACCTGGCAGCCTAGAGTCCGGTCGCCAGACGGAAGAACAGAAGACAAGAACGTTGACGTCACATCCGGGAGCGCTGGGTTGCCCTTAGTTACCGAGGAACGCGGAAGGGTTTCTATTGATAGCGATTCCGTGCTTACAGCAGTTCTTAGCGAAGGGGGAGCTATGGCTACCAATAGAGGTCGATTTCCCCGGAAGGAATACTCCAGTTTTCATGTGTGTGCTTTCCAGGAAAACAGTTCACGTGCTAAAAGCTTGCACCTTGCCAGCAATAATTACAAAGGGAAATTTGGGCCTCACATTTCTCTCGGCCCTTTGTCTCAAATATTTAATAAGCTCTGTATTAACTTGGTATTATAAGGAGAAACACTTGTTTGGGCTTGCCTAAAAGGCAGGATCACGTATGAACACTGTGTCCAACCCGTGGAACACATGATGCATAAAGCACAACCTCTCTCTCAAAACAGCAGCAAACTCATTGCTGCAGTCAAAATACCCCTAATACTGTGGTCTATCGCAAATTCCTATGTTGAAACCTAATCTCCAATGGGACAGTATTAAGGGGAGCCTTTAGGAGACGATTAGATGATAAGGATGGAGCCCTCATGAATGGGATTAGTGCCCTTATAAGAGAGGCCCAAGGGAGCTCACAGCAAGAAGGCACCAACTCTAAGCCAGAAGAGCAGCCCTCACCAGACACCAACTCTGCCAGCTCCTTATCTTGGACTTCTCAGCCTCTAGAACTGTTAAGAAATAAATTTTTGCTGCTTATAAGCCACCCAGTTTATGGGAATTTGTTACAACAGTCCAAATGGACTAAGACACCTAGGAAGCACTAAAGCTGTTATCCTTACAATGTGCACTGTGCATATTACTTAAAATATAACCTTTTCTGTGTGCATTCTCTTCAAACATTTGGACATGGAAAAATACCTTAAACTGGTGGCCTTCCTAATCCAGTCTGCAGCTATATTTGGTTTGAGCCCAAGTTAAAGACAAAATCCTATCAACATTTAAAAGCCAGACTTCATTCAAAAATCTAGATTTCCAGCTGCTTTTGAAAAATATGAATACCAAGCATGGGAATAGTCAGCTAGAGTGGTCACCAATAATTTTCACTCACTCCAGTTTGCCACAGACCTCTATCACTCATCTTATTACACCCTCCCTGCTGTGGTCATTTACCTTATATGCCTGCCTCCCATATTTGAATATTTTACCTCACTGCAAGGAACTCTGCAAAAAAGAATTATTTTTCTTTTAAAAAATCAGAGTGAACCCCTTAAGAAGTTATAATCATCTTCCAATAATTTTGTCTAACTACAATAAAAATTTGCATGTTAAAACTAACAATTTAGTCATTTACACAAGTAGTACTAACTCACTCAAGTACTTTCAAAGAGCTAGTCTGCAGAGGAGATTTGGGGCAGATTCGGGTTGAAATTAGCTATATAATTACAGTTCCAAGACTTCTAATTGTACAGCTTTGGCTAAATAGCCTACCTAAACCATCTAAAACTATTTATTCAGCTCTCAGATGGAGATAGTCACCCTCTTACAATGCTACTTTGAGAATTATTATAGCACCTATATGGTGTTAAATTTTAGTTCCTTCACTTTCAAAATTGTAGGCTGCATCTGTAACTTTTCAGGTAGAGCATATAAATTTATTCCGTGTGGTTTTATAATAAAACTTATTTGTCAATTTGTAGCTAGAAAGATTAATGAAAACTTGAGTGACACATAAGTAACCAAAGAACATTTGAACAGAAAACTGCCTTCTAAGTCAAAAACAAGGAATGAGAACACATACTTGTTCTCATATTAAAATACTAGCACCTACTTTCTTAGTATTTGTGCTTAATTTTGTTTCAAGTTTTATTCACTTAAAAGAAACAAAAACATAGTCAGGCATGGTGGCTCATGCACTGACCAGCACTTTGGGAAGCTGAGGCGGGTGGATCACCTGAGGTCAGCAGTTCGAGACCAGCCTGGCCAATATGGTGAAACCCCGTCCCTACTAAAAATACAAAAAATTAGCCGTGCATGGTGGCAGGCGCCTGTCATCCCAGTTACTCAGGAGGCTGAGGCAGGAGAATTGCCTGAACTGGGGAGGCAGAGGTTGCAGTGAGCTGAGGTCACACCATTGCACTCCAGCCTTGGCAACAAGAGTGAAACTGTCTCCAAAAAAAAAAAATTATATTATTGATACAGCAAGTTAAATTAAACCAGTAAATTTTTACTATAGAAATCGCTGTAGCAAAAGTATTAAGAGAAATAAAAATTTGATGTAATTCTGCTACACATTTAAAAATTATTCCTATATTACCATGGAACTACTGATTACCTTCAATGTACTTTTAAAAACTTCAGTGAAAGAAGTATACAATATATGATTTTATTAATAAATAGTGCAAAAGCATCAGTGATAACTGTTTGAACATTAAATTTTTTAAACAGCCATGTCTTGGCATTAGTTAATATTGTGCATATTGGCCTCTATGGCACTACAAGTAAACAGATGAAAATATTGCCCATTTTCATGCACAGGTATTCAGCTATAACACCATTTACAAATTATTATGGACAAGATAAATTCTGCAATATTCATTTGGATGGCCACAATTAAATGAGTATTAAATCAAGAAATAGCCTATGTTCAATATACTCCAGATGTCGGATTGTAAAATTTAATGTTATTTAAAACTTAATTCTTTATTTTCTTTAAAGGGAAATCTTTTGTGTATTTGGGTGCTCAAATGAAAACTAGGAATGCATTCTTTGACCATAATAACAAAATTCACACAAAAGAGGGTGTATGCCTCCTCCTCTAAAAGAAGCAATACATTTGCTCATAATCTCTCTCTCCAGGTATCATTTCTCATATTATTAACGAAAATGCTTACAAGCACCAACACCAAAATTCTGTCTTCAAGGGCAAGTTACAAAGTTAAAAAAGAGTGGTTCATTATATAAAAAAAGACAAATCGCAGCAACACTATTGCTAAAAATAACATCAATTAAACTTCTTAGCATCCACAAAGTATATTATTTCCATAAGTTTTCTATTGTGTGGAGATTTTCCTTAAGAAGTAAAATGAAGTTTGAATAGTACAGTCTGTGGGGTGGTGACATCAGCAACCGCCAGTTCTTGTCCATCAACGAGCCCCAATTCTAAAACAGAAAAAATATAATTAATACAAGCAAAAAAAATCTCAACAGAAAGGATAATACACACATAAACAAACTATAGAGTATTATGGTCTAGAAAAACATGAAAATCCAATCCTCTTTAATCAGAGTAATATTTGATATCTTAGAGATTTTAAAATAATCTACTAAAAGAGCAATTAATTCTATTAATGTCTAAAGTTATAATTATTACCTGACCATATACAAGGCATTAAGAGGAAATCTAGAACAAGCACTGATTACTTTCACCAAAAAGAGAGAAAAGAAAAAAAAAACAATTAGTAAATACCCTATTTAAAATACCTTTCAATGTTTTGGAGAGATTTGGCCTTGTTCGTTCTTCAATAGAGGTTACCGACTAGAAAACAAAATTATTTTAATGTAAGACACATTAAAGTAAAATAAAACTTGATATAATTTTCTGAAAAAAATTAAAAATACACATTGATAACCTGTAAGTAAAGTGTTCTATTTTTTCCCTCTAGAGTGGCTGTAATGGCTGGAGATTTCATTTGCCTGAAGATTATGAAGAGAGAGAAGCATCAAACATCATTTTAATCAAAAGATAACGTTTCTAAGGTTTCAAAAATCACAAAGATGATTTTACGACATAACAAAAATCTACAATACTTACAAAGAAGCACTATTGGTTAGATAATCCAAAACCTCCTGTAGTTTAGCTGATGGAGAAAACTGAATATTTTGAGGAAGCTGGCTACAAGCTGGGCAGTTTTCCTACACACATAATACACAACAAATTACAGCAGCACATGTACCAATACTAGTCTCTTTATGAACAATAAAATAAAAATCAGGTTGTTTTATAATCATGCATATTTCCTATGAAAAAATTTTTATGCTTTAAAGCCTGGCTTTTCATAATAGACCATTTCTTTTAAATTACTTTGTTATAGAGTTATTTCAGGCTATAAAGCAAAAGATACATAATAAGTAGAGTTCTGGAAGTTAGAAAATGTATGGGTGACTTTGTTCAAATTTCTAACCAATAATATTTAAAAATCAAAATATGCATGATCAAAAATGTGTTAATACTACTAACCTTTCTTTCTGCTTCAAATGTGTATGTATACAGCCCATCTACGTCATTGAACACTAAGTAATTATTCAAGGGAATGTATGCACTGTAATGAAAAAATGTTCATCTTTATATAATTGAACCAAGTCAAAACATGGATTTACATACATATTAAAAATGAAACCCATTACCTTGTGGCTATTTTAAAAACCTCAGTGGCACACACAGCTGAAGGGGGGAGAAAATACAGGTTCTTTAACTCAATGGAAATCAGGCATGTTAAAAGTCAGTTATAAATCAGAACAGATAAATCTACATTGGCTCTTCATTAAAAAAGATATATTCCAATTTTTAAAAACTGAGAAAGTAACAAATTTTATATTTGTTTTGTGTGATTCAAGTAATAGAGTAACATTACATGTTTTTCTTGTTTATCAGATTAATAAACAGCCTGCTTCAAATGGAACTAAAATGTCTCTTGACTGCAGAGAACTTAAGATATAATGTAAGAAAAAAATATGCAAAGTCTAATGGCTAGTTCTTTTTCGACAGCTTAGTTACACAACCCATCCAAGAAGATATCAAATTCCTACAACGTAAAAAAGCTGCAGCAACGTCAAAAACTAAAGGAAGCAAAATAAACTACGTGATGGCCTTTTTTTCCTCACCTGCAATGACGGCATTTGTGGAAGCTACTGCAGGAATGATTCTTTTTACTACCCCTGAAAAAATATATCAATTAAAATATGGTCATCTCTTTAAAATGAAAGAGTTCTCTTAAATTAGAAGGCATGATTATTAAATACCATTTTCTAAAACTTGATTTTTCAGACTTTCAAGCCAGAAAATAAATTTAACCATGAAACAATCTTTCACATCCCCATCATTTTGTAGTAAATTCAGAATCTTAAGCTACTGTAGCAAAGAAAACTCTCTCAAGTAAGTACTACAGAAAGGTGAAACAATAACATCATAAAAGTTAACAATTTAGAGTATTTACTATGTTCCAGGCACAATGTAAAGACTAAATAAGATATTATTTAATTTTAATAACACCCTCATGTTAATTACTCTGATTTTAAACATAAGAAAAGTGAGACTGAGAGAAATTTAATAATTTATCCACAGCTATATACTTAGCAAGAGGTGGGGATGGTATATGAACACAGATATTAACTGATACACCATGAAGAATAAGTGTTATCTAATTATTCCTATAGCAGTTTCAGTCATTTGATTCACAAACATTCACAAAAAAAGAAACGCTGCCCTTTATTATCTTTTACAACTGAGGCTACACAAAATATTAAGTACAGTTCTCTACTTCAATTCCACATTTTTCACATCAGTATTATTCACATATTAGGAATAAACAAAGCTCCACGTTAAACCATTTTTTAAAAGTACAAAATAAATACTCCACTTTATAACTATATTTGAATTGTTCATTTTAGAAGACAAAAACTTCAGGAAAAAGTAGCCATATTATTTCAGAGTGTGAGGAAGCACTATAAGATGTGTTCCCAAGACTCCAAGTATAGGCAGGTTTCAAAAACCTAAGGAAAAACGGCAAGTAGTTAAGAAGACATGAAAGAAAGACAGTTACGAAGGCTGGAAAACTTTTTTAAAAAGTTGACTGTGACCATACGATTCTCTATAGTTTTGGAGAAGAGGAAATTTAAAGAGATAAACTGCATGATGGTTAAACTGGAAGCTCTCCAGTGAACCACATGTAGCAGGATGTACTGAAAGGAGGAAGTGGTAGTCACAAACAGTGAAGAGTATAAGAGATGCTGCCCAGTAAGAACATTGCCAAAATGGTCAGGACTCCCCTCTTTCTCCAACCCCTGCCACCCATACCCCTGCCCTTTGACCAAAAAAAGCTAGAGTGGGCAGAAAGGTAACTTTCTGTTACACTGAGAACAAGGGGGAAAATCACAGAATAGATAGAACCACGGGCTTGTGCAACTTCACTTCCAGTTCTCTTTCTGTACTCCTTGTTGAGGCCCTCATTCATCAGGCTAGAAAGTACACACCAAGCCCTGGTAAAAGGTAAAGAAGGATGAATGAGACTGCATATTAAAATGGGGAGTTTACAGTTCCTGATTAGCACACACTGAATTCATTTGTGAATTCTAACAATTAGCAAATATGTGTAACACATGCTGCAGACACCATTCTAGGTGTTGTGCACAGTAGCAGTGAAAAAAAGTATCTGCTCATATAGTGATTTCATTTTGGTAGGGGAGATAACACAAAAGTAAATACTTGGAACACCTCAGATATTGAAGGGTTCTATGAAGAAAATGAGGTATGTGTTAGAGTGAGAATGAAGGATGCAGCCCATTAGACAGAATGGTCAGGGAAGGCCTCCTTGGAGAGGTGACAATTTGAGCTGAAACCTAAGCCATGAGAAAGATACAGCCATGAAACGACCTGAGGAAAGAGCTGTTTGTAAACAACAACGGCAATGGTCCTGGTCCTGGGGCAAGGATGTAAGATAGTGTAAGTATGAAATATTCTTTGCATAGGAGAATGAGGCTACCATTAATTAGTTCTGAGCAATTACCAAAAAAATAGAATGGTGAATGGCTCAGAAGTCATTTCAGGTTGAATGATTAGGAAAACTAGCTAAGCAGACACCTAAGAGATGAGGAGTCAGCCTGAGGGGATCCAAGGAAAGGAACTGGGGAGTATTAAAGCTCTAAGGTACAAATGAACTTGGTGTGTTCAAGAAATACAAAGCAGGTCAGTGTAGTGAGAATGCAGAGGGCAACAAGGATTAAGTATAAAATGGAATTTTAAAATGATGTTATGAGATCAGTAAATATAAGGAAACAATCACAGGAGAGAAATGGCAGATTTTCAAAAAGAAGACAAAGCTCATTCTGGTGAATTTGGTAATGATCTTGGGCAAAATTCTAAAAAAGGAAACTGTAACTAGATTGGAAACATCGATCACTACAATTGAGCATGACTGGTTACTAGACAAATCATGTTGGAGTAGCCTCATTTGGCTACTATGACTAGCTTAGCAACTCAGGAAAATGCAAAAGATAGTATACCTAGGCTTCAGGAGAGGATCTGGAAAGGTTTTTCATGACATCCTCGTGAACAAGATAAAGAAATACAAAGTACTCAAGGAGGTCTGATGAACAGAATGAGATAAACCTAAAAGGGCCTGGCCAGAAGTATGATTCAGATGTCTGTTCTCAGACAGTTCAGTCTTACTACAATTTTTAATCAATTATTTGAAAAAGAAATAAAAGATATAATTATCAAAACAGGAAACTAGAAACACCAGGTAAGTTGGCAGAATACATATAAAGAGAAAAAAGCAGGTTGAATTTTAAGAATATATTTGCAAGGACCTATACTTGGATATTAAGAAAAAAAAAAAAAGACACTCCCCAAACTGCCAAGTTTATAATAGGCAGATGTGGCTTAGCAATTGTATATGTGGACAAAACATCCAGCTTTCAGTGGCTAGTAACATCAAAGAATCGAAAGTAGAGCATCAATGTAAACAACAAACAAACAATAACATAAATACCTGCTCTCCTTTAAGACTGCATCAGTTATCAGAAGTCTATTATCTAAAATACGACCAGTCACATAATGCTGCATGCTGGCCTGAACAATTAGGAAAAGTTGTTTTCTCTAACTATATTCCAGTTAACCAATATGGATAGCTGGAATATGATTAGAGAAAAACAACATGAGAACCTGAAGTTGTACAACATATCAAAGGGTTGGATATAGTTTGGATATTTGTCCCCTCCAAATCTCATACTGAAATGTGATCCCCAGTGTTGGAGGTGGGGCCTAGTGGGAGGTGTTTGGACCATTAGGGCAAATCCCACATGCATGGCTTGGTGCGCTCCCTGCGATATTAAGTTCATGCAAGAGCTGGTTGTTAAAAGAAGCCTGGTATTGCCTCCTCTCTCTCTTGCTTCCTCTACTGTCATATGACATACCTTGCCATCTCCCTTAGCTTTCACCATGAGTAAAAGCTTCCTGAGGTCTCACCAGAAGCCAAGTAGATGTTGGTGCCATGCTCACACAGCCTGCAGAACCATGAGCCAAATGAACCTCTTTCCTTAATAAATTACCCAGTCTCAATTATTCCTTTATGAACTAATACAGGGTTAAAGAAAGTAACTAGGGAGGTTTATGGCACTGATAAAAATGTGCAAAGGATGTGATCACTGTCCTCAATATATTAAAAGTTATTACTTAAAAGGGAATTAGATTGTATATGGTACTGAGACAACACTCAGACCAAACCAAAGACGATTTCCATTTTTTTGTTTGTTTGGTTTTTTGAGACGAAGTTTTGTTTCTTGTTGCCTGGGCTGGAATGCAATGGCGCAATCTCAGGCTCATTGAAACCTCGGCTTCCCGGGTTCAAGCGATTCTCCTGCCTCAGCTTCCTGAGTAGCTGGGATTACAGGCATGCACCACCACACCCAGCTAATTTTTTGTTTTTAGTAGAGACAGGGTTTTGCCATGTTGGTCAGACTGGTCTCGAACTCGTGACCTCAGGTGATCCGCCCGCCTCAGCCTCCCAAAGTGCTGGGATTACAGGTATGAGCCACAGCAGCTGGCCTGAAGACAATTTCTGTTCAATATATAGAAACTTGCCTAACAGTCCTGTCCAAATGTGAAACAGACTGTCTCTAGGAGGTCATGAATTCAGTGGAAGATAAAGTAGACAGTTTGACTTGGATGACTTACAGCCTAAGTAAGTAAGATTCAATAAATTTATTAAATTCCCCCTAGCTAATAAGTACTATAATTACATGGTACCTTTACTGAACTTCAAGTGGACGGTACTGTCTAAACTCACTTACCAATTATTCTCCTGAAAGCATCCCAGCCCTAAGTCATCCCAACATCATAATTCATGACAATTCACTGACTTACCTTGAGTGAGTCTATACGTAACACCCCTAATATTATATTGTGATGCTCTCTCTAGGGATTTTTGGAAAATCCATTGTATATGTTCAGGATCATCTCCATCTAATGGAACCCCTTCTGTTTAAAAAAAAAACGAAGAGAGAGAGAGAGAGAGAGAGAAAAGACAGGAATATGTAATCATAAAACAGTATGTTTTTAATGAAATTATCCAAAGGAATAATATAGAAAAAATACGTATTTTATGTAATCCTAGATTATTAAATTAGGTTTATTACCTCCAAAAGGCTGCTCCTTAGGCCACTGCAACATCCTTACATACTCAATACAGTGTTCTGGTAGCCTGGGCATAGATGCAATGGTGCACATGGGAAAATTAACCTAAAACCACAGTTTGTCCTTTTTAGTGAATTTTAAATGATGAATTATTTTAAAATGCAACTTCCAGTTATGATCTAGTTCTTAACAGTTTCATATAATTTGTTTCAACTCAAAATATTGTATACCATTAAAAATGCCTCTCAAACTAATACAGATTATCTGAGTCACGTCACTTAGGTTGACGTGCCTATAAAGACAGGTTTGCCTTACATTTACAAGGTATATAAAATTTAAGCTTTGTTAGACTATGAGAAGAAAACTACTGAACAGATTCTCAAATATGAAGACCTTGTTATGTTTACCTAATATTTAAGTATAAAACAAACCAAAACAAAAGCAAATTCAGAGCTAAGTGAATCCCAAGTGAATACTCATAAAATTTTTTACATTTATTATTCAAAATTTCAACTGTTCTTTAAAGCGGGTATGTAAATCAAAAAGCCCCATCCTTGGAAAGATCATTCTCATCCCTGGTATCTTTATTTCCCTGAAATAAATACAGGTGAAAACCACATAGATTACAGCTCGACATCAATATACAGCTTTGTAATTCTACTTGATATCTACTCCCCAAACAAAAAATACAAATAAAGTATGAAAGCAGAATAGTATCAAAACAAGGTACTCGGTTCATATCTTTCCTCAAATAGAGCAGAATTTCATATTTTATCTTTCTTCTTAGTGTAATTTTTAAAATACAGCTACCTCTAATTAAAATTTCTAAATATTAACTAGACTTAATAATTAATCCCTAATTCCATGCCAAGATACTATAAAAGAAATACAGGTGCTTTTTTGATTACCTGTGGTGGATAAAGTTCCAGCGTGCATTCGATACAAGCAGTCATTCCAGGCAGAATCACCCGGGCATTTCCTTTAAAACCTTCTGTCCCCCCATCTATCAAAGGGACAATGGAGCTTGGATCTAAGACACCATCTTCATAATTTAGAAGCGATATCTAGGAAAACAATTTGAAGGGCTTTAAAGGAGAAGGGGATAAGAATTCAAAAGAAGAAGTATGCTTTCAAGTAATTCTATGAGTCGGTTGTGCTATTGAATACCAATGTATCAAATCAAGGGATTATAATATTAACAATTTGTGTCTTCACCTGAAAACCAATGACTGGCAATAAACAATGAAGTAAATATACTTAATTCAAAATTAAACTCTGATTTTTCAAAAATATGATATCAATTCTAATTTTGCGGATGTGAAGCACAGCAGCAAGAACTTCAGAGAACTATAACAAAACCAAAGTCTTTACCAGCATGCCATTTATCCATCTTCTGGCAATGATAGAGTCCAGTCCACATACAATAATATGAAATTCTACAAAAAAAAAAAAAAAAGCAACTTTAGTTTTTAAATATGCAGTTGCATGATGATCTTTCAATGTAGATTCATCAACTGCAACAAATGTACCACTCTGGTGCAGGATGTTGATTAGGAAGGTTGTGTGTTTGTGGGAAAAGGAAGCTCCAAGCTCTATGAGAACCCAAGTTTTCAAAAATTTTCTGTTCAATTTTGTTGTAAACATAAAACTGTCCTAAAAAATAAAGTTTACTAATAAAAAAAAAAAGCACTTGCAAAAAATAATTTGCACTTTCTAAGAAACAAACAAAAAACCACAAGCACTTTTTATTGTAATCCCACATACGCTCTCAGAGTTCCTATTCCTTGAGTGAACTCTCATTCAGGTCAGCATAGAAAATTGTAGCTAGTCATGTCAGCTAAAACTAGCACTCTCTTTTCAGTCTATCAGCAACATTACTGAAAAGCCAACTGTGAGAGAGGAAAGCAAGTGAAGAAACAGCCTTCAAATAGCTAGCAATATTTGAACAGCTACCAACTAAAAAATTCTGAGAATCTAGTGAGCATTTAATTTCAAGTAAAAAACTTACGTCGATAGAAAGTGTCGTTAAAATCTTGAATCTTGTTGAAATGTCTGAATATAAGTAAAGGAACTTAAGCGGCTAAGTTTTAATTTCTAAAATGAATTTGACAATGCCATAAGGAACACACTCTGCGTATATTTAAAACAAGAAATAAGTAATCAATGTTCACATCAGTGGAATTCAAGGAATCTGACTAAATGAACACAACTCTCCTTTCTGACAAAACTTTTCTGCCATTCCTCCCCTAACTACTTACTTTTTCTCATTCCTGAACCCCCATATCATTATATTTATGCCTTTGGTAGGAGGTATACTTTCTACTTTGCTTTGGTTTTTGTATAAAACCGTAAGTCCCAGGAAAGCAGAATGTGTATCTTCAATCATCAGCATCAAGAAGAGATGCAATAAATGTTTTAGTGAAGGAAAGATGCACATTACAGTTCCTATTTGCTAGGTGATTTTAAGAGTTACTGCAAAGCTCATTTTTTTAACATACACAAAATTTCAAAGCTTTTTCAGGTGGTAAAGATTTTACTGTTTTTATTTTTTGTGGGGAGGAGACAAAGTATGAATTTTTTCTACCTTTCTCATTTAACTCAGTTTTCAAGTTTCCCTACCAAACCCTTGCCAGTCTTCCCATCCCTGGAGGCTAAAAAGGAAACCCCATTCAAAATTGACTGTGGGTGAGTCAATATAGCACTTAACGTTTTAATAGCACATGTGTGCAAAAACTTGTTTTAATTTTTCTAATGAATGGAGCAATTGTTTAATAATTTATAAATTATGCTACTTCTCTAAAGTGAAGATAAATAGTCCACTATAAATTTTTTAAAAGCAATACAGAGAAAAAAGGGACAATCCATGCTTCCTCTAGATTTTTAATTCTTGCCTACAAATAAAGCTATGAACAATAATTTCAATTCTAGCCCTCAGCCATTCAGACCTCTATTCCCTTTGAATACTAGGCAAGCAGGAGACCGAAGCTACAGCTACAAAGAGGTCAAAAAACAACGCAAACAGTGGAGGAATGACAATCAGGGAACCAAGAGTCAGACTAAGAAATCTAATCTGGATTTCTAGAAAATACCCAAAGTTTCCCAGACCCACATAATGGGGATAGACTAACTGAGTGTCCCCCACTAACCAACCCACCCCCACCAACTCAATTCTTCCTTTTTCCCTACAGGGGCCTGTATTTGCATTTTTAAGCTCTTTATTTTGAAATAATATAGATTTCAAAATAAGTAAGTTGCATAGACAGTATAGGTAGGTACCATGCACCTTTCCCAGTTACATCTTACTATAGTACAGTACCAAAACCATGAACAGAACATTGGTACAATGTGTGTTTATAATTCTGTCATTTAAACACACATAGATTTGTGTAACCACCACCCCAGGCAACACACATAACTATTCTACCACAACAAAGATCTCTCTCTTGCTATGTCTTTATAGTCAGTCAGACCATTCCTCACCTCCATGCCTAGTCCCTGGTAACCACTAATCTGTGCTCCATCTCTATATTTTTTTTTTCTTTCTGAGACAGGGTTTCACTCTGTCACTCAGGCTACAGTGCAGTGGCACAATCAAAGCTCACTGCAGCCTCCACATCCTGGGCTTAACTGATCCTCCTGCCTCAGCCCCCTAAATAGCTGGGACTACAGGCATGTGCCACCATGCCCAGCTAATTTTTCTAGTTTTTACAGAAATAGGGTCTCATTTGTTGCCTAGGCTGGTCTCAAACAATCAGGCTCAAGTGATCTTCCCGCCTCAGCCTCCCAAAGTGCTGGCCTGAACCACCACACCCAGCCATCTCTGTAATTCTGTAATTTCAAGAATATTATATAAACAGAATCATGTAGTATACAACCTTTTGACACTGGCTTTTTTTTTTTTTTGTCTAATAACTGTATAACAGTATCGCTCATGGTGGTCTTGGTTTGATGTGAAATACCTTTTCATGTGCTTTTGTCATCCTTTTTAGTAAAATATCTCTTCCTATCTTTTGTCTATTTTCTAATTGAATTTTTTTTTACTGTTGAGTTTTTAGAGTTCATTATATACTCTAGATATGAGTCCTGTCAGATGCTTTACAAGTATTTTCTCCAGTCTGTGGCTTTTCTTCATCCCTTTAAGACAGTCTTTCACACAGCAAGTTTTTAATTCTGATGAAGTTCATTGTAGCAATTTTTTCCTTGTATTGGTCATGCTTTTACACAAAATTTTAATTTTTTAGAGATGATGCCTCACTACATCATGCCCAGGCTGGAATGCAGTGGCTATTCACAGTATGACCACAGCCTACTATAGCCTCAAACTCCTAGCATCAAGCAATCCTCCCACCTTAGCCTCCCAAACAGCCAGGACTCTGTAGTGGTGTGACAAAAGCTCACTGCTTCCTCAGTGATCTGCACCACCATGCCCCACCTTTTACAGGTCTTGCTTTTGATGTGGCTGACCTAAGCACTCTCCACCAAACCCTAAAGTTCTATCATTTTATGGTTTTTTTTTTTTTTTTGAGATGGAGTCTCACTCTGTCACCCAGGCTGGGGTGCAGTGGTGCGATTTCAGCTCACTGCAACCTCAGTCTCCCAGGGTCAGGCGATTCTTCCATCTCAGCCTCCTGAGTAGCTGGGATTACAGGTACATGCCACTGTGCCCAGCTAATTTTTGTATTTTTAGTAGAGATGGGGTTTCACCATGTTGCCCAGGCTGATCTCGAACTCCTGACCTCAAGTGATCCACCCACCTTGGCCTCCCGAAGTGCTGGAATTACAGGCATGAACCACCATGCCTGGCCCATTTTACATTTTATATTTATACCTATAATCCATTTTGAGTTAATTTTGTATAAGATGTTTAGGTCAAAATTCATCTTTTGCCTATGGATATGAAATTGCTCCAGTACAATTTGTTGAAGACTATGCTTCTTCCATTGAACTGTTTTGCATCTTTATCAAAAACAAATTGGCCATACTTATATGGGGCTATTACTGGCTTCCCTATTCTGTTCTAGTCATCTATATATCCCTCTGATAATGCCACTGAGTCTGGATTACTACAGCTATATAATAAGTCTACAATTTGGATAGTGATTCCTCCCACTTTCTTTTTCAGAACTGTAGTAGGTATTCCTTTGTTTATGTAAATTTTAGAAGAAGATCATCTGTATCGACAATTTTGCTGGGATTTTAATAGAAACTATGGTATATATGTATACAAATTTACAGAGAAATGACATCTTTACTATATTTAATCTTCCAATCTTTGAAGATGGACTATCTCTCCATTTATTTAGATTTTCTTTGATTTCTTTCATCAGCAGTTTGTAGTTTTTCACTATATAAATCTTACTTAGCTTGTTAGTTTACATCTAAGTATTTATTTTTATTTGTAAGCACTTGTAAATGGCATTGTATTTAACGTTAGTTTTCACAAGTTCACTGGTATGTTGATTTTGAATTCTGTGGGACTTCCTACATAGAAATCACATCTTCTGACTTTCTATAAAATGCCAAAAGTTCTCCAGATCTAAATTCAAACTACAGTGTAAATACTCCTTTTTAAAGACATATTTATTGTAAAAATAAATTTACTCTTAAGTACCTTCCATTTGGCTAATACTATATTGACTGTCTACTCTGTCTGCTACTATAAGGAAACAAAGATTAATTGGATCCAGTCTAGGAATTTACACTCTAGTAAAGGAGATATGTAATTGATACTGATTAAGGGCAATAATGCAAAATAAAGTAGATGATGAAACAGGCTTTATAAACTTAAGTTAAAAATCAGGGCCAAAAAAATACTTATATAACCGTAAAGAAAAGACTGGAAGAATAGATAGCAAAATGTTACCAGCAGTTATCTCGGTAATAAAGTTACTACTGCTGATTTTTTTTTCCCTCTTGCTTATCTGTATTCTCTTTTAAATATCTCTTATAATAAAGGAAAAAAGCTTTTAAAAATTAAGAATTTTCTTTTTGTCAAAAGGATACGGAACTACATTGCAATTAGGAACTCTGTCATTTAGAAATTCTGCAGCAACTTCAGCCTTAGGTCTTCCAATATCTTTAGGCCTACAGGAAAAATATTTAAATTATAATTCATATTATAAATCTATATGATCTACATAACTTATTTTCAAACATAAAAATAAATTCACAGTAAGTTTACTTATAGGAAATTTAGAAGGAATATTTTTGCCTAAGTATTTTGATTTCAGTAATAACTTTTGGTAAACGGTCACTTAACCTTAAATGTCAACGCTTGCTGACGGTCCAAATTAACATGACAAGTCTAATTAAGTATTGCTTTAATTAAGTGAAAATCTGAACAGTGTTCTTCCTCCCAGATAAAGCATAATAATGCTATGATTCCTGGCCACTTTCCACTGTAAAAAATTATCCCACTCTTAGAGCTTAGAACCTTATGGTGTTACTCCGCAGGTCTTGGCTGAAATATACACAATAAGATTCATCCTTGGGATGCAAGAACCTTCATTTATCCCCTTCTTCCTGTGTGTGCTGATTAAGCAGCAAACTTTGTGTCCCCTAAGGAGCTACATGAAAAAAAAAATCTCACTGAACCCTATATAAAATGGAAAAAAAAAAAAAGAAGTTGTAACCATGTTTTTTTCTTTTTGAGATGGAGTCTCACTATGTTGCCCAGTCTGGAGTGCAGTGGCACGATCTCGGTTCACTGCAACCTCCACCTCCCAGGTTCAAGCAATTCTCATGCTTCAGCCTCCAGGTAGCTGAGATTACAGGCGCCTGCCACCATGCCCAGTTAGTTTTTATATTTTTAGTAGAGACAGCGTTTAGCCATGTTGGTCAGGCTGGTCTCGAATTCCTGACCTCAGGTGATCCGCCTGCCTCAGCCTCCCAAAGTGCTGGGATTACAGGCGTGAGAAACTACGCCCAGCACCATGTTTTTAAAGAAAGAATAATTCCAAAAGTGTCAGATAAAATTGCAAATGTTACTATTATATCAAAGAAGCTGAATATATAAAGCCTCAAAAGGTCACTCTTAAATAATAACCACACATATGGATAGGAAAGGATATGAATTTCCTCCTCTAAGTTCTATACAAATGGTATTTTCTTTCTTAATATTTCCATATTCTCCTCAGAGAAATCACTCCACGTATATAATAAGAACATTATTACTTTTTTCATAACATATTTGTTTGTTATATATACGTCTATGATACCCACTAGACTATTATTTGGATGAAAGTGACCATGTTCTTACTCTCTTCATATTCCTTCATATCTAGCAGAGAGTAAATACTTTTAAAATAAATGAAAATAATAAATCGTGTGCTTAATAGAAAAAAAAATCTGGAATTTCAAAGAAAAACACTTTAGCATGTCAATTTTTCTTTTTTTTGAGACATAATCTCGCTCTGCTGCCCAGGCTGGAGTGCAGTGGCGCAATCTCGGCTCACTGCAGCCTCTGCCTCCCAGGTTCAAGCAAATCTTCTGTCTCAGCCTTCAGAGTATAGCTGGGACTATAGGCATGAGCCACTACGCCTGGCTAATTTTTGTATTTTTAGCAGACATGGGATTTCACCATGTTGGCCAGGCTGGTCTCCAACTTCTGACCTCAAGTGATCTGCCCACCTCAGTCTCCCAATGTGCTGTGCTTACAGGCATAAGCCACCGTGCCAGGCTAAAGCACTGTTCTTTTTTGATTCAAAACTTTTGGTAAATGTTTTATCCTCACTTTGTACTAACTTACATAGAAAAGGCCCTGTCATAAATCAAAGAACTTAATTTCAGTATTGCATTCAATGGCTCTGCACACAGAAAGCTCCTTAGGTATGTAAAAGGGATAAAGCAGACTTCTAAGATTATTTTAAGTAATATATTCTATGTGCTTTTATAGCAGATCCCAAACAAAAGAACTCCTAGATGGTTTCTGGGAACTGTTTGTTAATTTAGCATTCCAGGATGAAGCGATCAGATTGCTCCACCTCAATAAAATGGCCTTTCACACACATCATCCTTGCAGGACACTCTGCCCAAATTATTTAACGTTGAACACAAGAATCTACCCTGAGGTTGTTGAGATTAAATGAATAATATGGATAGTTTAGAAGTACTTGCTACATATCATTATTACCATCTTCAACCATTTTAGCCACAAATTAAAGGGTATGGCCTGTATCAATAACCAATCAATTCAGTGGTATCTTTTTCAGAGCATTCACAACTCAAAATTTGACAAGCTGGACAGAGCCCACAAACTTTGCTATAGAGAAGGGAAATTTCAAGGGTTAAAAAACAAACAAAAAATAAAGCTTACGAGTTAAACATAAAGGTCACACTGCAATTACACTTCATTAACTTGACTTATTTTAATCCATACTTCAGTCTCATTAAGATATTCCACAAAGATAATGTAGAGGTTTTATGCCTATCCAAAAATTTAATGTTACCTTTTTGGCTAGCTCAACTTTATTCTATATACCCAGAACAATTTGAGCACTGTCAGTAACAGACGCAAACTTACTAACTAGAGAGAGAAAATAAAAGTCCTTATCTCTATGTATCTGTATCCTTTGACTAACAAATACATGCTTTTACCTAAGCTACTCAAACCCCCTCAATATTACATACTAAATTCATGAATGAACATTTCTTCATGTCTGGATACATGGCCTACTTCAGTTTTTGTTTTTCGGGTTTTATTTATTTATTTATTTATTTATTGAGATGGGGTCTTGCTTTGTTGCCCAGACTGGATTACAGTGGCATGAACACAGTTCACTGCAGCCTCGAGATCCTGGGGTCAAACAATCCTCCCACCTCAGCTTCCTATGCAGCTGGGACCACAGGTGCACACCACCACAGCCGGCTAATTTTTTTATTTTTTTGTAGAGATGAAGTCTCCCTTTGTTGCCTCTTGCGCTCAAGCAATCCTCTTACCTCAACCTCCCAGTGTTGGGATTACAGGCAAAAGCCACCATGCCTGGCCTCTACTTCTGTTCTTAAACTCATCTTTAACAAATCACTCCTTGATGTTCTCTATATTCCATATATGCCTAAGGTAACCATCCCTCTTTGTTCTACTCCAACTGGTTCTGGTTTTTCTCTCCTCGATTTTCCATTTTCTTTCCCCTTGTAGGAAAAGCTCAAACTCTTTCCCAACTTTATTGCTCTAGTCACCATTCAAACCTTGGCTCACAAATCCCCGCCAATCTCTCACTAGGGCCTAATACTCCAGCCAGTATTCTCTTCTGACATCAACTAGAGGAAGAGCTACCGTTCTTTTCTTTCTTCAGAGCACAGTTAACTTGAGGATATTCCCCAAAATCACATAAACCTTTGGAAGGAGACCTCTTTGAAAAAACAAAAACATGTATTTGTTTACATAACTACTATCACCAAGATGCCGGAAATTTTCTTACAAAACTTTACCTAAAATAGGAGTAGTAGTTTTGTTTTTTTTTTAAATAAAATTTGTATTATCCTCTCAGTCATTTTTAAAAATTAGTAAACTGCAATGTACAAGTTCAAATGATTATCAGAGCTTAAAAAAAGAAAACCACTAAGATATTAAAACTTACCTAAATAAAAACTGCCTATTTAGATTGGAAACATCTATAGTGTCCATATCTATAACATGAATCTGTCTAAAACCAGACAAGGCCTGTGGGAACAAAAACAATCCAATTAAGCAGAAGTTTCCTCACATTTAAATATGTTAATATTTGTTTTCAATGTAGTCTTAAGTCTACAAATTCCCAGTAATAAATTCTGTGTAATTGTATTCAATGGCTGAAAAAGAGTCTTGCCAGGTATATAAAATTCAGAGTTCTTGAACAGGTCAAAAGTGTACACTTACTTAGTTTCAAATAATCTATAACCAAAAGAGAACAACTCAAAATTTATACAGATTAAAACTATTTTACATATGTATATAATTCCATAAACACATCTGTAAAATTTGTTGCTTCACTGCTATTGATGGATACTTTAATTTTACTATGCTTGCTATTATTTTTTCAAAATAATTATTAAAAGCAATTCCTACAAGCTTTATCTTAGTTTACTTAACATTAAGCATGCCACAATTCAGAAATGGTAACTATTATAAGACATATAAAAACACACACATAGGTAGACTGTATATGTAAAAGGAATATCTTAAAAGACACTGAGTCAAGAGCAAGCAATTTAAAAAGTAGGGAAAGGCAAAAAACAAAAAACCTGTTAGGTTTCAATAACAATGCCATGAATTCTAATACTACAACCACATTCAAATTTACCAGCAGATGTAAAAAACTGAAAAAAATAAGTCTCAAT
Organism: Macaca thibetana thibetana; assembly: GCF_024542745.1. NCBI lineage: Eukaryota > Metazoa > Chordata > Mammalia > Primates > Cercopithecidae > Macaca > Macaca thibetana. The sequence goes on from NC_065579.1 coordinate 123,448,314, forward strand.
AACTAATTGATTTTCTGGTCTTGGTCAGTTTACTTAGATGATCAAATAACTTGACAATAATTTCTCCATTTTTCTGTACCCCTTTATGTACCAAGAGATCTTTAAGACTTATCCATATTTGTGCTTTCAAAGTCCTGACTGTTCTCAAACTTTAGCCCCAACCACTCCACAGAAACTGTACTTGTCAAGGTCACCAATAACCTCCGTGTTGCTAACTCCAATGACCAATTCTCAGTCTATCTGACCTTACCTTTCTGAGGTATTAGGTGGGGTGGGTCACTTCCTCCACCCTAAAACATGTTCTTCATTTGGTCACCACACTCATGAGAATTTGAACACTTTTTAAAAATTGCTTTCCAGTTCATTCAGTTTTCCTCCTACTTTACTGGCTAGAATTCAGAGCAGCCTTGTGCTTTGTTCTGGTGATCTCAGATGATCTTATAAGATACAGACCATCTAGCAGACATCTCAGACTTAACAGTTTCCAAAACCAAACTTGATCACTCTTGCTCACCACAACAACCAAATCTGTTCTTTTCCAGATCTTCCTCATTGCAGTAACTCCATCTTTCCAGGTGCCCGCCCCCAGAGCAAAAACTCTGTTGTATCATCCTTGATTCCTCTCTTTCTCTCACAGCACACCACCAATCCATCAGTTAATCCTGTTGATTCCATCTTCAAAATATATCCATAATCTGACCACCTGTCACCACCTCCAATGCTACCATCCTGTTCCAAGTCACACTGTCTCTTGTCTAGAGGACTGTAATAATCTCCTAATTAGTCTGTTTCTTCCCCCTCCCTGCTCTTCCCTTAGTCTATTCTCAATGCATCAGCCTCAGTGATCTAGGTGAAAAGTTAGTCAAGTCTCTCATTGCATAAATCTCTCCAATGACTTCATGACTCAGAGTAAAAGCCAGAGCACTTAAAATAACCTCCGAAGTCTTTTGCGATATCCACTCCAAGCTCCTCCATCTCCCATTATCTCTCTGATATGGTCTCCAAAAATGCTCCCCCAACCCCCTTCTGCTCTAGCTATGACAGCCATCTTGCAGTCCTTGAACAAACAGGAGTGCTCCACTTCATAGCTTTGTACATGCTATTCTCTCTAGCTAGAATATTCTTCCTACAGATATCTGTATGGCTCATTTGCTCACCTTCGTACTCAAACAGCACCTTTTTGTAAACCTTTTCCCTTCACACCATTTGACATACTATATACTTACTTTTTCATTCAACTAAAATGTGAGCCCACCAATGCAAACATCTCTATTTGTTCAATGCTGTATCTTCAGCATCTAAAATGGTGCTTGGCATATGGGGGAGGAGGCTCAATAAATATGTGCTCAACCAGTATTATTATTATTGTTGTTATTATTATTATTATTATTATTTGAGGCAGAGTCTCGCTCTGCCGCCCAGGCTGGAGTGCAGTGGTGTGATCTGGGCTCACTACAAGCTCTGCCTCCCGGGTTCACGCCATTCTCTCGCTTCAGCCTCCCGAGTAGCTGGGACTACAGGCGCCTGCCACCACACCCAGCTAATTTTTTTTTTTTTTTTGTAGTTTTTAGTAGAGACAGGGTTTCACCGTGTTAGCCAGGATGGTCTCAATCTCCTGACCTTGTGATACACCTGCCTCGGCCTCCCAAAGTGCTGGGATTACAGGCGTGTGCCACCGTGCCTGGCCTAATATCATGTTCTTTTTCATTAGAATGAGCCTTTAGGGGGCTTACAATGAATTAAATAAGCAAAACAAGGAGTCAAATTGAAAACCCTTAGTTTTCTTCTTTTGTGTAAAAGATTACTATAATGCAATAAAGAACAGGGCCAGTCCTTAAAGTTGCTTGGTGACTAATCTTCAGATCTAATCTTCAATTATTTTACACTTAAAATTAGTAAATATCACATTTGCAAATAATGGCTTCAAAATTTAATAAGCTTTAGGAAACTTTTATAGGTACATTTATAATACCTAACAAAAACCAATGCCCATCCTCCATAAACCCTTTCCTTCTATAAGTCTTTGGTTATCACACTGCTAGAGTATTTATGTTTGATACGGTACTGTCATTTTGGCATCCCACCACAGAGTATTATCATACAGACTGCTATTCATTTCCTGTGAAATTTATCTCCCCAGTAACTTCAGATTCATTGAAGACAGAGACCATGATGACATATAATCCCCACAGAACCCAGCAAGGCATTAAATACAGTGAAGTATATTTAAACTTTTACAACTTCACTCAAGTGACATTAGTGTTTCTTAATAAAACTAATGTGGCTATGTTTATATTTAAACTTTAAACCCCTTGGCCAATTATTAGGGTCCTCCATCTGGCTGTGACCTGCTTTATGTTCTAAAGAGTCTATTCCAGCATTTCCACTTTTCTACACAGCAATGAGAAGCCTAGCATATAACTCTAAACCAATTCTGCCTCTACTCATTTGTGTTAAATAAACTCATGAAGATTTATGAAAAGTTATTTTGTGATTAGAAAAAGTCAAGGAAACCAATTAATTAAATCAAATTGTATACTTAATTTACTTCCAAATATATGGAAATAAGTTCAGTAAAGGTTTAGCTTTCCCAAATCTTAGGTGTCCACAATTGTCTTATTAGGTCATATAATGACCTAATGGTTCACTGAAAAAGAACACTTAACTAAGAACTGATGACCTGGATTCAATTCCAGGCACATAGCTATAATCCAGAAAAACTTCAGCAAGTCAGTCAGCATCTCTAAACCTCAATGTCTCCCTCTATATTAAATTGGGCAATGCCTTAGCTGCCTAGCTGGGTTATTTGGGGAAGCAAAAGAAATAATAAATTATTTGAAACTATACATTAAAATATGAATTACCAGTTTTGTTATTTACTTCACTGAAGTTAGGAGCGTTTTGCCACAGGAAGAACCAAAATTTGTTTGTTAAAGATCAGAGAAAAAAATGGAAGTATGAAATTTTATCAATAACCTTATAGGTGAGAGCTTTAGAATTTAAAAAGTTCCAAAGTTCTACCATTTTAATTACTATTTGGAATTTGACGTGCTAAACTTATCTAACAAAGGCTCAAGAGAAAAGGTTAATAATCACAAGAAATTTCCTAGTATGACAGATAAGTAAGGTTTACTTATCACAAAGAAGAAAAAAATATGTATTTATATATATATGTATATTACCAGATTTTTCAGGAGCTCACATCCTAAGCCGCCAGCTCCAATGACTAGAACTTTACATGTATCTAACAAGAACTGGAGAGACTGTAAAGAATGGAAAGGCATATTAAAAGCTGGGTGATAACCACAAGGACTATAAATAAAGCAACAAACTTTAAAATGGTTTCTGATGTTTCCATGAAAAAATGCAATTAGGAAAAAGAGCAGACTTTGTATTTGATCAATTATTTGAAATTTATGAATTCTATCGAACCAGGAATTCTAAAACTCTAATGATTTCAGAAGTTTCAATGTTAATTTTTTTTTTTTTTTTTTTTTTTGAGACGGAGCTCACAGGCTGGAGTGCAGTGATATGACCTCAGCTCACTGCAACCTCCACCTCCCAGATTCAGGTGATTCTCCTGCCTCAGCTTCTCCAGTAGCTGGGATTACAGGCATGCACTACCACGCCTGGCTAATTTTTATATTTTTAGTAGAGATGGGGTTTCACCATGTTGGCCAGGCTGGTCTCGAACTCCTGACCTCAAGTGATCTGCCCACCTCGGCCTCCCAAAGTGCTGGGATTACAGGCAAGAGCCACTGTGTCCAGCCGTTAATGTTTTTAAACTGCCTTTTATTGTATGAAATTAAAAGGCTATTTTTAACAAGGAAAATTATCTCTAGTTTGTTTTTTAAATTTTGGAAAGGGATACAGAACATCAAATTCAGTTATTTAACTGACTTCCCAAAAATATAAAAGTTTAAAAATTTTAAAAACAGAAGATCAAGCACTGCCCCAGGTTTTTAAAGGACTAAAACAATAAGGTAAAAAGAGTAACAGGGCTGGGCACTGTGGCTCACACCTGTAATCCCAGCCCTTTGGGAGGTTGAGGTGGGCGGATCACCTGAGGTCAGGAAAGACCAGCCTGGCCAACATGGTGAAACCCCGTCTCTACTAAAAATATAGAAAATTAGCTAGGTGTGATGGTGGGCACTTGTAATCCCAGCTACTCGGGAGGGTGAGGCAGGAGAATCACTTGATCCTGGGAGGCAGAAGTTACCATGAGCCGAGATCCTGCCATTGCATTCCAGCCTGGGTAACAAGAGCAAAACTCCATCAGGTGGGGGTGGGGCGGGGTGGGGAGAGTAACGGCTGTTTTTTTTTTCTTTATGAGACAGAGTCTCACTGTGTCACCCAGGCTGGAGTGCTGTGGCATGATCAGAGCTCCATGCAGCCTCCACCTCCAGATGCAGTCAAGCAATCCTCCCACCTCAGCCTCCTGAGTAGCTGAAACCAAAGACATGTATCATCATGCCCAGCTAATTTTTTTTTTTTTTTTTTTTTAGAGATGGGTTCTCTCTATGTTGCCCAGGGTGGTCTGGAACTCTTGGGCTCAAGTGATCCTCCCGCCTTGGCCTCCCAAAGTGCTGGGATTACAGGCATGAGACACCTTACCTGGCCAACATCTCCTTTTGAATAAAGTGAGCAAAACTCACAAAACATGAGATAGACAATTCCTTATCAGCAGAAATACAATCATTTAACAGAAGTAATAATCTTAAATTATCAGGCAAAAAAAAAAAAATTTAGAAGCACAAGAAAATATGGTGTATTATCCAAAGAAAGACAGAATTAATGCTTTCAAATCTTTTTTTCTTTTTTTTTATTTGTAATGCTTTCAATTCTGCCCAGCATTAAAGGAGAAAGTTATTCAGATGAGACACTGGGCCAAACCAAGAGTTTGCATGTTATTTTATAGGAGTAACACAATATTTCTATTTCAAAATATTATCTTTTTATAAATACAAAAGGACATAAAGATGTGCTATAGAGTACTTTTCCCTACCTTGTAATAAAAAAATAAGTCACATATAACTGAACACTTGCCTTAAGACACTATCAGTCCAAAATTCTATGCCTCTATTATTTAGTACTCACATAATTCTTAACATGCAATTAATTATACTCAAAGCTAAGATGTTCATTCCAATTCAATTCCAAAATTTAAATAAGCACATCTATATTCCTATCAAAATTAATTTCTCACAGTAGCACTACAAAAGGGGAGTATGTTTCAGAAAGCATTTTAAACTGAAATTTTAAATTTTTACATGAGGTCATAAAGTTATTTTTCTCACGAAAACTTTCAACTTATATTACATGAGAAATGTGATGACTCAAATAGTCATTCAAACAAAATCAGCTGTGAATATTCAATTTCATATTTTAAGAAAAATTTAGTTTCACAAAACAATTTTATTAGTATTTTCATTGTAAGAGCAAATTAAAAAGGAAGCATTCTATTAGTTTTGAAACATTAAACTATTAGAGCAGTTATTTAAAAATAAACGTTTCTCACTTCAGTGCTCGGTTCGAAATCAGGGTGTGTGAAGGGTCCAGATCGCTCGAGGAACTTCTTTACATGGTTCCAGCGACCTTCCCAGTCTCCAGTGTCCCCACACCCACCATCAACAGCCATTCTGCACAGAACACAGTAAATTCAGCTGCAAAGATCAGTACGAAAAAAAAAACACCTACAACTATTATGGTATTCCCAAATGAAAAGGTAACCACACCAGACCTGCTCAAATAAAAAGGGAAATATTCAACGTGATTATGTTTATGCTTTGAAATTTTTTCTTGCCTATTATACAATTCACTTAAAGTTAAGAACTGCATGTTTCTATTTTTATTTCACCCAATGGATGAAATAAATCAGTCTACATGTTTTTGGTTTCCTAAAGAAATCCAAGGTCCAACTTAGGATATTGGTCTGTGTGAGAAATTGACTTCTCTACATTTGGTATTTACAAAAAAATCACTGCAAACTTCCTCAATCTGTTGCTTCAACACACTTGCATTAGGAAATATGAGATACAACACAGAAAAAAAGTCACACTTTGAGAATTTTGATGCTTATGTGTCTGATGCAAATTTAGTATTTATGTGTCCTTTCCAAAGGTGTAATATAAAAATCATTTTGATGCGAGGACTTTTCACACACTTTTCTCAGAAATAGAGGTTATTTTTTCTTTTTCTTTTTTTTTTTTTTTTTTTGAGACAGAGTCTCACTGTGTTGCCCAGGCTGGAGTGCAGTGGCATGATTGCAGCTCACTGCAGCCTTGCCCGCCTGGGCTCAAGCGATTCTCCTTTTCTCAGCCTCCCAAGTAGCTGGGCCTACAGGTACGTGCCACCATACCCAGCTAATTTTTGTATTTGTAGTACAGACAGGTTTCGCCATGTTGCCCAAGCTGGTCTGGAACTCCTGAGCTCAAGTAATCCGTCCACCTCGGCCTCCCAAAGTGCTGGGATTACAGGCGTGAGGCCACCGCACCTAGCAGAAGTCCTAATTTATTAAATAATCTCTTAATACTGTGAGGCGGCTTTTCTTGCCACTAAACACAAAGTTTTAGGTTACAATTACGCCACAGATAGGCATATAGATAGGCAGATAGAAACCTTTTAGAACGTACAACAGAATAAGGTGGGACTCCGCTACAAAATGCATCTATTTTATAATTCGTGTAAGATTCACGTTTGGCTGTGATTATTTTTAATTTTCTAATTTCCTATAACCCCACGGTTTCTACCGTCAAATATATTAGTAATATCCAATTTTTACAAAAGGGACCAAGAAGTATTGCCTAGCAATAAAAACCATAGGTTTGATGTCAGAGCTGTGTTGGGTTCCACGATCAACAGCACTGTGACCTTGAGCAGATTATTCATAGCCATAAACCTCATCTGTAGGCCGTTCATAGCTACTTATTTCGGCCATGAGGAGAGAGAATCACATAGCAGACTCAGTACAGTACATGGGATATGGTAAGCAATGTTTGTGATTTCATGTAAAAGTGGGAGGGAAATAAAAGGCAGGAAAGAATGTGAAATTCAGTTTGTCATTCCAGTCCTCTTGCAGCTGAAATTCAACTATCTGAGGGACATACATAAAGACCAAAGCACTGCTACTGGGAACTGGCACGGAAATTACAAACTCACCATAACCAATGCAAGAGTATTTTTTCCCCGCCCAGGCAGGGAGGGGAGTAAATTTTGTGGCGCTGGCCAGGTTAGAAAACACTTCGATTAAATCTGTCTCACCAGCATAGAACTAAGCATCTGATAAGAAATAGGTTGTGTAGTAAGTGGGAAAAATAGGCTGTTTGAGGTCAACAACCTCTTTTAAGAGTCAATTATTTTGCCAAAATGACTGGAGTGGTTAGCACAATATCTGACATGTAGAGTTATCATTAAAAGTTTGCAATTAGTACTACTGTCTCAGTGTTTGCAAAAGGTCACAAAACGGTCTTGTGCCCTTTTCCTGTGTGTTTAAGGTAGATTGCCTTTTCACAGGGTCACGGCTCTGACAATTTGGGATGGAGGAAGAGGAGTGCACAAGGGTCCTTCCTCAAAATCTTTACGTCAGGCACCCCGGAGGGCCCCTGCAAGAGCTGGGGCAGTGCAGCCTGGCCCCGATGCCCGCACCGGGCAGAGACCGGGAGCGGCCCGCCAGGCCCCCGGGGTTGCGGGACGGGGATCAGGGGATGAGGCCGCGCGGCCTGCGCTCCGGGTGTCCCCCTCCCAGCCCCCCGGGCCCGCTGCGGCTGGTCCCCTAGGCCTGGGGTGGGGGGAGGCGGGGGTCCCCGGAGAGGGCCCCGGCCTCCCGGCAGCACTAACTTCTCAGCCAGCAGCTCCTCTATTCTCCTTCTTTTCTTCTCCCTAAAAGAGAGAATAAAAGAAGGGTCAGCATCGCGCTACACACTGGGCGCCGCGAGGGGAGGGGGGCGAGGGGACGGGGCGGGGGGTGAGGGGATCCCGGGTGGCGGCGGCAACCGCCCGCCGCCGCGCTCTCTCACAACCCAGCCCAGCCCTGCGCGTCTGCAGAGCCCCGGTACTTACGGCTCCTCGCCATCCGCCATATTGTTCTCCGCCTCTTCCCAGGTGCCCCCGCGCGGCGGGGCGGGGAGGAGAGGGACAGGCAAAGTGGGGAGGGGCGGGGCCGGCGAAGCGGGGAGGGGCGAGGCCAGGAACTGAGCCGGCAGGGAGGGGCGAGGCTGACTGCTGTCGGGCTCCCGTGGGCTTTAAAGCCTTGCCCTGTAATTATAATCTCAATTACCTACGCTTAATTAGGTAAGTCTTATACAGTGCATAATGTTGCTCTGCAGCGTGAAAATGTAGATAACACATTATGCGTTTATACAAATTATATGTTAATACGTAATTATATAAAATATTGGTATATTCTATGAAAAACTCCTGAAGAACCATCCCAATATGCCACAGCTTTCCTCCGGGGGCAAAGATCAAGGAAAATTTTCACTTTCTGCTTTTCAGGATGGTTCCAAAGTCTTTGCCTTTATAAGTACTCACTTGAATAATAAATTTATCTAAATCAGTTTACAGTGGTAGGGTGGGAGATTATTTTCTTTGTACAAATCAGCATTAATATTTTCATGTCACATTCTGTTTGATAAGTTCAGCGGAAACGAAATGACTTTTAAAAACTTTTTTCCTGAGACAAATGTGTATATTTAGATACAAAGAAAAAAGTATAAAGGAAAACAATCACAAAAATCAAAAAATAAAAGTTTCAATTATTTTCTTCTAGAGTCAGAAATACAAATATACACTGTGAATCTGAATGGCTGGGTAGAGGGAAATGATCATGTTCAAAAATGTATATATATACATACACACACATCTCCTTTTATGGAGTGGGACAAGAATGAGATTTGGAATCAAAAGTAACTGATTTTAAATTCTTTGCAGTTATGACCTATGAGACCCTTAGACACTTCTATTTCTTCATTTGTAAAGTAGGCATAACACTATTCACCTTGTGAGACTGGTAATTAAGTCAAATCCAGAGTGGCTCTGAAAATACAGTTTCTGATCAACGTCACTGGGGAATTTTTTTACACAAATTTTCAGCCCCCCCTCCTCCCCCACCCCCACCACCCTCCTCCCCACCCCCGTCCCTGGCCTTCTGCAAAGCCTGGGGTTATTCTCCCTGGTAAAGTTTGAGAGCCACTGAAATGGGGTACATAAAGCCTGATGGGTACTCAGTAAATGTAGCTGCCGTTACTACACTGTGATATTTAATCTCCTCTTGTCCTAGTTTTCAGTGAACCTTAAGGAAAGCTTGTCCTTTATGGTCCCTCAATTAGGTTCAGTTCAATAGCATTCATTGAGCTGAAAGTCAGTGCCAGGCAGTGAGTGTGGGAGTAGAGTTCACAGTCCATATCAAGAGATACCAGCCTCCTTCTGCATCACGTGTCTCAGCATCAACTATGAAACCATTTTTTCTTGGCCAGACAACTCCACAGATGGTTTCACTGAAGATTTAACCTCAGTGCTTATCAAAATGGGCTCTTGTAGTCTGAACCCCCAACAATACTGGATACCCTTTGATTAGTGGTAGTGAGCATTACAACTGTCTCAGATGGCGAAAAACAGCAGGCACCTTAAGGCCACCTAGTCCAGTCTCACCCATTTCACAGGGGAGGAATCTGAGGCCTAGGGATAGAATACAGCTAGCAGATGAAGAAGTCTGCAAAGGCATTGGCCCTGCATCTGCTTGCTTTGAGACTAACACCCTGACTCACCATGGTGGTATTTTGATAAATGACACCAGGCGCTCTCACTGGCTTAGACTGATTGACGGATTACAAATAGCCATCTGCCCTTGCCAGGAATGAAAGCAACAGAGACATGCAAGCAAAACCTTCAACAGATTTATTTTACTTCAAATGGAACAGATCATAAACAATTAGACTATCTGCCATGGTTTTTAAACAGACAGTCTGAATGATCCTATCTAGACACACCATCCCATTATAAAAGCCCCACGAAGCAGGACTCGGCTTCCCATGCCTGTAATCCTGTCTACTTGGGAGGCTGAGGTGGGAGGACTGCTTGAGCCCAGGAGTTTAAAACCAGCCTGGGCAACATAGCAAGACCCTGTCTCTAAAGATAGTAATAAATTAAAGCTCCAGGAAGACCTCTACAGTTAATCTGACCCCTCCCTCCCCGGAATGAACACTAACAAAGAGCTGCTACTAATAGCATTTCAAACAGTTACTGGAAAAAGTAATGACTCATTATGTGTTCATTTTTATTTAAAATAATTTAACAAAGGTAGAAATATTTAGAGAAAAAAAAATCTCTCACACCCCAAAGAGAGACACAGGGTTAACATTTTGGGAGGGAGGCAGAAGGGAATCATGCTATAAACATCTTTCTCTGTCTTTTTAGAATTTCTTTATTTATGTTTAAACCTCTTTAGAGAAATAACTATTTCTTGGGTATCAATTGTCTGTGATCAAGGAGTAATCATATTGTTACTAATATACTCTTGACAGCTTTTGGTCATGCAGTTCTGAGCAGTTGGAAGATAAAGTTCTTGGTCATAGCTTCTAATACTCATCAATCTCACCAACAGGTGTGGGGCCTCACTAGAGTTCCCACTTTCATCTTGACCAAGATGATTTACTCAGCTTGTACACAGTGATGCTGCTTGACATTCTGAAGCCCTGGGGAATTCCTCCACACCCTCTGACTTCCTGTAACTGATAACTGAGGCTCGGTGCATCTCTATTTAGCACTCCTCTCACCATCTCATATTTAACTAGTGTTTCCACTGGATTGCAGGAGTTTTGAAGGCAGAGCAGGATTACATCTTTCTCCTCTTTAAAAAAAGAAAAAATACCCCACAGTGCTTTCATAGAGCCTCAAAAGAACTCGAAATATTTGTTGGCATTGTACTGAATGTTCTCAGCCTTTTCCCCCTACCCGGATACAACCACCACAATAAAATTGGAGCAAGGTAGAGAAAAGTCAGTAGATGTTTATAATGAAAGCATAGAAAACAAATCAGATTAAAGCACTATTAACAGCAGACATGAATCGTGGGCTATCCTATTACTAATAACAATAATAGTAACATATAACTGTGAACCTTTATTATACACTAAGCATTTCCTATACATTCCTTCACTTATCCTCACCTATGTGGCAAATGTTCCATTATCCCCACTTTACACATGAAGCCACTGAGGCTGGGAGAGATTAAGTAATTTATCCAAAGTCACCTGCCAGAGAGGAAGGAGCTGGGACTCTAATTTTGCTTTCTCTGATTTCACACCATCCCATTTTTCCAGAATCAAGAACACATGAGCACTCAGGAATATTTCACATTTTAAACTTTATTCAAAAAGCAGCATATAAGATATATCTTAGTCAGCATTAATTCCATGCGATCACCAAACTTTCCTAAACACCAGTAGTAGTAGTAATTTCTTAGAGTCACTGTAAGCTTCTTAACTGTCTTCTAAATCAATAAGGAAAATTAAATTATGTTTTCTAGACTTTGCATTAGTATATTGCATTACTTTCCAAGTTTTCAAAAATTGGTGATCTGAGTAGAGTGAATTCACCTTGTCTAAGCCACTTGTGGGCTTAGAGACTCTGTTATCTTAGAAATCTTCACCTTAGAATTCTACCTATTACATTATACAATTAAACTACTTTTTTTCATGCATTATACCAATCAGCCCCTTAACTGAAAAAAGATGACCCTTTGGAAGCTTAGAAGAGAATTTACAACGAATACATCTTTTGCCAGTTCTTTGGGCTGGGATACTAAACATCACCTTATCTATGAATATACTGTGGTCCCTCAGTGAAAGTTGTCACCAAATATTGCAATAAAACTAAGAAAACTTCTGAAGTGGAATGCATATTTCTGCCCAGAAAATGCTAGATGCATAACAGCTAGTTCACTGCAGACAACTGTTTGCTTTAAAATGTAAGCAACGTGCCCAGCTGAGGACCGAAGTGGCCAGAGTGCCTACTTTATCACTTTATCAGAATGGCACAGCAGTCCAACAATTTAGCCTCGAGAGAACAGAGATGGAGAATAAAGAAGAGAAGTGAAAAAAACAAACCAGCCCTTCTGTTCTATATGACCTTCTTTCCCGTTTTGCCAATCTGATTTCACACATAGTGACTCATGGTGAAACAGAGAAAACATGGGAATTGCATTCAGATGTGTAGAGGTTAGTAAGACTTAGTTTTCAACAGCAGCTCATTCTCCAGTAACACTATAGTTGCCTTCCATTTCATTTCACTTAGATTGGCATCTGCACAGCTGCCAAAATTGTTCTCTGTAAGTCAGAGAACACACTCCCAGGTAAACCTTCAAAAAAGGTATTTCAAAGGAGGCAGCTGGTATTCGGACTGCTAGAGAAGGCATTGCCACCTCGCTTCAGACAGAGGATTTCCGCTGATTGCTTTCTGTCGTTTCATCTCTATTCTGCACTCAGTCCCTTGTTTTGTCTTGAGGTCCCTGTTTTCCTGTACCCAACCAAGAGCCAATCAAGAAGTAAAGAGGAGCAAACACGCCCGCCCACTCCCAATTTCCTTTGCTCTGCTGTCTGCCAACCGCAAAGCCGATCGAGACAGAGCCGCTGTCAACTCTTCAACTCAGCTCAGCTGATCGGTTGCCGCCGCCGCCGCCGCCAGATTCCTGAGGCGAAGAACGCGAAGCTGAGAACATGGACGTTAATATCGCCCCACTCCGCGCCTGGGACGATTTCTTCCCGGGTTCCGATCGCTTTGCCCGGCCAGACTTCAGGGACATTTCCAAATGGAACAACCGCGTGGTGAGCAACCTGCTCTATTACCAGACCAACTACCTGGTGGTGGCTGCCATGATGATTTCCGTTGTGGGGTAAGTGGGGTCCCCCTACCCGGGACACCGATCTGGGGAGAGCACAGAGGGGCCTCGGGGTGCAAGATTCCGGGATGTAGAGAGGCTCTCTGACCGCACTCAGCGCCTGCCCTGGCAATTCTGCAAGCGGCCAAGCCAGTGGAAACTTGTTCGCAGGGCGAGGCCGCGGTAACCTGGGATCCCCTTTTCTGCACCAAGGGCTAAGACTTGAGGGGGCCCCTTGAGGAAAGAGGACGGGGAAAATTTGCCAACCGCGGGGAAGAAAAATGAGAGGTCCCCCACCGCACCGCCCCCCACCCCCCGCCCCCGTGCCAGGATCGGGCTCTTGCTGGAAAGATATTTGTAGCGCCCTCGTCTTTTAAAAATAAGAAGAAAAAGGAAAGTGGTGTAACCCTACCCTGGGGCTGGCTAGGACGGCAGGGTGTGGACCCGGGGTAGTGTAAAAAGGGCAACCAAGTGGCGACGCACTTTGTTGGTTTCTCTGCCTAATGCCAGTCACACTGTACAGTAAAGCTGAGCTTGGGATCAAAAGGGTGGGTGTCTCCTGGTGGCGCATCTCCCATTGTGGGGTGAAGGCTGCCATGACTCTGAGAAGATGGCCTTCTGGCATTTTCTTCCAGCAGTGGCCAGGCGTGGTCACTTTCTCTGCCTTCGCTTCCTAGCCTGGGGTTTCAATATATCAGAAGTCCTTTTCAATACCTGGTACTTACAAAGTATCCTGTATTAAGACTGCGTGTACACCTGCTTTCCTAGAAACCACCTTTCCTTGTAGTTCACCCTTTAAGAAATGCTTCTCTCGCTTATGCAGGATGGGTGGTGATATTCTCAATCTTGCTGATTATCTCCTACGCATCTTTAAAGAAAAAGTCACCCTCAGACTTTATAAAGGACACACTTGCCCTTAAATGTCTGACATTTCTATTTCAGGGCAGAGGTAGAGGGAAGAAGGAGCAAGCTGGCTTGGGAGAAAAGGGAGAAATTCACACTTGAACGGTGTGGGAAAGGGTGAACAGGGTGGCTTTTCAGTTGGCTCACAGTTAGTTGGCTTATACATTGAGCCACCTCTCTGTGCCTGGCCCCATGCCAAGCTCCAAGCACACCAAGATGAATCAGACTTGAATTCTGGCCCAGGGGCTCCTGGCAGTTGTTGAGAAGCTAAAGGAGCAAACACACAGCACAGAAGAGAGGGGGAGACTTCACAGTTTCCGAGTATGGTTCACAGCAGTCACCCCCATGCCGAGGTGGAAGCTCACATGTGGGACTCTATAGACGACAGTACAGATCCTTCTTCTGCCTTGCTTAAGGAATTCTTAAGGAATTGCACTCTGGGAATGGCTTGGTGTGTAGGGGGCACAGGCTCTGAGTGGACTCGGAACTAGTGTGGCAGCCAAGGTACAAATTAGTCAGGGCCGGGTGGGGCAGGCCCAAGGCCTGAGGCAGCTGCCTTCTGAACCTTCCCTCAGCTCTGTGCTTTAGGCTGCTTTCCTGGATCACTAAATTTCTTTCTTTCTTTTTTTTTTATTGAGACTGAATCTCGTTCTGTCACTGAGGCTGGAGTGCAGTGGCGTGATCTCGTCTCACTGCAACCTTTGCCTTCCGGTTTCAAGCAATTCTCGTGCCTCAGCCTCCTGAGTAGCTGGGATTACAGGCATGCACCACCGTGCCTGGCTAATTTTTGTATTTTTAGTAGAGACGGGGTTTCCCCATGTTGGCCAGGCTGATCTCGAACTCCTGACCTCAAGTGATCTGCCCGCCTCAGCCTCCCAAAGTGCTGGGATTACAGGTGTGAGCCTCTGTGCCCGGCCAAAAATTTCTTTTTAAAAATTTTTATTATTTATTTACTGTTGAGACAAGGTTTTGTTCTGTTGCCCAGGCTGAAGTGCAGTACTGTGATCACAGCTCACTACAGCCTCAACCTCCTAGGCTCAAGCAATCCACCTACCTCAGTCTGCCAAGTGGCTGGGACCACAGGTGCGTGCCACAGTGCCGGGCTAATTTTTTTTTTTTTTTTTTTTTTTTAGAGATATGGTCTCACTGTGTTGCCCAGGCTGGTCTTGACTTCTGGGCTCAAGCCATCCTTTCACCTTGGCTCTCAAAGCACTGAGATTGTAGGCAGGGGCTACCGCGCCTGGCCAAAAATGTCTTTAAAACACAATAAGTAGTAAATAGGTTTGCATCAGTTGTTTTTTTTCCCCCTTTCTCTTTGCAGTGAAGCAGGAGGGCATCTTATCTGGTGATCTAGTTATGGAGGTATTTTCTTGAGGTAACTTAGATGTGGGGCAAAGTTTGACACAGACCAATAATAATTAAAAAAAAAAAAGTTTATGTTTTTCAAACATGTATGCTGCCCAGACGAGGCACAAGCTCAGGCAGCCTCGCTGCCTTTGATGGAATCCATTTTTCACTGTGAGGGCCAGGGGCCAGCCCTTTGACTAAATATAGCTCCGTCGGTATTGTGCCTTAGGCCACTAACTCAGGTGGTTTAGGGGTGTTGGCCCTCCTCATTTTCCTTTCAAATAAGAGTTGTCGGTTGTCAATAAAAATTTTGAAGTGAAAAGTGAAAAGTATCCATAAAGTTTTTAAAACTTACGCTTATTTTTAAAAACTTACAAAAGATACAGGCTAGTAGTAAAGGTTCATTTGAAAATTATGTGGATAAAATGTGAAATTTTCTTCATACTTCAGTAAAAGTTTGGTATATAACCTTCAACTGTTTTCTGTGTAACTGTAAACCCAGTCAGTAGTTTTTTCCACCAATCGTTATCTTTTCTTTCTTTATAATTTAATAATATAAATAAAGATTTATTGACTGCTCTGTGTGTCAGATACTTTGCAAAGTATTTTACCTGCATTATGTCATAGAAGCCAATTTTTAAAAACTGTTATTTTTTTAAATTATTAAACCTGAGGCTCAGAGAGGTTAAATGATGTACTCAAAGTCACAAACTTAGGCTTGTGCTCTTAACTACTATTCTGTCTTGCTATGAGTCACGAGGAAGAAACCAAACATCTTCAGGGTTAGGGAGCTTCCTTGATTCCAGAACACTTCTCATTCTAAAGAGAGCTATCCTCTTTCGGTGATGCTAGTAGATGGGTAGGTCAAAGCAGTGCTGAAAGCTGTTCATCTGGATCCTCCACAGACTTCTCTCTAGTTTCTCAGAGTATCTTGGTAGAGCGTATGTGAAAATGTGACCTGGATAAAAGAGTGTTCAACAGTGGTTCCATCCCCTGCTGGTGAGGAGAGCCTCAAGGGCATTGTAGGAGGGCTGTAGCCTCAGCTCTCCAATGTTGAAAACTGGCTTAGATGAGGATAGAGAAATCTTTAAGATTTCAGGAAGGGTGAGGGAAGAACATAGCAAATGCTGTCTAGATCCAGAAACATTGGAAAAAACTGCCCATACCAAGATGGAGATTAAGAGG